>NC_056735.1:364620662-364920662 GCF_019279795.1 Protopterus annectens
TCGTAAAAGCTTCTGTAGATTCTCTCAATCACCCGTTCCTGTAGACTATTCAGGAGTCCCCAGCTGTCTTGGAAAATTCACTGTTGGAGGTCCAGGTAAAAGTTATTCCCTGCAGTTTCCTGCTTTTTTTCCCTCCTTTCCCCTCTATGCATCCTGTTTAGAATTGCTGTTTTACATAGGTTCATAGGTAGGTACCAGGCTATCGGCCCTAGGGCCCATACAAGCCTAGCCAAAAAATATACGCTGGCTTTCGCCACCCAAGAAAATTATTTTCCTGTGCTCCTGTCGAGCAGAGCCACAGAAGTGATCCCCGAGGTGAATTTCCCATTTCCCATCCAATCATCAAGATTTTTCTTGAAGAGTGCTATTGAGGAGCTCTGTTTGACATAGATAGGTAGTCTGTTCCAGAGTATGGGAAGTCTCTGGGACAGATCCCTCCAGCGTGTTCTGTTTATTGTGGTGATAAGGTTAAGGTCCCTAGAGCGTGTAGCTCGGAGGGTTTGGGATTTCGTTAAGTGGAGCATGTCCAACAGCTCTGGGTTTGACATAGTTTTGTATGTTAGGCAGAGATCGCCCCTGAGTAGGCGATATGCGATGGAGTAAAGCTGTAGTTTTTTGAGACGGTCTGCATAGGTCATCTGTTTGAGGCCAGTAATCCTCTTTGTGAGGTATTTCTGTGGTCTTTCCAGTTGTTGTAGATGTCTTGTGATGTACATACCAAAAGGGGCGTTGTACTCTACAATGGGTCTAATGAGTGATGAGTAGAGGGGAACAATGACCTCTTTTTTTTCTGGATGAGAATCCTTTTGTGATGAGATGAACCACGTAGAAGGATTTCCTGACCACTGTGGCGATGTGATTTTCAAAGGAGAGACTACTGTCCACCTGCGTCCCAAGGTCTCATCACATTTTCATCATTAAGTAGACTACAAGCTATGTGGTAGTTCATGGGTACAGAGTTTTTACCAAAGGGGATGACAATACACTTTTTGGCATTGAGCTTCAGGCCATGGCTTTGACACCAGGTATCTGTCTCAGTGAGGCCCTTTTGTAGTTTGTCCACATCGTTAGGAGTTTCGATTATGACTCCTAGTTTGCAGTCATCTGCAGACTTTGCTAGCCAAAGACCTTCTGTGTTAGCCTGCACTTCAGAGAAGTAGATGCCAAACAGGAGAGGACCCAGGACTGAACCCTGTGTTACTCCACTTGTCACTGGTCTGATGTCGGATTTGGAATACGCTACTTTCACAGAGTTGGTTCTGTCAGTGAGCCAGTTGGCCACCCATCTTGTGATACAGGAATTTATACCTAGTTTAGTCAGCTTATCTATAATTTCAGAGTGGGGGATGGTGTCGAAAGCCTTGGCGCGATCTAGATAAGCTGTGTGAACCATTTTATCCTCATGTATGGCTTTGGTGACTGCTTCAAAGAAGTCAGTCAGGTTTAGGAGACATGATCTGCCTTTTACAAATCCAAACTGAGTAGGGTCCAGAGTTTGGAGATTACCAATGTCTTTGAGTTCCACGATGATGCGTTCCATGGCCTTGCAGACCAGGCTCGTCAGGCTAATGGGGCGGTAGTTCCTGGGGTCCGTCGTGGCTCCCCCTTTGTGGAGTGGGATAACTGTCGCGGTGCGCCATTCAGTGGGTACAAAGCCTGAGGTGAGGCTATGATTGAACATGGTACTTAGGTAGGGTGTCAGTTCATTCTGTAGTTCGTGTAGAACGCAGCCTGGGATATTGTCAGGTCCCATGGATGCTGTTTTCTTGGCTTTGGAATGTGTGTTTTTTACCTGTGCAGCCGTGATTATAGGAACGTTGCATTCTTCCAGTATAGAGATGGGCCCTCTAGGGGGTGAGATGGGGTAAAGTTAGCACTGAACCTATCTGCTAGGATGTTGGCAATGTCAGTTGGTTCTGTATATTTAGTGCCATTATGCTGTAACTCAGAGCAGATCTGAGTGTTCCCATTTAGATTCTTGACATAGCTATAGGATGCTTTGTGGTTGTCTTTAGAGTCGGTGGCAATTTTGTTTTCATAACTAGCTTTGGAGGATTTTATGAGGGATCTCAGCTTCTTACTGAGGTTGACCAGGGAGTTTCTCCATTCATGGGATTTTACTCTTTTTTTGCAACAGTTTCTTTCTTCTATTGTAGAGTTTGTTTATGGCAGAGGACCACCAGATTGGCTTCCATTTTTTGGAGGATTACATCTTTGTTCTATTAGGGATAGCATGATCCATGCACTCGCTTAAGTGCTTATAAAGTGCATTTGTGTATGATTCGGCAGTCATACCTCTTTTGTCCGTCTGCATGGGTGTCATGAAGTTTGCCACTTCTGTCTTAAGAAGTGTGAAGTTGGCTTTTGAGAAGGTTTTACAATGGTTTGCCTAATTGGGGCTGGGGGTGGGATGTGGATGTCTAGGCTGATTAGCTTGTGGTCGGATCTGACCAACGAGGAATTGACCTCTGGTGTGGAACACTGGTCACCCACCTTGTTAATGACCAGGTCTAGGGTATTGCTGCCCCTGGTGAGGATGTGAATAAGTTGATCCAAGGTGTTGGAATTTATGAATTCCAGAAAATGTTGAGCAAAATAGTTGGTACATGAGTAGTTTTCCCAGTTAATGGTGGGGTAGTTGAACTCTCCCATTATTAGGGTGTTGGGTTGTACCCTAATACTTTCCAGTGTATCAAGAAATGAGGAGTGTGAAACCTGGGGCATGGTGGGGAGTCTGTAGCAAGCTACAATTTGGATTTCGGTCTTGCCCAGAGTTAGTTGCACTTGGATCATCTCGGATGCATTATGCTGTGCAACTAGCCTGGAGGTGTGGATATCCTTAATGAATATGGACACGCCTCCACCTTTAGTGCTTCTTTCTGGGTTAGGTGGCCGAAAGGTGTGGTATGAATTGAAGCCTGGTAATGCAGGGGTGCTCTCTGGAGCTTTGAACCAGGTCTCTGTCACTGCATAGATGTCAATGTTCGCCATTTTAAGGAGTTCCTCAAGTGAGTGCATTTTGAGGTTTAGACTTCTAGCACTGAGTAGCATTACTCTCAGATTTTGCTTGCTTGTACCTGTTACAATGGTGAATTTGTCATTTGAACCTTGCCTAAAAAAGGCACTATAGGGGTGGCAAGAGCCTTAACCAGTATCTGGAATCCTAAGGGCGACAGGTGCAGGCCATCTCTGGCAAAGCATTGTGGATTGTCAGTCATGTTGTCATCCCAGGCAGACAAATACTGGATCCCCTTAGAATGACACCAGAAGCTTAGCCAATTGTTGAAGTCAATCATTTTGTCCTTGTACTGTGGTATCCTTCTGGGTGATGGCAGGATGCTACTCAGGGTTAGGGTCATACCTGCCTGGGATACAAGATCAGAGAGCTCCTCCATGTCTCTTTTCATGTAGTCCATGGAGGTACATCTCAGGTCATTCACATCAACATGGACAATGACAGTGTCATATTTGTACTTATTATGGAGTGACCTGAGTGCATGCATTATGTGGCGGATCCTGGCACCTGACAGGCAGCTGACAGTAACTTTCTCCTTGTCTAGTGAGTGGAACATCAGTGTGCCTGACTATAGAGTCACCTATGACTGGAGTGTTGGGTACGTTGTTATGCCTTATGGCCTGCAGTGGAGTGGCACACTGAGTTTGTGGGCTATGTGTCATTTGGGTTGTGTTGAGGGGTGGAGTTTGTTTGCGTTTATGCTTTGGATGTCCCTGATTCTTGGGCAGGTTTTTATTGAGAGCCTCCGCGAATGTAGGTGTTTGTTTTGTGTTTCTATGTGTGTGTTTTGGTGGTGTAGGTTTTGAGGGACTATGTGATGAGTGTGGTGTGGTGCAAGTGTTTACCTTCTCCTCTTGACTGTCTAGTCCAGTCTTGGATGAAGAGAGCTTTACTTCCAGTTTGGCTATATAAGTGCATCTCTCACAGGTTGTAGTGTTGGGTGGTAGGAGGAGAGGGTTGTCTGTATACATGAGGCAATTGCTGCATTGCCCCAAGATGCCTAGATTCATCAGGTAGACAGGAGAAATCACTAGGAGCTGACCCTTGGACATGCCTGGATAAGTGCTTAAGTACTAAAAGCTGCTTTCCACTAGACAAGCGTGGAAAGATGAGTGCTGTAGTAATTTGCAGCTTATGTAGTGCTTACAATGAGTTCTGAACAAGTGCTGAGTTCAAGGAAACAGATTTGAGTGCTGAAACTAGAAAACTGGCTAGTTATACGAAAAAAAAAAACTAAGCTAGAAGGCTTCTCTCCAACACAGAAGGGCGTGGGGGCTCAGAAGCCTACAAACAGTCTATACCACTTAACAGAAAAAGGCAGGAAACAAGCTTTTTTTTTTTTTTTTTTTTCGGTTTCCCAGATGCTCTCTTTGTACACAGTAGGAGTGCCTGAAATCAGAATATGATCTCACTGCACTCAGTTGAGTGAGCAAATGAGATGGGCCCAGAAGGAGTATCCAAACTCAAATTTACAAGAAGTGCAGGTAGTTTCAAGGCCACTAAGATTAACACCAAAACAAAACCAGGGAGGGTGGGTGGAACTAACTGAAGAGAAGAGTCAAAACTTCCAGTTCAGTTAATATTCCTGCAACACAGTTAAATCAATTTAAATACTGTATTATTTGAAAAAAGTGCAGATAAAGGTACTTAAATTCTCTTATACGTCCAGTTGAACACAGCTAGATCTTAGCCGGCCAAATGTGAGGTTTTTAAGCAGAAAATATTTCAAACTGTACCACTTAAATAGGCAAGGACAGGAAATCAAAGAATGTGGCTACCCCCACACCTGCAATTACTAACAAATAATAAAATTCAAGCAAGCACTGACTGAAGAGCAGAGTCAAAACTTCCAGTTCAGCTAATATTCCTGCAACACAGTTAAATCAATTTAAATACTGTATTATTTGAAAAAAGTGCAGATAAAGGTACTTAAATTCTCTTATATGTCCAGTTGAATACAGCTAGATCTTAGCCGGACAAAGCTGAGGTTTTTAAGCAGAAAATATTTCAAACTGTACCACTTAAATAGGCAAGGACAGGAAATCAAAGAATGTGGCTACCCTTACATCTCCAGATCATCTTGTCTGTGTCTGCAACCTTTATCCATTTTTTTTTTTTTACTTTGGAGTGGTGGTTGCGAGTTTTTTTAGCCTCTTCTGAGGTTTTCCAGAGCAAGGAAGTGAAGAATTATTCCTTTCTGTTTAGTCCCATAGCTTGCAAGAAACAGCTTAGGGAGAGAAGGATCTGAACCATCCTTTTATGAAGAGGTCCTCTGATGTCACTGATAAAAGTGTAGTCTTTGAAAATAAGAATGATGTGGCTGTAGAAGACCACTGTCAGGTTTTGCCCTAGAGCTTCCCTGTCTAGGAAGCAGGATCTGCAAGGAGGGTGCCCTAATTGTTACAACTTTCTTCAAGACATAGAGTTAGGGTGGATACTGCATGACTATTTTTTGCCTTTTGCCTGAATTCCATATCAGACCTCATGTTGGAGTGCAGTAAAGAACTCAGAATGAGTGGAGTTTCACAGAATGTCTTCAGTCAGCATTGATGACTGGATTATTATTTGAAGATGGAAACATCCTTTAAAATTGATGCTGATTAGTGCAAGTGGCACCCCCTCCAAGCAAGTAACATGGATTTTTTTTTTAAAGCTAACAGAGATGCCTTTGAAATCTCTGGTGCAGTGCCCACTTACTTGTGGGGTATTTCAAAATGTTGAGCTGAGTGAGGTGCTGTCATCAGTCTTTGTTCATTGAAAATGCATGCTTAAGTTGGCATACATTATTTGAATGCACATCTGCCTGTCACTGTAAGTTGTCACAGTTGTCTGTTTGCCTAACTCTAGGGATATTGTACAGACATTTCTTTTTTATATATTTCACTTAATCACATCTATATACGTGTCAGGCATTTTGAGATACAAGTGTTGAGAATAAAAATGCATATATACTAGTTTTGCAGTAGAAAGGATAATCGGGGGATCTCTTTTAGAGAGAGCAAGTCTGTTAATCTACATTTTTGTGTTTATACAGGTAACCCACCACTTCCAAACCCCTATGGCGATCCCAGTTTGTCACAGCCTATAATGCCACTTCAGCAAAATGTAGCAGAAATTCTGTGTTCCCGAACAAGTTATGTGAAAAAGATCATTGAAGACTGCAGCAATTCAGATGAGACTATTAAATTGCTTCGCTTTTGTTGTTGGGAAAACCCCCAGTTTTCATCTACCGTACTGAGTGAACTTCTGTGGCAGGTATAAAAATTATAATGCTGTACGTGCATTGTTTTAAAGAAGTTGTGAGACAGTTCAAAGAAACTTAAGTTTTCTTTTGTTTTTACATATTCAGGTGGCATATTCCTACACCTATGAGCTTAGGCCATACTTGGACCTGCTTTTGCAAATTTTATTAACAGAAGATTCGTGGCAGACTCACAGGTTAGTGTCTTTCAGAAATATAAGATTTGTTTATAGATAAATAGTGGGCAATCAGTCTGCAGACTGTTAATGCTTAGCCAATATCCAGACAGTAATCAAAGCTGGAAATAAAACCCTGTATTGTATGTTTGTGAGATAAACACCTTAGCTATTATGCCAGCCCCACTAATTTGTTCTCTCAAAAGCGGTGGAGTTTTAATAGGGAATCTTGATTGCTTTAACTTCTGTGAATTTATTTTGGGGTAGTATTGATTCAGAACTCAATGTAATAATCGCTACATAAGTACAGCATTATTTGCTGTCTTACTGCTCATGTGCAATGCAGTGTTTTATGAAGGAGCCAGGAGTAGGTTGTAGAAGTCCCTCTTCAGAAAGTGTGGAGATTTTGTCTGAGCAGCAAAATAAGTATTCATTTGTTTATAATTGTTTTAGTGCCAAAAGTAGATTTGCATTCATCCAGACAGCAGCAGTAGTGGTTAAAGATGCATGGTCAGTAAAATAAGAAAGTATGAAGCAATTGTCAGAAATCTGACCGCGTCACTTGTGAAGCATGTCACTTCTGAAATAAAGTGCAGTGTAACACAGAAGATTCTCATTAGAGAATGAGACTGATTAAAGGTAGGGTTACCACCTGTCCCTTTTTGCGCAGGACAGTCCCTATTTGGACATTTCTGCCCTACTAAAAAAATGTCAAATGTCCTGAAATTTTTAAGAGAAAATATTTCCTTTTTTTTTCTTTCTCTTTTTTTTTCCCAATAGTTGCACAAATTCGAAACACCTAAATTTTACATGAAACAACATAGTCATCTCAAATGCTAGAAGAATAAGCTTTTATTTTGGCAAAAAGGTGAAATTCTGTCATTTGCACTGGCCTTTGGTATGGTTTGTCTTATCCAATTTCATATTTCTACAAAAATGTCTCACTTTAGGCATTTGAAAAGGTGGCAACACTAATTAAAGGCAGAATTTGCAATCCTAGATATACTGCACTCAGGCAGTTGCCTGCAGAATTCAAGATTAGCTTGGTTGTTTTACTTCTCATTGTACCTCTTTTTTTAATTTAGACTGTTATTTGCTTACAGTTAGCAACAGATGCACTGAAACTTAGACTGAAGCAAGCTGAGGGTGAAGCATTAGTTCTATAACTTGACTGGAGTTTTGATGTACAGCAGCAGTGACAAACTGCAGGCAACTGTGTGTTACTCTTAAATGTTATTGCTTTTATGTCTGCGGGTAAGCCCTGATGTGTGTATATATAGAACACATCTGCAGTCTTCAGTGTTCTTCGGACATACAGTGATGTGGTATGTGAATGTTTCATTGATATAAGCCGTAAGGCACATATGTTGAGCATTATGCTGTGTGTTCTGCTTTGCATTTGAATAACTCTCCTTCAGAGCTTTTGAGAGAAGCAACATGAAGGTAAACCATATTTTAAAAAATGCAGACATCTCTCTATGTCTTACCAGAGCTACTGCTGAAAGAATGGGATCCCCTTGACAGTGTGACTGAAACATTTGTAGAGACAAGGTTGACATCTTAACTTGTGCAAACCTGGCTGACTTGTATGGTGGAAGTGGATTGGGATAAACCATTAAAAGCAGTCAGTCATTTCCATTGTCAGCACCCTGTTATGTGCTACTTGACCCTGTGCTATAAAAAGTAGCTGATGTGGATGAGTATGCTGCTGCTCTGTTTTTAATTTCTACAAGTCTTTTAGGTCTCTAATGTCATGATGGGAATAGACTCCATTCCTAACTCAAAGTTTGATTAAAGTTCAGGAAATTAGTATTGTTTCAATCTTTGATGTTAGACAAAAGGTCTCAGAACTGACTTCTCCTGCAGTTCATATGGAGTTGCATGTATTTGTAGCATATCTAAATAGGACTGTAAATTATTTTTTTATGAGACCCATTGCTCCTACTGCTGTTGGATTTGTCTGCGTTATCCATCTTCCTCATTGCTCTCATTTCTGCCTGCAAATCCTTGTATTTTATGACTTTGTGTCCCTCTGTATGTAAAACACTGTAATCATTGGGTGTGGCAGTTTCAATGATCATTGCTACTTTTGTCTTCTTTTCATGGACTAACTTTATCTGGTTTTCTCACATTTATTTTCTTAACTGTTGGTAATGGGTGATCCCGTGTGATATAAACTTTATTGTTCACTATAATATTTTGTGGCTTATGTATCCAATGCTTCTCAGCCACTTTAATTATTTTTACATAATCCACAATGCAATAGACCTACCACTTAATATGCCTTTCGGTATGCAGGTCCTCTGCCATTAGTAATTTTTTTTTTTTTTATGGTAGAGGTTGGTAGATGTATTTAGTGAGGATGGATTTGAGGGAGCCAAGTTGGATTGTGGGATGTTGGAGGTGAGATTAGCTATAGTATTTATGAAGTATGAGTTAGTGAGGCTATTTCAATGGGTGTCTTATATGGGTCTGGGCAGAGATTATTTGAACCTGGGCTTAATAAGGAATTGATGGAGTCCCAGATTTATGTTTTTATATATACGAGTGTTTTGTAGAGTAATGTAGTTATATTTTTTATTTTTGTGACTAGGCGTTTCACCTGGTTGTGAAGCTGTTTATATTGTATTAGGTCAGAGGGATTTTTTTTTTTTTTTTTTTTTTGCCAGTGCTTCCAAGCTTTATCCCAAGTATTCATGAATAGTTTAGTGGGCCTAGTAAGCCAGCTGGCATAGTTGCTTTTCACACTCTTTTTCTGGAGTGGAGCTAAATTGTTAAGAGTCCTGAGGAATGTAGAGTTGAACTCTACAGCATCATCAGGTGAAGGACTTTTAGTAGGTTCCAGTTAATGCTCTGTAAAGTGTGGTTCGGCAGAAGTGGGATAAGTCTCTACTGTCCCTATACTGGTGATTACTTAATGTTGAGGTACTTTTACATGTTATAAAGGCAGCTAGGTGATCATTAATATTAATACTCTTGGGAAGTGTCTCTGCTGAGGATATTCTGTTTGGGTCAGAGACCATGATCCAGTCAAGGATAGAGCCACTGTAATTTTTGTTGGGTGTAAGTTATATTGTTAATTAGTTGGGTATGGTTATACGAATTGATACTGGAAAAATGGTTGTGGAGTGAAATGTCTAGCCAGTTGATATTTACATCCCCCAAAATGATTTTCATTTTTTGTTATTTTTAGTTCAGGCTAGGATTTCTTCTAGTATAGGAATGTTATTGCCTGGTTGGATATACAGCACTACATTGTAGAGGTACTTGCACTGATTCATTTTTAAGTAGGCTATTAATATTTCTGCTGTGGAAAAGTTGGGAATTGGTTTAGTATATGAGACCATATTAAGAATGTTAGGGTATATCAGTGCAAAGCCTCCTCCTTTTTTGCATGGTCGGTCGGATCTTAAGCAGGTATAGCCTCGGGGTAAAAATTCTTATTTTTTTAATATAGGGCTTCAGCCATGTCTCTCTAGTGGCAGTAACATCTGGTTTGTTGAGTGCAATCTGGGCATGTAAATCAGGAATTTTGTTCCTGATACTTTGAAGGTTAGTGGTAGTGAAATTTAACAATCTATAGGAGTTAGGGGGGTTGGGAGGGGAGGAGATGGCCAGCATTGAGATGAATGTCTCCGCATAGGGTTAGGTTGAAATAAATGTGTTGGAGATTATTGGGTTTTGTTTTTCTCTGATATAGGCTATTTTAAATTAAAGTTTGTTTTTTAATTGTCTTATAGGAGAGGGATTTTTACTTTGGTTTGTAAGATTGTATCTGTTGCTTTTATAGGCTGGAAGATGCATCAGAGAAGGAGGTATGGGCTGATGTGTGTGTTGCAATTATGGGCGTAGGTTTGTAATTTATGTAATTTTGTGGTGATGTTAGTTAAGGTAGTTGGAAAAAGGCTAGAGAGAGGCTGAGGAGTAAAGTCTTGGAGGCAAAAAGCATGGTTGAGATGGGATTTGTAGTTAGGAGATTAAAGAGTTTAATTCTGGGGGATCTGAGAAGTGTTAAGTGCAGTATATTACTTAGGTTGAGATTGGGCTATTTAGTAAGAGAATAAAGGTAGTTTAGAGAGTTGAGTAAGATTTGGATTAAATTGGTAGTAATGTGAGGATAGGTTTGATAGGGTGAGTTATGATGGTATGATAGGGTTAAATTGACAGAGATTAGTGTGATTGGATGGTTCAAATGGGTAGGTGGAAGTATGGCTAAGATAAATGTTATTGTATGGGGGGGGCTAGGAGCAGAGTGAGTCCAAGCACAGCGAAGGGCGAACGGAGCAGGCTGTCCCTGGCCTTATATCTGACGTTGAAAAAAAAGACAGTCAGCAAGGTTAAGTTATCATTGACATTAAATGTTAACATAGAGAGAACTAATGGACAAATGAAGTTAGAGGGAGAGTACAGCAGTAGGGGTCCAGATGGAGGGCAAGAAGAAGCAACCAGGGTGAGTGGAAAAAAGTGGGGGAAGTAGAGAGAAGAGAAACCAGATAGAAAAGTTACTAGGTAAATTGAGATAGCCCAGTTATTAGGACACTTTTGAAGAATAACTACAGGGATTTATTAGTAGTATCTTGGGGGGGGGAATAGAGAAACAAGGGGGTAACTAGAAGGAAAGGGGGATTAGAGAAGTGTGAGGTGACGTACGAAGTGAGCCGCTTGTACAAAGACAGAGGGATGAGTGAGGTAGTCAAAACTAATTTCTAGTCACAGACATTAACTGTAGCTAAAGGCAGTAGATCCTTGCTAGGTGGCTCAAGCTTCCACTGGGATAAAGGTAATAACTTTTCCTTGAGTTGCAGTTTAACTTGGGACTTGCTGGCATGAACCACTAGGTCAGAGAGGAGTGTACTTCCTAATAAAAAGGGAGAAAAAGATGTATTTAAAAGGATTATAAAAAAAATTAAGACAATGGTTCAACTTAGTAGCTATGCACCTAGGTAGTCTGGGAGTGTGAGTGCTGACATGGCAGTAACTAGGAATAAAGGGGGGTAGCACAGGGCGATGGGACTGGAGGGTAACAGAAAAGATATAAGTAGAAAGTATGGATTGAGTGGAGGTGGTGGTGTGAGAAGAAAAATGGATGAAGTATGTAGAAAGTGAGGTTGAATGGAGGTGGAGGTGTAAGAAGAGAAAAATAGAGTAGGTAGTGGCAAGTAGAATAGAAAGAGCATGGTGAAGTTTTAGCTTAAGTATGTTATGATGAGAGAAGAGAAAAACTGATAAGTAGAAAGCGAGGTTGAATGGAGGTGGAGGTGTAAGAGGAGTAAATAGAGTAGGTAGCAACTAGAAGATAGAAAAAGCAGGATAAAATATTAACTTGGCTGTATTGTGATGAGGGGAGAGTCTAGTGGCAGTACAGTTAACATGCCAGTAAACAAATAATACAGCAAGCCAGGTAGTGCCTACAGATAGAGGTTTGCAAGTAACAAGCACAGAGTACAATTGAACTGAGCTGCCTTAACTGATAATTTGCAGCAGACTCAGAGTTAGGCTTGACTCACAAAGCCAGCACTCATTGGACTGACTTTAGGAAGACTGATTTAAAAGGGGAAAAAAAATCTTAATGACTAAAAATATAGGGCAAAAACATAATAGTCTTGCACCAGTAATATAAGGCAGAAATATCCACGATTAGGTAGGTAAGATACTATACATCGTAGCAATAAGTGACTGTGACATAATCTCTAAGCAAGCAAGCCAGTGCAGAGCTGGGAGACAACACTTTAAACACAGTTGCTGTTTCGCATGTCCTAAATAATACCAAGTACCTTATTATGTGGGGAAAGATAGCACCCACCACAGTACCAATTACGTTTTGTCCACGAGCGGTAAGGTAAGGAAGAGGGAAGAAACTTGTGCTGTCCTTATTAGTGTTTACTATGCAGCGTCACCTAGTGGACACCCCTCAGATATGATATGCACTGAACAGCTTAGGCAGTAGAGGAGGTAGCCCTGTATGAGCAGAGAAGGAAGCAACTATCAAAACAGCTTTCAAATAAGCGTTGCTTCTGAGCTTGGTATGACCTGCAAGCACAGTTTTAAAGCTTGGCATAAAGTTTCGTAGTAACTGCAAAGTTCAATACATGCATAGATAGCTTTAGTTTATTATTTGCAATAGTGTACGATAGATCCTGGTCTGTTCTAAAACTGCACGTTGCGTTTATCACATTTATCCAAGTATTTTTGCTTATCTGTTCCCTTTTCTATACTCTTCTCACAGTGACACTTCTTGTGTCTTAATTGCTTTATAGGTTTCTCTATTCAATACTTCCATGATGGCATTTGCTTTCTTCCCTTTCCCTTATCTCCCTGTATTTCTGTGGTATGACTTTATCTGTTATTGATTTAGCTGCACAGTAATATATCCTATTTACTTCTGTTATATCACATGATTTCTATTAACAGCCTTGATTACTGTTTTCTTTATCAGATTTCTAACGTTCTGGGTGTTGTTGAATTTCTGTAATCTTTCTTTCATCACTCTTAATATGCCTGTCCATTTCTATTAAATCAAGCAACTCTTCCCTTAGAGCATTTTCTCCTAAACTAAGGGCACATTTTTTGTTCTCAATTTCTTGTGGTTGTTCTGTAGAATGTTCCAGAACATCTTCCTGTGACCTATTCTCTTCAGCTGCATCCTATGTCATCTGTTGCTCTTTCATATAGGAAGTCGCTGGCCTATCACTCCACAGCATTGACTGTGTCAGAGTTGCCACCGTTTCCTGTTCCCTCCCTTGCTGAGATGCTCCAACTGAACTTTTGCACTAGTTTCCTACTGAAGGCACCAGAGTATCTTCTTGAGACAACTGATCAGATGTTTCTATTCCAGTTGTTTTTCCTTAATTTGGGGACTCACTGTGACATTACCAGAGTTGGATTTTCTACACTAACTCCTTCACTTCAGAAGTAATCCTCCACAAAAACTGACATTACTAGAGATAAAAAACAGTATTACTGCCACCTTCAGGATAAACATCAGTCTAACCCAAAAAAGTTTTGGGCTGGATTTAACAACCTTCTTCATCCTGGTAAATCTTCTACCCCAATACCGGAGAAACTCACAAGTAAAAAACCAGAAGAAATAGCCAATGCCTTTAACATTTTTTTTTACAGAGACCATCCAGTCCCTAGCCAACCATCTACCCACTTCCTCTCCATCCTTAACTATTCCTCAAGACTCACCCCCTTGCTCCTTTAACCTTCAAACAGTATCCACCTCCTATATTCGTACCCTAATAAAAAAACTAAAACCGTCCTCCCTTGCGACCGATCGTCTCCCTGCAGAATACCTCCAACTAGCCTCTGATGTCATTGCCTATCCCATATCAATCTTGATCAACAGATCCATTACTGAGGCCACCATCCCCTCTATTTGGAAAATATCGTACATCATTCCATTACATAAAGGAGGCCCTTCCACTGAAACTTCTAATTACAGGCCGATTGCTATACTATCTCCAATAGCTAAAATTCTGGAACGGTGTATTCACAAACAACTCCTACACTACCTTACCATCAATAATCTACTGTCTAGTACCCAGCATGGTTTTCGCCCCCACCATAGTACTACCACTGCCCTCCTCTCCTTTGTCGACTCAGTAAATAGCAACCGTAACAAAAACTTATATCCTCTGCACTCTTTCTTGATCTATCAAAAGCTTTTGACATGGTCAACCACCAACTATTACTCCACACTCTTCATACCCTCCATCTGGACAAGTTAGGCCTAAACTGGTTCAAGGATTACCTTTCTGGCCGGCAACAAGCAGTCCAGTGGCAAAATAGTTTATCTCAACTACTCCCTAACAACATAGGCGTCCCCCAAGGCTCCATACTTGGTCCCCTTCTTTTCTCTGTCTTTATAAATGACCTTCACACTTTCATCCCCAGCTCTACCTGCATCCAATACGCAGACGACTCTACCTTGATCTGCTCTGATCTTTCTCTCCAGAAACTGCAAGTAGCCACCCAACAATGATGTTCTTCGTCTTCCCTTGCTGCAGTCCTGACAATTGGGTATAGGTCGCCGCGCCAGTGGTGGGTATAAGAGAGTAGAGGAATGGATCGGCCGGTCATGGCGCGTGCTGACTCGCCAGCACGTCAGGGTATGACGCATGCGACCGACCAATTTCCTCAGTCTTTTTGCCGCATGGTCCAATGCAGAAGCAATTTCGGCGTACGGGGCGTTTCTGAACGATTCTCCTGGACCGACAGAGTTGACCTAGTACAGAGTTTATTATGAATCTCTGCTTCACATTTTTGGTTTTTCTTGATGTCAGAAGAAACCGTAAACAGAAAAGTGAATAACTGTATTTCTTGTGGGAAGCAGATACCGCGAGTGTATATCTATCATAGGGTGTGTAGCACTTGTTTGTTGGTTGCAGCTCTTGTTGTTGTTTGCTGCCGCCTAGACGAACAAGAGGCTTCATTAAGAGGTTAGTTTGATTGTGCTAGTGCTATGTTACTGTTTGGTCGCCGCTGTACTATGCCGGGCCGGAGAGCTTCAAGGACAAAACATTTTAAGAAGCGCAAGGTGCAAACAACCCGGTCTAGGGTGAGGGGGCGCAGTCCCTGAGGACGGCCAGGTTTTGTGGCTGGCCTCTGGAGGCAGGTTTTGCCAGGAGTCTCTATACAGTCTCCAGGAGGATACTACTAGGACAGGTGGAGGCTTCTCCTCAGGGAGGCTAGCTGCCAGGGGGCTTCTCAGGTTCTGGTTCTTCCCCTTCCCAGGAAGTGCCAGGCCCTCCTTCTGTTGCCAAAGCTTTCAGCTTCTCTCCAAGTTCAGCTCTGTACATATGCTTCCCTAGCATTTCCTCTCGGCCTTGTGCGGCAGAAACATATGCTTAAGGCAGCAGAAGAATTAGGGACCACCTGATAATGGTGATAGTTCACACAGGATAAGAGGCCTTTTGTGGAGTGTTCAAGTGATAGTTTGGTCTAGTGTGGACAGGTTTCAGAGTCTTCTGTGGAAGACTTGCAAGAGTTTCCTACTTATTCTGATTTCTGCTCCATGAGGGGCACCTTTAGCTTCTTTCCTTGAGATTACTCCATTTTCAGAGACTCTTATGGAATTCTTTCTTTCCATGGGAAGGCATAGATTACTCTACATTCCAGAGGCCAGGCTAGGGTGTTTTTGCCCTGCAGCATAGGCCCTTACTTATTCATTGCCCAAGCTGTTGGTGGCCTGATGTTGAATGTGGCTTCTGGAAAGTCTGATTCCTTCCTGAAGAGTCCTGTTAAGCCTGATAGGTATCATAAGTGCCCGTTTATCCATGGGCCTAAGCTTAAGAGTCCTGTTTAACCCAGGCACCGGCTCTCTCAACCTAAAGGTGTTAAAGCTCTGTGGTTAAAGCTCCTGTAAAAAGGGCTGATGTTATAACTGCTAATAAAGGTGATACTTTTAAGGATATCTAGGTAAGAAAGTATGGCGGAGGGTTGGATGCTGAAATTTCTATTTGCTGAAATATCAGAATTCATGTCTAAGAATTCTTTGAAATCTACAGGCATTGTTGCTGGGAAGGTATTGAGTGTAAAATTGTGTTGACTCTAGTTCATGTGTCTGGTTTGAGGGTAAGCATTCTTGCAGTGTGGTTTTAATGCTGTTTTGGCCTCCTGAGATTGCATGCAGGGTTCTGTCTGAGTTGGCTTGCATGCTGAAGGTTCAGACTTGATTGAGCATGCTGAAGCCAGGATGTTGGATGCTCCTTTTACATTCTGATGTGTTGGATGACCTGTGAAGTAGTTTCTGCCTGCCTGAGGACAAAGCTAAGTCTATGGTGACGAAGTTTAGTTTTTTGCAGGTGCTAAAGACAAGGACATATCCTGAGTTCCTCGATAAGTCTAGGGGTAGGGGCTTATGGGTTCCCAGGCTAGGGGTAGGTCTACCTTAGGCCTAGAGGCTCATGTTCACCTGGCCAGACTTCAGACAGCTCAGGTGCTCAGACTTCTGGGCTCTCTTTTCAAACCTGCCTTTCGTAGCAGAAGTGAAGACTCCAGCTAGCAGAGCCTTTGACCTGCTCCTGGCCTGGCAGCCTTTGGGAATTAGGGATTTTTTCACTCTTTCATGGAAAATTAATCACCAATCAAGATGCACAGATACAATCAAGCATCACGGGTACAGATTTTCTCAGCACACCCATGCCCCTTTCAAAGGCATGCCAGATGCAAGCAAGTTTCTCAAGAAAGAAAGGGCTCACGTAAGAGTTTCTCAGTTACTCAGAGTAGGACCATTTTTTCCAGTCCCTCGGGTCAGAAAGGGCTTCGATTTTATTCCTCAGCCCAATCCTGGGCAAGAATAGTGGGGAACACGGAGACCAATTTTAGATCATCTATCCTCAACATCTGGACATTCCCAAGTTCACAAGGTTGACTGGTTGAAGACTTTGTGCTCTCAGTCTCTGCGGATCTTCATGGATATCTTTAGAAGGTGGGCTAGCTTACCTTCATGCCCAGTCTGGCTTTTTTCAAAGTATTTAAGTTGCAGAAAGTATTTTCATTATCAGTTCTCTAGATTTTCATTATCCTGGCTCTACCTCTTCAGAGTTTTCACAAAGGTTCTTCAAATTTATTAGCAAACTTCAGTATTCCAGGCATTCTCATTCTATCCACTTGGACGACTGCCTGGAATATGCTCAAGAAAGGGAAAGATGCCTACAGCATCTGGAAAATGGAACACCTGTCCTAAGATGCCTAGGTTCAAGACATGTGCTAACTGGTCAGGTCTAGTAATACTGCAGAAGAAGTCCCCTTTTAACAGTCTCGACTGAATACAGTCTCTGGTGCTTCCTCCATACCCCGACAAAACAAAAGAAGCCTGTCACTTTACTTCAAAAACTATCTTTGACACTCCACTGCCTCAAAAGGGACAGTCCTCCAAGCATTAAACTGCATGGTATCTTGTATTCTTGGTGCTCAAATGTATGGACCTGTAGTGGAGGAAGCTGTAATGGTAAACAGAGGTGTATGGACAGCACTGCAAAGATTTGGACACTGTGGGCCAAATATGCCCTTTGCCTTCAAAAGGAATTCTTGTAGGCCTCCAAAAAGACATTAGCATCTATGGCCTGCATCTCACTGCTTAAACAGCAGATTTAAATGAAGTGGATTTCGGACGAGTCGCCTGCTTCCATACAGATGAAAGTGGATAACATTGGGGAGCTCATCTAAATGGAAAGTGGATACAAGACAAGTGGCCTGCCAGACCACAGCATCTTGCATTTGATTATGAGAGATGATTTTACTTCTTCCCAGTATCAACAGCAGAGAGGTTTTCGACACAGAGCACAGCATGCAGTAGCAGATGTTTATGGGGGAGACAATTACAACTCCCTATGACTCTTCAATTGGATTTTATTTCTGACACATGCACCTGCAACTGAGCAGATGTCAGGGTAAGGTTTCGCCAGGATCACAGAACTCCTCAGATTGCACATTAAGCAGACAATTGCAGATGTCCACGAAAGACAAGTTGGAGATCTGAAATGTATCTCAGACATTGACAGTGTCATGGGGAACTTGCTTTTCCAGATCTTGTTCATTTCCTCCACCAAACCACCAGCTGCCAAAGTATTGCACAAAGATTGTTTCATCACACAGCTTGCTCAACCTCTTTCTGTAAAGGTATTGGAAAACCTTCATGTCTTTACCTCCTTCTCTATCTACCTCTTCTTCCAAAGGTATTACTTGTGCTAGTAGTACCCACTTCTAAAGGATGATTTGATAGCTCCATTTTGGCCCCGCAACATTGGTTCCTCAACTCCTCAACCAGAAGTGTGAAAATTCCCATGGCCTCAGCACTCTATCTCTTTCTTCCTGCTCCAGAAAATATTCTGATTTTTGAGAATGTCAAGCTCAGAATTCCATCTCAACAAGAATTACATGTGATGTTGAAGCATGTAGGTCTCAGGCATATAGGAAGACAAAGCATGTGATTTTGGAAGGGTTTTTGGAAGTTTTAGCTCATTAGTACTTAGAAAATGGAAGAGATTTTATTTTTGGAGAGTGAAATGGTTTGGAGATTGCAAAGAATAATTTGAGTGTGGCTCCCTAAAAGGAGTATTGGAATTATAATTTTGGGGTTTGTCTTTTCTCTTTAATAAAGATTCATGCTGCAGCTTGTCTTAGCAGTCATGATTTGTGACTATGCTTTTGTTTTTTGATCCTTTGTTCTCCCAGTTTCTTAGAGGGAAGAAGGGTTTGTGACCCCACGGCGGCTCCTACTCCTAGCCCTGATCTCAATTTGTGTTTGAAAACTTACTCATACGACTTTGCTTGCCTTGGCAGCTGTTCTTCTGCAAAATATTGAGCATGGAAGAGACCTTTCTGGTTGGCTATTACTTCAAAATAAAGGGGTGTCTGAGTTTGCAGGCCCTATGGCAGTAGAATTCCTTCTTGATTTTCCATAAGACAGGGTATTATTACTTACTAATCCTTCCTTTACGTTTTAAGGTGTTCCCTAGTGTGGCTTTAAACCAACTTTCATTTTTTTAGATAATTTTTTTTTTGATTGCATTTTTATTTGGGGAAAAGATAAGACATTGAGCAGAGATGATTACTACT
Source organism: Protopterus annectens (assembly GCF_019279795.1). Taxonomy (NCBI): domain Eukaryota; kingdom Metazoa; phylum Chordata; order Ceratodontiformes; family Protopteridae; genus Protopterus; species Protopterus annectens. The sequence goes on from NC_056735.1 coordinate 364,639,660, forward strand.
TGTTTCCTTTTGATTTGGCATCAACTAAAGATTTTTCTCAGTGTCAAAGCAGTTTCTTGTTTCCTTTAGGCACGTGCATAGTTTCTTGCCTGTGTCACCTAAAACTATTTCTAGGTGGATTACTATTTTTGCCACTTATTTTTTTGCCACATCTTTGGCAAGCTGGTTCCAGCTGGGATTAGGCCTCATTCCAGCTACTTGGAGTTCACTTTTGGGATTCTTTAGGCTGGGGTCACCTGCCTATAGGGATGGAAGCAGCTACTTGGAGTTCAGTGCATACTCTCTTTCAGGCATTATCACCTGCCTATATACTCTAATTTGAGAGCTGGTTTTCCACAGCTACTTGCCAAGGTTGTTGTATTACTGCTGCTACTTTATAATTTGCCAGCACATAGTTTACCTCTGTTACTGGATTCTACCTGTTCAGTCAGGACTAGAAGCAAGGGAAGATCCCTCTTCATAGCATGGGCATTTGTACCCTACATAAATGTAGATGTTCGAGGATTTCTTTTATATATTCCTGTATTACTCTCTGGTCCTTCCAGTGCTCAGGCGTTGGACTATGACTTTATATATATTTTGCATATATATTACTGTATATATTGTATATGTTTTTTGGGGCAGGTTGTTTTACTTTTGCCAAAGTTGAAAAATGGCTCTCTGACCTGAAACTCATTCTCAACCCAAATAAAACCAAGTTACTTTTATTCTTTCCCTCGTCTACCACTTCCTTAACCCTAACAGCGCAACCGTCTAAACCTAGCTCCTTTTTTGTGGAATCCTCTAATGGAACCATCATAGAGCCCGTCTCCCACACCAAGTTATTAGGTGTCACTATTGACCACAAGTTCAAATTCGATCTTCATACTTCCCAAACCATTAAATCTGTTAACAAGAAACTAGGTTCAATGTACAGAATCAGGAACTTTCTTACTCCACATGCAAAATTAACCATTGCCCGTACGCATCTTCTTTCCACGTTACTATATGCCTCCCCGGTATTTTCCTTCCTGAATAAACGTGAGCTCAACAACCTTTCTACCACCTACCACCATATAGCCAAATTCATAACAGGAGCACCTTATCGTACCCACCATTGCCATAACCTCAAGAAACTCGGCTGGCTAGAACTGCCCAATCTTCTTAAATTTAATCAACTCACGGAATAATTCATCAACCTGACAAAACCCCCTCACTCTCCAACATCCTTACCCCATATACCAACCTCAGTTCCCTTCGATCATCAAATAGTAATCAAGTATTAACCATCAAATCTAACAACATAGGTGGCGACGCTCTTTATGCTAACTCTATTGGAAAGCTATGGAATTCCCTTCCCAATAACCTTAGACTCATGACATCACTCACGCCATTTAAAAATAATCTTAGAGAATATTTCAAGTCCCACTGGTTATGCCCATGTCCAACCCCAGATTAATACCCACAGCTTTCACTTTACCCTACTTCCTTACTCTCTCACTACTATCAACCAGTTTACCTCCTCCTTATCTACCTTTTCTGACCTATTCAACCTATGATTTCTCTTTACAAGCATGTATATAATGTTTATTTTACTGTTTTCTTATTCTTTACAATGTAAGATTATACCAATGATTTCTCACTACAATCATGTATATAAGGTTTATTTTACTGTTTTGTTATACTTTACAATGTAAGATTTCTATAAAATTGTAATGCTAAACTGTTCTCATGATTGGGAGCTTTTCTCCCCGGGCCTCTACTGAAAAAGGATATGTATCCAGCTAGACTAGCCCGGTCAACAAATGTAAAATAAAATAAATAAATAAATAATCCGTAACTTCAGTTTGTTTCTTTAACTTCTCCACCACTAATATTTTCTGCTATTCCACTAGTCTTCTTATTTTTTGTATTGTGAAATTTTCCATATCTGGATGCCTTTGCCTATATTTCTCTCCAAATATCTTTGGTGGTGCTCTTTTTGTATTGATTAGTTTTGCTTTCTCCTATCCATAAATATTGCATCAGATTAAATTGGTCTTTCCCATGTCCATATTTCTTCTTCAGATGTCTCCCACTCCACCGCTTTCTCCTTATTTTGGAGACTCGTTGTTCCATCATGCTGTGACCTCCAAGACTAAATCCTTCACTTTGCAGGTACTCCATAACTTCGGCTTCAATTTGTTTAGCTTCTACTTTACTAGTCTTCTGTTCTGCAGTCCCCCTTTGTGATCTTTTTTTGCATTGTGAAATTTTCCATAGCTAGGTGTCTTTGCCTGTATTTCTCTTCAAATGTCCTTGCAGCTGCTTTTTTGTATTGATTAATTTGGCTTTCTCTTTTGCCTAGATATTGCATCATATCAGATCTCTCTCTCTTTCCCGTGTTCATGTCTCTTTTTTATACCTTTCAAAGATCTCTTGGCTTTGTTTATATTTTCTCATTTCCTCTGTCACTTCTTTTTCCAAAAGACCCAAGGTTTCTTGGTCTGTAAAATGTTTTTCATGAATCTGTTCTGTTAATGAACACACATTTGCATTTGGAGCTCTTGACAGTTTTTTTTGTGCAAGTATTTTTCTTTCTTCTAATTTCTGTTAATCTTCTTGAATATCTTCTATCCAGAAATTCTAGGCTTCTCGAATTATAGTAACAATGCATACATTTTTTTCTTATCCTCAGTAGTCCATGCTATCATCTTTATGGCTCTTTGTTGACCTGTCAGTTTTTGTAGACTGTTTGCTTCTACAGCAGGGGGGGGGGGGCATCCTCCTCCTGAGCCTGGCTTAACCCCATTGTAGGAATGTTTTCATATCTTGAGAATTCTACAGTGTCATTTTTTCCAGTCCTGACACCATTGCGCTTACCAGGAATTGGCAGTTTGTTATCCTGGGACTTGTACACGCAGCTGTCTTACTTTTTGGTCTGCTTCTGTCCATGATATATGCTATGTAAATACAGTCTATATGTCAGTGTTGTCATGGTGAGATTTTGTAAAAACAGGGTCCATCTTGTGTAGGTACTCAGCAGGTATTGAGGATTAATTAAATTCTGGCAGTACTACTCGCCTTTGCTGGCTGATTTTTTTTATCACCTCTCCATTCAGAGTAGATTGTATGATGCTGTCATGATGATGTGATCAGTGTGTAATTCTTGCCATGCATCACCTGTAATGGTGCTATAGTCTTCCCTGGGTATGTTGCATTGGATGTGTACAGAGCACATGCAACACTTTTGTTGTAGACAGGGCACAGGTCTTTCCCTGACATGCATTTAGGCCTTTGCGAATATCTGGTATCTTGTATTAATGGAGAGCTCACAGATGGGCTTTTAGATGACATTTTCAGTAGTATGTCTTGTTACAAGTGTTATTTTTGAGGAGTTGATTCATGAAGATGGCACAACTGTGCCATAAATATAGGTATTCTCTTTGGAGTTGTTGCATGCCTGCCCTGCTGTCGAGTCCATGATTCATGATTATATCTTGCATTTCATATGGTATTCTAGCTTTGTACAACAGGACAGCTGAAAATATCAATTTGGGTTATATAGGACCACATTTTATAGGATGGTGATCAAGTATCACTGTCTGCAGAACAAATGCATAGAGATTTTGTATCATTAGACAATAGGTAGATGATGTGGGGATAGTGAATCAGGAAGTGAAACAGATTATCAAGGAGGAAGTAAGGACAGCTATGAAGAGGATGAAGAATGGAAAGGCTGTTGGCCCAGATGACATCCCAATGGAAGCATGGAGGTGCTTAGGAGAAATGGCAGTGGAATTTTTAACTAGATTGTTTAATGAAATTTTGGAAAGTCAGAGGATGCCTGAGGAGTGGAGAAAAGGTGTTTTGGTACCTATCTTTAAGAATAAGGGTGATGTGCAGAGCTGCAGTAACTACAGAGGGATAAAATTGATCAGTCACAGCTTGAAGTTATGGGAGAGAGTAGTAGAAGCTAGGTTAAGAAGGGAGGTGATGATTAGTGATCAGCAGTATGGTTTCATGCCAGGAAAGAGCACTACAGATGCGATGTTTGCTCTGAGAGTGTTATTGGAGAAATACAGAGAAGGTCAGAAGGAGTTGCATTGTGTCTTTGTAGACTTGGAGAAAGCATATGACAGGGTGCCTAGAGAAGAGTTGTGGTATTGTATGCGGAAGTCTGGAGTGGCAGAGAAGTATATAAGAGTGGTACATGATATGTACGAGGTTAGTGTGACAGTGGTGAGGACTGCAGTGGGAGTGACAGATCCGTTTAAGGTGGAGGTGGGATTACATCAAGGATCAGCTCCGAGTCCTTTCTTATTTGCAGTGGTGATGGACAGGTTGACAGATGAGATCAGACAGGAGGCCCCATGGGCTATGATGTTTGCAGATGACATTGTGATCTGTAGTGAGAGTAGGAATCAGGTTGAGGAGACTCTGGAGAGGTGGAGATATGCTCTAGAGAGCAGAGGAATGAAGGTCAGCAAGGCTAAGATGGAATATATGTGTGTAAATGAGAGGGAAGGTAAAGGAATGGTGAGGATGCAGGGAGTAGAGTTGGTAAAGGTGGACGAGTTTAAGTACTTGGGATCAACAGTTCAGAGTAATGGTGAATGTGAAAGAGAGGTGAAGAAGAGAGTACAGGCAGGGTGGAATGGGTGGAGAAAGAGTGTCAGGAGTGATTTGTGACAGACTGGTACCAGTAAGAGTGAAAGGGAAGGTCTTCAAGACAGTAGTGAGACCAGCTATGTTATATGGGTTGGAGACAGTGGCATTGACAAAAAGGCAGGAGTCAGAGCTGGATGTGGCAGAGTTAAAGATGTTAAGATTTGCACTCTGTGTGACTAGGATGGATAGGATTAGGAATCGGTATATTAGAGGGTCAGCTCATGTTGGACAGTTTGGAGACAAAGCAAGAGAGACAAGATTGCGTTGGTTTGGACATGTGCTGAAGAGGGATGATGGGTATATTGGGAAAAAGATGCTAAGGATGGAGCTGCCAGGTAAGAGGAAAAGAGGAATGCCTAAGATGAGGTTTATGGACGTGATGAGAGAGGATATGCAGGCAGTTGGTGTTACAGAGCAAGATGCAGAGGATAGGAAGAAATGGAAAGAGATGATCCGCTGTGGAGACCCCTAACGGGAAAAGCCGAAAGATGATGAGACAATAGGTGCGACACCTTAATCTTCTTTTGTTTTTCTGGGTTGGTTTTTACTGATGCTACTTTAGTAATACAGTGAACATGTACAGTTTCCTGCTGTTGCATTGATACATAGGAAATTTGTTGCAGTACCAGTGGCACTCTTGCTGAAATGTAAGTGATTTGGGCACTGCTGTGTAGGCAGCGCACAACAGCCAAGTGCTGGTCACTTGTCAGAGAGCAAGTTTGCTGTAGGTAATGAAAGTCATACCATGACTGCATCAGCACCACATCATTGGTACCCTGCTGAACCATGTGGCCTAAGAGTCTGTGTATCCATTGTCATGTGGGTGCAGTAATATGCAACTCTGTGGGTGTTCTAGGAAGGGGAAGAAAATGGATTCACTTTAGTCTGTGAATGTCATTCATTAGGTTCACAGTATGGGCAGACTTTTTCTTCCTTATTCTTTTATCTGTTCTCAGATCTAGTACATGTTTCCCTCACTTTTACAGTTGTTTCTCTCATATCCCTTTTCTTTAGCTTACATAGACTGTGATAGTTAGACAGCCCACATCATCTGGTGGTTTCCCTGTAGATATATATATATATATATATATATATATATATATATATATATATATATATATATATATATATATATATATATATATATATATATATATATATATATACATATATATATATGTGTGTGTGTATGTATAAAATGTGTGTGTTCTGCAGCATAAACTTAGGCAATAAGAGTTATTTATGTTTGCTTACAATCTTGTCCAAATGTATTCTGTTTGTTTAGTTGGACAGTATGCAGATGAATAGAACATTATAACATTCGTGTGATCTGCCAGTGACAGAAGAGACAGTAGTAGAGGTTTTGAGATATGTCCCTCATTATATATATAATAATTCAGTTTAGCAGTGTTGCAGCAGTTAAATAGGTTTGTTGCTTTCTCTTAGTTGAATCAGCAGTAACACTGTCCAGCTGATTGATGCGGCAGTGCTTTATCCTACACTTCACAGCCTTTGTTGCCTTTATATCTCCAGTACTTCTATTTTATTCAGGAATTGTACATGTACTATCAGGGCCTTTATTTTATTTAGTACAGTTAAAATATATGTGTAGTGTAAGTCATGAGAGCTCATTTACACAAACTGTCTGGTAAGAGCAAACATGTGACTAATAGTTTCCGAGACTAAAGAGGAGAAAATCTGGCTCACCTAATGTTGAGTAAAAATGGTAGCTGATCCAGGAAAGCAGTAATTGTTTGTCTATAATGTTATGAACTTGCTGTTTGAGAATGCCCTGTTCTGTGTAACTGACATCATCATCATCATCAACCCCCTTTTTCTACATGGGTTCAGGGTATTGTGCTAGCTATCACCGTCTCTCTCAGTTCACTGCCACGCTCCTACCTTCAACAGTCCATCCACCTCTTTGCTAGATGCCATCCTTTCCTCTTGCCTTCTTCCTGTCTGTCCCAAATCTTTTTCACCAGATTGCCTTCTGGTTTCCTGCACATGTGCAAGAACTACCTTTTCTGTTCTCTCTGATCTTTTCTGCATTTAGAGCTACTTGTGCTTCTGCTCTAATGTTCTCGTTTCTTTGTCCAAAAGTGTGCATTTTACCACCTGTTTCAGACATATCATCTCCATCACAACTAGTTTCCTTTTCACTGCCCAGGTATCTGTACCATACAATGATATTGGTCACAGCATTTTTTGTACACCTTAATTTTCAGCTTGTCATTCTTTTGTCACACACTACTCCTGACACACTGCCAGTTGGCTGCAGCTCCTATGATTCTAGCTTTGATCTCCTCATTCAGACTTCCCTTCGCCTGAACCACCCCTCCTAGATACTTGAAGCTGTCAACCTAATCTACTCTTTTCTCTTCCATCTCACTTTTCAGCTTCTTCTGATTTACGCATTTGATGACATTACAACCGTCTTATCTGTACTCTGTTTCATCCCATGTGCCTTCAGTTTTACATTGCACTCCCGTATCATTTGCTGAAGTTCTTGTTCAGTGTGCGCCTGTATTGTCACATGTGCATACAGCAGCTTTGTTGATCCTCAGCCTATTTCCTAATGTAGTCTCATCAGTATGAATAGTAGTGAACTCTGAGCCGAGCCCTGATGCACACTCGCTCCCAGTGGAAACCTGTTGTGAGCCTGAATGCTGTTCATACTTGTCATTAGTTCCTTTTACATAGCTTGCACCAATTCTACCAATGTTTCCTGGACGTAGAACCATCACAGGACGGCCCAACTGTAATGTCTTGGACCTTGTCCGCCTTACTACAAACATCAAATCTAATGTGCTACATTCTGATCTAAATCTGAACTGATCATCTTCCATCATATTTTGTACTATGCGTATTCATTTATCAATCACCCTCTCTAAATCTTTCATGCAGTGTGACAGGAATTTGATAACTCTATACAGCCCACTGTTGTGAATGTCCCTTTTGTTCTTGTACAGTGGTACTAGACTGTTTGTTCTCCAGTCATCTGGGATAAGCGTTTCTCTCCATACTGTTAATGTTCACAAATAAATAACAAAGAGGTTTACCTTTTAGTCTTGTCAGGAAAAATGCTTCAGGATGTGCAAAGGTGCTGGTTTATTCCATAAACAGTGCTGGGAGACAGTCTGCCAAAATTTTCAAATCCGTCTCAAAGAACAGAGGAAAAAAACATTACATATATACCTTTTCTCATTAATTTCATGCATGCAAAACTTTGACATTACATTGTTTCAATGAATCAATGTATTTAAAAATGTCCTCATCCTTCGTGATTTTCTGTTAGAGCTTCACGTGAACATTTCACAAATATGAATTTTAAAATCTAGACCACCTGGTCTAAAATTTATTATCTTTCAGCCTTGTAACATTCAGTACCAGTACACACTTACAGACATCCTTGCAACAACTCATCCCCCAGACTGAGAAGACCAGAGTATACTATTAATCTGGTTTCCACAAATACTTGGCATAACATAATGTAACATCCCTTAACTCCTTCAGCACTTACTTTGCCTTCAGTTATCTGTCAGTGCACAGTAATTTGCCAATAGGGAGAATGCAGTTGCAAGGCAGTAAGGCTACTAATACAAAAAATGCATCTGGAATGTCATGTGTGTCCTCTGGCTTCCAACTGTCACAGTCTACTACTCTGGGGCAATGGGCACGGGAGCAGCAAGATACCCTACCGCAGGGTACCCTCTCTTCGGCATCCTCTTCAGACTTCCCCCGATGAGACACCCCATAAGAGTTCATGCAAGAGGAAGTACATTGATTCACAGGAAGAATCTCTCACCGAAGAAGCGGATTACGATGAAGGGGAAGGGTCCCCATGGTCACCCCCTGAGGATGTCACCTTTGGAGACATACCAGAAATCTTAAAGCACATGGGTGACTGGAACCCACCAACCCTTCTAAGGAATCTGTCTTCTTGCAGGCTTTCTGTGCCCAACCCTCTACTTCCTGGGTGAACATGCCTGCAGATGAGTTAGTCAAGCTCATAGTGCAGCGTGCTTGGAAGGCCTTTCACACTGTTGAGCCAATCCCCTGGAGACCTGACAGAATACTACCCCTCCCCCTGAAGGATCTCCCTCACTGGTCCAAGGTTTGGCGGTAGATGCTATGGTGGTATCGGCGGCCATCAAGAAGGAACTCTTAGAGGAGAGTCCTACTGTCCATCTTCCAAACCAAGAGTATCGAACTTTGGACAGATTAGGAAAGTAGGTTTATTCTGCAACAGCCTTTTGCCTTACGGTCGTTGAATTATTTGGCACATTTTATCCGTCTTCAAAGGGACCTGATCACTGAACTCTCAGGAACCTTAACAGGAGCAGTCTGACAAGGTACGCAACAAGGTTGCCTCCCAGCTTGCCACCCTAGAATCCATTTCTAACTCATGTGTGCAGTTGATTGCGCATACAACTAGAGCATCAGATAAAGGAGTTGTCATGAGATGTCCCACCTGGATGCACTTGTGCAACTTCGTGGACCCCCTTCAAGTCTTCCTTCGTCAGTGCTCCCATTGATGCTTCTTCTCTGTTTGGCCCAAAAGGTAGACACATTAGCCAGGTGTGAGAAGGATGGAAAGACCCTTTCTGCTGTGGTTGTATGGTTTTCCACTCCTCAACGGTCCTATACCAGGAATCAGAGAAGTGGAAAATGTGTTTCAGGAAGTCCCAAGGGCCTATTCATGACACAGGTGGCGAGGTTTCTCCCCATGGCAGAGGGGGGGGGGGACTCATCAGGAAGACAAACCTCCCATGGCAGAGGGGGCCTGCAGAACCAGGGCTCTAGGGGATTCCTTCTCTGCCCAGCCCTATCAACGCTCCTGAAGAGTGGTCCAATTGCTTTCCTCTGGAAGCAGTCTTGGAACAATTCTCTTTGCAACACTTAGCCTGACACTCAATAATATCAGATTCCTGGGTGCAGACAAATAACTACCAGAGGTTACCATATCCTCTTTGATCTTTATACAAGTCCGCAAAGGCGAATCCCCGAAGTTCCACCCAGTCAGAGGGACAAAGCAGGTCAAGAAATTCTAAATTTGCTGAAAGAGTCATCCAAACAGTCCCACCAAACCACGTAGGATCCGGATTTTACTCAAGGTTCTTTTTAGAGCCAAAAAAAACAGGGGACTGGAGGCCAATTCTGGACCTCAGCATTTTGAACAAGTTTGTCAGACAGGCAAAATTCCGAATGGTCACGGTTCAGTCTATCCTTCCATTTCTGGAAAGATGATTGGATGTGCTCAATAGATCTTCAGGATGCGTATTACCACATAAAAGTAGATAAACTCTCCAGAAGATATCTCTGCTTCTGGTTCGGAGCCAATCATTACCAATTTTGAGCGCTACCCTTTAGTCTCACCACAGCCCCCAGGGTCTTCACTAACTGTGTGGGAGTACTAACAGCTCACTTGAGACTGCAAGGATTCCAAGTGTTTCTGTATTTAGACGATTGGCTCCTTACCGCCCCCACCAAGCATCTACTGCTTCATGCCTTACACTACACTCTAGAACTGGCAAAGCTATTAGGCATCTCAATAAACAGAGAAGTCAAATCTGGTACCCACTCGGAGCTTAGAATTCATTGGAGCGACATGTGACACGAGATCTTGTCTGGTTGCTCTACCTCATCACAGATTACAAAGGTTAAGGTCTCATCTCCAAGCGATACTCTCTCAAGACATAGTCCCAGCTTGATTAGTCTTGTAACTACTAGGCTCAATGGCAGCACCAGTCTCCCTAGTTCCCCTGGTGAGATTCCACATGAGGCTGCTTCAGTGGCTCCTAGCATCACAGTGGTCTCTCTTAACATACCCCATGTCTTAGCCAGTGCATGTAAACCGTTGCAGACAGGATCTGAATTGGTGGATGAAGCCAGAAGAGGAGTTATGGAATCGCCCTTTTTCACCTCCTCAACCCAAGGTCATAGTAACCACAGATGCATCCCTGATGGGGTGGGGGAGGGGCGTTCTCAGAGAAAAACAGTCCAAGGCGCTTGGTCCTCTTTGTAGATCACTTTGCATATCAGCATCCTGGAACTGAGGGTGGTGCTTCTGGCGTTGCAAGCATTCCAATCTGCCCTTTGTTGGGGACAGTTGCTATCCAGTCAAACAACATGTCTGTCGTCTGGTACATCAGCAAGCAGGGAGGAATCAGATCCTATCCGTTTTGTTGGGAAGCCCTGAGAGTATGGCAATGAGCGATACCCTCCAACTGCTTTCTGATAGCAATGCACATTCCCGGGAATTCCAACATGATTGCAGACTAACTGAGCAGATGCATTCTCCTGCCTCACGAGTGGTCTCTCAATTCCATAGCAGTGACGAAAAAGTTTTGTTGTTGGGGTCAGCCTTGCTGCGATCTGTTTGCATCTCCCACGAACCACAAATGCAGTATCTACTTTGTCCTAATCCCCCCTCAGGGGGAGTCCCCAGGGGACGCTGTAATATACGATTGACCCCCCCGGGACTGCTTTATGCATTTTCTCCTTTTCCCCTAATACCACAGTTTTTGAAAAAAGTGCAATGGTTGAGAAGCAACGTAATTCTCATTGCACCCTATTGGCCCAGTCAAGTCTTGTTCCCCTTTCTTTGGTCTCACCTAGTTCACCGCCTGTGGACTCTGGACCTAACTCCGTGTCTGCTATCTCATCCACAGGAGCTGGTCCATCCCAATCTGCCGAGTCTCAAGCTGACCACTTGGTACCTCCACTTCCGGTAATTGCCATACAGAGTAATCTATCTTCCCCAGTACAAAAGATACTTCTGGCTTCCTATAAATCATCCACCAGAAAATTTTATCAAGTAAATGTAACACATTTGTGATCTGGCCTCAAGAAGAAGGACTAGACCCCCTTTCAGACCTAATTAATAAAGTGTTGGAATATTTGTCAACTTTGTTCCAGTCAGGAGCCTCCACTTCTACTATAAATCCATTTAGCAGCTATTTCAAATTTCCATAATGGATTCTATGATTTTTACTTGATATTTCACCATCTCGGCAAAACCTTCTTAAAGGGAGTCATGCATTTAAAACCTCCTTTTAAAGAACGCATTGAACTTTGGACGTTGACGTTAGTCTTGCAAACTTTGATTTATCGACCTTTTGAGCCAGCAGCCACCTGTGACATAATTTTTTTGTCTTGGAAGACCTTATTCCTGGTAGCCATCACCTCAGCCAGGAAAATATTAGAATTACAGGCCTTGTGTATAAAGCGACCATACATCATTTTTCACAGAGAAAGTATCCCTTCAGAGTAACTCCTCCTTTCTACCCAAATTTGTCTCAGATTCAAATATTAACCAGTCAATTGACCTTACAGTTTTCTTCCCAAACTTTTCAAACAAAGGGGAATATTGTTTGTATTTGTTGGATGTGTATAGACAATTAGATTTTTTACTTGGACAGGACTAAATCATTCAGAAAATCGAATCAACTGTTCCTGTCTTTTTCAGGTCCTAGATTAGGCAAGATGGTTTCCAAGGTCACTTTGTCAAAATGGTTAAGAGATTGTATCACCTTTGTTTATCTACAAAATAAAATGAGACTATCCGCTAAAGTCTGGGCTCACTCCACCAGATCAGTTTCCACTTCAGTAGCCTTTCATTCAAGAGCCTCTATGGATGACATTTGCACAGCAGCTACTTGGGCTACCCCTTATGCCTTTATTACTCATTACAAATTGGACATGGTCTCCAGGAGAAGAGCATCCTTTTGGCTCTATGGTGCTGGGGAATATCTTTCCATAGGGCCTCCCAGGAAGTAAAGTAGCTAGGGACTCTGTCCCAACTGTCATGAATGAATGAAGATTGACAGCATCAGATAAAGAAGTTATGTTCTTACCATAACACTCCTTCTGTGTTCTCGATCTTCATTCATTCTTGACATCCCCCACCCTCCTACCTCTCCAAAGACTCGGAACTAGTCCTGGTACACTGACAGGGTAGTTGCTCAGACAAAGCTTCTGCTTTATTATTTCTACGGGCAAACTCGATCTGAAGGGCAGGGAATGGAGGCACTATGGATAACCTTAGCTTGAGAGTTTCTGGCTGGTGCGAGCTTGTTGTATTGCCAAGTCAGTTCCAAGGACAGAACCGAAACCCAACTGTCAGCAATGAATGAAGGTCAACAACACAGATGGAACAGTATGGTAAGAACATAACTTCTTTTTCAGCATCGTATTCATCATCTACAGCGATTTGAATTTTTATTTACCTTAAGTTCATTATCAGATACTTTTATAAGTGGTTTTGCATGTGCAGGTGAGGTTAAGCATTTTGTAATTACAGCCTTTAGAACAGAAAATGTTAAAACAACTAAAAGAATAATACCAATTATTGTAATTATACCGTATAATATACTGGATGTTCTTAGTGTTTCACTGTTGCAGTCATCACATTTGGGTTATCTCTGCCAGGGTAGCCCTCGGCTGACCCAAATATCAGAGACTTAATATTTCTCCGTCGGTTGCTGTCGCTTGAGGACCAATGTCAGGTTGTCAGTAGTATTAAATAAGGCAGCTGACGCCATTACATCAGTCTTTCTTGCCGCGGAGCCTAAAGCAGTTCACACGAGTGCCTATCAGTCGATACCAGCGTTTCGTCTACCGAATTGAAGTTGAAGTCTTCTAAAGCTAATTACCCTGTTGGGTATCCTTATTTCTTGCACTAACTGATGTCAGAAAAAGTTAATTGTCTCGCCTGTGGAAAACAAATACCACACCGAGACTTCCACTCTTACCGCATCACTTGTTTAGGCCCAGACCACGACGTCCCTCATTGTTGCTTCTGTGCTTTGTTCAACGCCAGAACTATCCATCGTCAGGCCCTTATTATAACCAGATATTTTCACTTACCGTTCTCGAATTCCGATATGGCTTGGGTAAGCCGTCCGACAGCAGATCTTCCAAAAAAACGTAAAGATAGACAGAGACTGCACAGATCCAAACCTACCGATGACGCTTCCGTTATGCTAGTCATCAGTTCTCCGGTCCTCAGTGAGGCACTTTCGCAGCCCCTGATGCCCACCTCTGTTGATTCACAGGCCGCTACTGAGACCTTTTTGGAGTCCGGTATGCTGCAAAACTCTTCTTCGACTAAGGATCCTGCGGTCATCTCAACCTTGGATAGCTCCGGAGCCGCTGAGCAGGCACCGGCTTCTGAGAAAGTCCTTCGCACTACCGAATTTCAACAGAAACCGACATAGTCTTTCACAACTACCATTTCTTCTAAAACTACAGAGTTTCTTAGGCCCAGGGTACGAACCACACTCAAGAAACTGACGCACTCTCGGGCGCCTGGTACTCTGCGTCAGTCTCAAATGCTTAAAATGGCGGAAGACCTGATCATTCTGATCAGGGGAAGCCAAGCTACCCCCTCCAAATGGAAAAGAGGTCTGTCCTCTGTAGTTTTGTCTGAACAAGGGTCAGATGAATCTAATGCATCTGAATATGTAGACTTGCAACCCCTCTCCACTTATGAGGATTCTGATACAGATGATTCCATTCCTTCAGCCTCTCCCCCAGAGGATTTTTCCTGTGGGGAAAACCTGCATACCTTAAGGAAGCATTTCTAATTGGAGAGTCAGGACTACCCTCAGTCTAAAAAGGGACTCAGGGAATTCCTGGATCTTCCACAACACAGACCTTTGGCCATCCTCCCTGTCCTGGATGTTGTGGAGGATGTTTTCCTCGAATCCAGCTTGACTCCTGATGCCCTGCCTCCTCCTCCCAGAAAACCAGATAGGTACTATAGAGTTCCTGACTCACACAAATATCTTTTTAAAAATCTTACAGCTGACCCTGAGGTCATTTCTCAAAGGCCAAAAGGAATTAAAGCAACCTCTACTAAGAATCCCACCCCCTCAGACAGGAATTCCCAGACTTTGGGCAGATGGGGTAAGAAAGTATACACCTCAGCTACTCTTGCTATCCGGGCACTAAATTGTCAGTTCATATGCTGAAATTTCAGCAACATACCTTGGAACTCTAACTTAAACAAAAAAAAGTCTTCCTTTCCTGCTGAGGGCAGAATCTAAAGATTTACAAGAGTTAATGCAGTCTGCAAGTCAAGTAACTAAACATACCTTGCACTGTGGTTTTGGTGCCCTAGAAACTTTTTGCAGGGCAGCAATCACTGGATCTATCATTAGAAGGCATGCATAGCTTAAGGAACAGCCCCTGCCAGATCATGTCATATCTAAATTGTTGGCTGCCCCCTTGCACAAAGGTAACTTATTTGGCACTAAGGCAGAAGAGGTCTTAAAAAAGATGGAAGAAAAAGCAAATTCTATGCAAACAGTTAAGGATTTCTTGCAGGTCCAACCCCCTAGGTTCAGCAGGCATTGTCCCTCCAAAAGTTGGTCCTTTCCTGCTCCCAGTAAACCGGCCCAGCCTAGGCCCCGTGGAAGCAGACCCCCCCCCCCACAGACAGCAGCCCCAGGGAATGCAGAGATCTAAGCAGTGGACTACCTCCACTTCAAAACCAAGGAGTTCTAAGCCACCCTCTTATGATAAAAACTCACAATGACTCATCTCCTCCACCCCCTCCGTCTGCCCACCTTCACTTACCTCTAGAAGGAAAACTTTCCTTTCACTCAAGCACCTGGGCCACCATTACCAAGGACCACTGGATTCTGAACATTGTGTCTCAGGGATACAAATTTTCCTTCCACACCCTTCCAACCCCAAAAGGGTTCCCAGATGTACCACCAAATTAGTGGGCAGAGGCTCAAAAGCAAATCCTTTCACTGCTCTCTATGAGGGCAGTAGAGCATGCTCCTGCAGAACAGATAGGCCAAGGTTTCTACTCCAGACTTTTTCTGGTACCCAGAAAAGAGCACACCTGGCGCCCCATCCTCGGTCTATCCATTCTCAGCACCTTCCTGGTGATCCCAAAATTCAAAATGCTCACCCTCCAGGAGCTGCTACCCATGCTCTACAAAGATGCTTGACTAGCCACCCTAGATCTAAAAGAAGCCTACCTCCACATTCCTATCACGGAATCATGCAGGAAATATCTCTGCTTCAGGGTAGAATCTCAACATTTTCAGTTCTCTGCACTTCCCTTTGGCTTATCTACTGCTCCCGGAGTTTTCACAAAATATCTGACTCCGGTCATTGCCTTTTGCAGGCAAAGAAATATTCAGATTTACCCATACTTACAGACGACTGCCTTATTCAGGAAGACAGCCAGGAGAAGCTGCTCAAGCACCCGGTCTTTGTAAAGACCCTACTAACCTCCCTAGGGTACACAATCAATGAAAAGAAATCCAGACAGGTGTCCACCCAAAGGATAATCTTCCTGGGAGCAAGTCTGGACACAACTTCCTAGATGGCATACCTTACTCCAGAGGAACAAATTTTCCTAACAGTCTGCTTCTCTCAACTAGCCACCAGGCCCCAGCTAACTGCAAGGAAGATCCTGCAAGCTCTGGGGTTCATGGTATCTTGCATACTACTCATTCCATATGCCAGACTACATATGAGGAAACTTCAATGGTACCTATAATTCTTTGCCTCAGAAAAGATTTTCTTTGGTGGGCAGCAGCATGCTCCCACAACAAGGAAATGACTTTCTCCCCATCCCCCGCCTCCCAGGCCCTCATCACAGAAGCATCAGACTATGCTTGGGGTGCACACCTGGACAGCAGGTGCATACAGGGCCTATGGAGCCTACAGCAAATCCCTCTGCACGTCAGTCAGAAAGATGATGGCTGTGCAGCACACCTTGATGGCTTTCAAGCCCCTTCTCTCTCCAGGGTCTCTCCTGATCAAAACAGACACCACCACTGTGATGTGATACATCAGCAAGCAGGGAGGGACTCACTCCTCCCCTCTATGCAGGCTGGCCATGAGCCTTTGGCAAACAGCCTCTGCCATGCAACTACACCTGTTAGCACAATTCCTACTAGGCTCTCTCAACTCTCTGGCAGGCAAATTAAGCAGAAATCTTCTGGACCCACACGAGTGGCAACTCTACAGAAGTACCTTCACCCTAGTAACTCAGAAATGGGGAACTCCAAAGGTTGACCTCTTTGCCTCCCACACCAACCATCAGCTCAGCAAATTTTGCAACAGGGAGTATCACTGCATGGCTTGGAAAGTGGATGCCCTGTCCTTCCCCTGGGTCAATCTATCGGTCTGTGCTTTTCCTCCCCTATCTATCATCCCCAGGGTACTGCTCAAAATAAGGGAGGAAAAACCAAGGACCATTGTTATAGCTCCAGACTGGCCCCGCCAGCACTGCTACCCCTTGCTACGCAGCCTGTCCTCACTACCCGCATGGCATCTTTGTCAGATTCCAAACCTACTGACCCAGAGGGAAGGGGAGGGGAGTTCTTGCATCCCCAATTGCAGACGCTCAGTTTGGCAGCTTGGCTTATTCCCTAACTCCGAACCAATCTGCCAACCTCAGTAAACAGGTTCTGGATGTTATCCGTGAGTCCAGATGTCCTAGCACCAGAACGTTTTATGCTAATAAATGGAAAAGGTTCTGCACCTGGGTCCAGGCTAAGGGAGCCAATACAGCACAGCCCTCCCTCCCTCTCATCCTGGTTTACTTAGCTGACCTACTACACAGTGGCCACTCTCTTCTATAAAAATTCATGCCTCTGCTATTTCTGCTCATTTTCCCACTGAGCAGCCCCTTTTCTCACACCATTTGATCAAACAGTTCCTAAGAGGAGCTAGCAACTTGAGGCCACCCAGAAGGCCACCAACACCAGCTTGGGACCTTAATTTTGTATTGGAAAAGCTCACCCTGCCCCCTTTCAAACCAGCTTCTTCTGCAGAGCTAAAATTTCTCTCCTGGAAGACAGCATTCCTTCTGGCCATCACTTCAGCCAGGAGAGTCTCTAAGCTGCAAGCACTCATATGCAGACAGAATATCCCTCAGAACTAACCCTTGCTTCATGCCCAAGGTGGTGTCCAGTGTGAGACTCAACCAGTCCGTTCATTTGCCCACTTTTTTTCCTAATCCCCAGAACAAGGGGGAAAGGATCCTTCACTCTCTAGATGTGCACAGACAGCTCAGATTCTATTTAGACAGAACTAAATCCTTCAGAAAGACTGATCAATTACTGGTTAGCTTTGCTACAGGGGCAGAAGGCAAAGCCATCTCCAAACAAGCCATTTCAAAATGGATAGCACACTGCATCCATTTCTGCTACAAAAACAGCTTGGAAAGCCTCCCCCCAAGGGTGTCAGGACACACTCCAGCAGAGCAGCCTCCACGTCTGCAGCTTTCCTCAGAGGAGCCCCCACCAGTGGCATCCTGAAGGCTGCCACCTGGACATCTCTTCACACTTTCACCAAGCATTACCACCTGCCTCTCTTCTCCAAATCCAGGGCAGGGTTTGCCTCTGCAGTCTTGCAGGGCATCCTAACCAGCCCCTAGTTTCATTGACTGCCTCCACCCTTTTCCTCAGCTTTGGGACCCAACCCAAATGTGATGATTGCAACAGTGAAACACAAAGAACATAGTACAGTTGTGTACACTTACCATAAATGTAGATGTTCGAGTGTATTCACTGTTTCAGTCCTGGTCCCCCCCCCCACCCCCCACCCCTTTCTTCTCTTTCTCCTTCTAGTACCATTCTAACTTGTTCTCCTTTCCTTTCAAAGGACATATTGGTATTTATTTTCCACTGGTGGGGTTTCTTCCACCAGACCCTGGCCTCCTACTAGGGAGCTGCTGACCGGTTAGGGCAAGAAAAACTGATGTAATGGCATCTGCTGCCTTTCTTTATACTACTGACGACCTGATGTCAGTCCTCAAGCGACAGCAACTGACGCAGAAATACTAAGTCTCTGGTATTCGGGCCAGCCAAGGGCTACCCTGTCAGGGATAACCCAAATGTGATGACTGCAACAGTGAATACACACGAACATCTACATTTATGGTAAGTGTACACAACTGTACTTTCCCAGGTTACCAAATGTACTGCCTAACCATCCAAAAAGTGTCCACTGTTTATATATGCTGTCAAAGTCCTTGGCCCTCTGCTCCATGAAATTGACCAACTTCTCTTGTTAATCATTATAGTCACTAATATAAGAACAATGACAACTTCCTATGAAGTTGGGGGGGGGGGGGCACATGACCCCCTTTGGCAGCTAGCATTATGTCGAGTGCCAGCCGATTTTGTAATGCCACAGTTCGAATTTCAGTCATTTCTTGATTTGCCATCCTGATGTGATGTGAAGCATAGTTTGCTACCTCCTGAAGATATTTGAGCAAGCATGGTGATTTCGTGCATTGTCCTTTGTACTCCATACCCAAGAGTAAAGACAGAAAATACTTGCTCTGTCCAATGAACTGCCTGTTTATTTCTCAGTCTGATTGCTCAGGGAGGTTCTCAAAATGTTGAATAGCAGGAGTACTATAGCCCACAAAACAACATCCAGACCAGTTTGTAGGCAACCACCACAAGTGTAATAACTATCCTCTGTCATGTCCATGCCACGTCCTCAGTCATAGCTTTTTAAGTGTAAAGAGTTCGGCACACTTTCATGTATAGTGTCATTGCATTTGCTGGTCCCCACTGGTGTACAGTTCCATTTTTGGCATAGCATGTGTCTCCACAATTTGTGGTTGCAAGCTGAAGAGGCACGACTTTTGAAAGAGTCAGTTGCATTATGCCAAGTTAGATTAGTGTCACTAAGATCCTTTTTCAAGTTTCGCCTGTGATGCAGGGATTAGAATCATAGGAATCCCTCCCTCAGAATGATGACGGTATAAGCGAACATACCCAACAGTTTGTCAAATTTGTGCACAGTATTTTGTCGAAGAACAAAGAGGAAACCATTTTCTCTTGACCAGTTTATATAAGGGAAGAGCAAAAAACCAAAGCAAAAGTACGTGCTGTCACTCGATTCATCATGGACTGCTGCCCAAGTTGATTTTTTCTTTTAATCCTTCACTGGGGCAGATGGATTCATCTTTTGCACTTTGATCTTCCTTCGCTGACAAAGGGGATTTATCTGGGGCCCCCACTTGGCAAGTCTTCTTACGGTGTGTAGAATGGATTTGCTTTGGTACTCTTCCACAGGAGATTGCAGTAAAGGTTGGGAGCAGCACCTGGGAAGGGCCTTTCTACTTTGGACTCGCAGTTCTTTATCTGGAATGTTTTAACATAAACCCAATCACTAGGCCTCAATTAGTGACGGGGCTGGTCAGGAGGTTGAGGAAGAGCTTCTCATACAGTTCTGTGTTACTACTGCAAGAAATTAATGTTTTGTGTAGTAAGACAAAATAACCTCTTCCGTTAGTTAATTCTTCCTTTATCATGGAGAAGTAGCTGGAAGGGTCACAAGTTTCCCCATTAATATCTCATAGGGACTCAATCTCCTTGTAGTATTCAGTGTACTCCTCATATTCATTAGGGCTGAGGGAAGTGTCTCTGGCTATTTAAGGTTTGTTTCAGCACAAGTCTTTGAAATCTTATTTTAAAGTGTCCTGTTAACCTGCTCTACTAATCCAGAAGTCTTTGGGTGGTTGGGACAGTAAAGACTCAACTTAGTATTAAAATTTTCTCTAGTTAGATAATTATTAAAATGAGTTCCCTGGTCATTAGTGATAGTACGTGGTGCACCAAATCTAGGTATAAATTCAAATACATGTTTATTTTAACAACTATTACAGAATCTACTTTGTGACATGGGTAAGCTTCCACCCATGCAGAAAACATGCAAACTGCCACCAATACAAATTGCAAATTATGGACCTAAGTCCAGTTGCCCATTTACAAATGGTCCCCAAGGTGGTGGAAAGCATGCAGCCCTAACGTTTGCATTTTTGCTAACATTATATTCTAGGCATACTGTACAATTATTAACATACTGAAGTATCAAAGAGGAGACATGAGGGGCCTACCAACTTCAGGTAATTTGATTAAATAAAGCTGTTTTACCTTCATGGGCTCGTAAATGATTGTTTTGTTTGGTTTTGTACAGGGGCTTGCAAACCCTGCACAAAAGCAGCTGCAATAGCTGGCTTAGCTTGTTATTCTGAGTCTGGTATTCCTGAATATCTGGCAAATACTGCTTTGATACGACTCAATATGCAGGAGCTTCCCCTTTATTTTGCTTACATGGCTGTATTGTAGACCAATTTGTCCTAACTTGACACACTTATTTTCACCCCTTACTCTGCTCCTGTTCACATCTCTGGTTCTAAGGTGATGTGCGGTACCAGATTGTTTCCTGGACAACTTAATATTCTACCTGCATACCAATAAATGCTGATATACACCCCTGTGACCTCTTCATCCTTGCAGTCATGCCTGAGAGTCCTACGATAAGCTGCAAGCCAAGAGAAATTTTGTCACAATTTTTCCCAGTTGAAGCTTGAGTCTCCTAACCAGGAAACAGTTGTCTTTTTACAGTTAATGATATACACCCCTCTAACCTCTTCATCCTTAGTCATGCCTGTGAGTCCTATGATAAGCTGCAATCCAGAAGAAATGTTGTCACAACTTCTCCCAGTTGATGCTTAAATCTCCTAACCAGGAGCCAGTCTCCTTTATACAGTTAATGTATGTGTGTAGCATTTTGTTTCAAGTATTTGTACTTTACCCAGTGGTCTTTAATTAGCGGCTCGGTCGTACATCACCTTACTCTTCTCTAGCTTCTTCTCTCTTTCCTGTTCACCCCCTATCCTCTATCTAATTGGCATTACACTCCCCTTATATTATTAATATCCTTGCACTAACCTATAAAAGTTACCTACTTGACCAACTAGTACCCTGTCTTATTCATGTTGTGTATGCTATTTCTATCTCTCTGATCTCCTCTGTCTTTTCTTAAACCTCTTCTCTCTCTTTCCCCTCTCCATCTTCTCTACTAGCCCTGCTTCCTTCTTCCTGCCTCCCATCTGGGCTCATACTTGTGCTTACAACCTCTCCATCGTTACTATCCCTTCTTTTCACGCGGTCAGCATTTATCCCTGTTGTTACTTACCTTGCTGATAGCTGATGGGACAGCCCGCTCTGTTTGCCCTCACTCTGCTTGGGCTCACTCCACTCCCCTACCCCCATTCATACCCACCCGCTCTTTCCTTAAACTTATACCCTTTAAACCACTCCCACCAGTCTACATGGTCCAGTCACTCTGTTCTCTTAATTAAGCATTAGAGACTCCCTCACCCCAGCCTCATCTCAACTCTACACCCTTCTCAAACCACTACCTAAACTATCAAGCTTTAAATTAACTGCTTAACAAAAAACTAGCAATAGGTTATTCACCATAACTCAGAGTACTCAAACACTTAATCTTAATAATTAGCTATAGTCTCCTTATCTCCTACAACTGTAATCTCTCACAATTCTCTGGCCTAAACAAAAAAGCTACAGCATGGTCCTGTCTCACATTCTCACACTCTCAACTCTTACTTTACTTACACATATTACCATACTAACCCAAAATCAGCTCCTCACCATATGACAACCACTGCACTTACTACAAAGTCTACTTCACTCAGATAGTGCATACACCCAGCTCTCTTTCACATAATCTGTCACCACATAGTATTAAAAACCCCACCATGCCAGCACTCAAACCATCCTTACTGTACGATATGTACTTCACTAAAATCATTAAACTAATTGTACCCATTCCATCCAGGCTGTCACTCATCAGAAACACACCCAAACCCTTGCCCTCTTAATCCTCCTGTCAACCTTCTCAAGACAAATCCACCCCACAGTCTACCTTACCTCTCCAGAAATGCTTTTGATCTGCTAACACTAAACATTAATATTAGAAGTATATCAAACAAAGTCCATGACCTCCATGCTAATCTTTCCCTCTACTCACCAGATGTAGTACTTCTAACTGAAACATGGATAAAACCTGGCATCTCCAGTAATGAAATTATTGCCTCTGGCTGTAATTTACTACGCAAAGACCAAATAAACAACAAGGGAGGAGGTGTTGCAATATTATTTAACGACCATCTAAATGTCACAGCATTAGACATACAAACCCCAGCACCAGGTACTGCCAAAATTTTACTGTCTAACCTAAAAATTAATACTAGAAAAAAATATCAGTATAATTGAATGCTTCTTCCCACCTGGTAATATGTCCAACCTTGAGTATTTACTCCACTAGGCATCAGAGACTCCCCCTCAAGAAACC
Source organism: Protopterus annectens (assembly GCF_019279795.1). NCBI lineage: Eukaryota > Metazoa > Chordata > Ceratodontiformes > Protopteridae > Protopterus > Protopterus annectens. Next base: position 364,662,442 of record NC_056735.1, read on the forward strand.
ATTATTCTAGGAGACCTGAACATTGACTGGACACCATGTAACTCAAAATATACCCACTACTCTTATCAACCTCCACAGATTCGCTCAGCTAATCCAGTCTTTTACTAGAACTGACAAATCAGCAGTCAGTCTATCCTAGACTGTATACTGTCAGACAAACTATCCCAAATAAGTCGGTCTGGCTTGCCTACCTTGACAGCCTGAGTGACCACTTGCCTACCTATATAATTAGTCACCACCCAACTCTAGAAAAATCTACCACCTTCCAACAAATACATAAGAAAAATAATTTTATCCCATCCAACTTCACCTCAGCACTAAAAGCCTGTAATTGAAATCCCATCAAGCAACTCAACCTTAATGAAGCTGTTGGGTACTTCAGCTCCACATTCTTGAACATGCTAAACTCAAAAGCTCCACCTAGATCCATTAGAATTAAGTCTAACTATGCACCCTGGTTGAGTAGAGAAACCAGATCTCTGCTTCATGCAAGAGATAAAGCTTGGTATAACTGGCACAAAGCAGAAACAAATTTAAAACCAACATACCTAGAACTCAGAAACAGAACCAAAAAAATGATGAGAACAGACCAAATAAACTATCATAGCATAGAAATGAAACATCAACATAATCCTAGGTTGTTTTAGACAGCTATTAATAATGTTCTTCAGCCAGGAAAAATTTAAGACTCCTTCCCCTACTCCTGTAAACACATCCACTAGTACTGCCACCCAATTTAACAAATTCTTTACTGAATCCATACTTGCACTAGCCAATTCTCAAAGCTCCCCTGATCCCAGTGAAGAACACAAACAGCTTACTAATGAAAACAGCTTTACCTTTCAACCTGTCTCTGTAAACTTGATTAAAAAATTATTCAAAAGCTAAAACCAACCACAATGGCTGCAGATGAACTCCCAGCTTAATTTTTAAAAATTGCCACTGACGTAATAGCATATCCAGTCACCATCCTTATCAACCGCTCCATCTCCGAAAAACTAGTCCCTGACATCTGAAAGGTCTCCCATATTATTCCCCTCCATAAAGGAAGCAACTCAAAAGAAAGAACAAATTAATTACCGCCCCATAGCTATACTGTCTCCCCTCTCAAAAATACTGGAAAGGTGTATTCATTTACAAATTATGGAACACCTCAACACACAAAAACTGCTCACTAAAACTCAACATGGATTCAGGCCTCACCATGGCACAACCACTGCGCTCATGTCATTCAGTCATAGCTAATGGCCATAGAAACAATGGTAGATATGTTTCAGCCATCTTCCTAGACCTTTCCAAGACCTTTGATATGGTTAATCGTAACAACCTTGTAAAAGCTCTGTCAGAACTAAATCTCAGCCAGTCCACTGTAACATGGTTTCATAATTACCCAACAGTGGGACAGCAGGCAGTTAAATGGTACCAGGAGCTATCACCTCTGCTCCAAGTAACAGTAGGGGTTCCACAAAGCTCCATTGTTGGACTTCTGTTGTTTACTATATTCACCAATAACCTTTATACCTCTACTCTCCTCTCCTCAGTCATCCAGTACACAGATGACTCTACATTAGTCTGTGCCTCCTCTTACCCCAGGAACTGCACCAGCAAAGTCAAGCTTCATTTCCCTCTGTCGATTCATGGCTCACTGACACCAGCGAATACTCAACCCAAACAAAACTTATTTCCCAACCTACACAACATACCAATCCTGACCTCACATTTAACATCATAGGTAGGTACTAGGCTATTGGCCCTAGGGCCTATATAAGCCTAGCCAAAGGTACCCTGGCTTTCGCCACCCAAGAAAATGATTTTCCTGTGCCACTGTTGAGCAGAGCCACAGAAGTGATCCCTGGGGTGAATTTCCTATCTCCCATCCAATCATCAAAGATTTTTCTTGAAGAGCGCTAATGAGGAGCTTTGTTTGATATAGATATGTAGTTTGTTCCAGAGTATGGGAAGTCTCTGGGACAGGAATCTATCCCTCCAGCATATTCTGTTTATTGTGGTGACAAGGTTTAGGTCCCCAGACCGTGTAGCTTGTAGGGATTGGGATTTCTTTAAGTGGAGCATGTCTAAAAGCTCTGGGTTTGACATAGCTTTGTGTGTTAGGCAGAGATCTCCTCTGAGTAGGTGATATGCAACGGAGTAAAGCTGCAGTTTTTTGAGGTGGTCTGCATAGGACATCTGTTTGAGGCCGGTAATCCTCTTTGTGAGGTATTTCTGTGGCCTTTCCAGTTGTTGTAGATGTCTTGTGAGGTACATACCAAAAGGGGCATTGTACTCTATAATGGGTCTAATGAGTGACGGGTAGAGGGGAACAATAACTTCTTTTTTCCTGGAAGAGAAACCTTTTGTGATGTGTGCCACGTAGAAGGATTTCCTGACTACTGTGGCGATGTGATTATCAAAGGAGAGACTACTTGTCCACCTGTGTCCCAAGGTCTCTTATCACACTTTCAGTGTTAAGTAGACTACCGCCTATGTGGTAGTTCATGGGTGCTGACTTTTTACCAAAAGGGATGACAATGCACTTTTTGGCATTGAGCTTGAGGCCATGGCTTTGACACCAGGCATCTGTCTCAGCGAGGCCCTTTTGTAGGATGTCCACATCTTTTGGAGTTTTGATTATGGCTCCTAGTTTGCAGTCATCTGCGAACTTCGTTAGAAAAGACCTTCTGTGTTGGCCTGTACTTCAGAGAAGTAGATACCAAACAGGAGAGGACCCAGGACTGAACCCTGTGGTACTCCACTTGTCACTGGTCTGAAGTTGGATTTGGAGACTGCTACTTTCACAGTGTGGGTTCTGTCAGTGAGCCAGTTGGCAACCCATCTTGTGACATAGGGATTTATACCTAGTTTAGTGAGTTTATCTGTAATTCCAGAGTGGGGGATGGTGTCAAAAGCCTTGGCGAGATCTAGATAGGCTGTGTGAACCACCTTACCCTCATGTACGGCTTTGGTGATTTGCTTCAAAGAAGTCCATCAAGTTGAGGAGACATGATCTGCCTTTTACAAACCCGAACTGGGTGGGGTCCTGAGTTTGGAGATTACCAATGTCATTGTTTATAAGTTCCATGATGATACATTCCATAGCCTTGCAGACCAGGCTCGTTAGGCTAATGGGGCGGTAGTTTCCAGGGTCTGTGTTGGCTCCCCCTTTATGGAGTGGGATAACTGTCACTGTGCGCCATTCAGTGGGCACATAGCCTGAGGTGAGGCTATGACTGAACATGGTACGTAGGTGGGGTGCCAGTTCATTCTGTAGTTCATGTAGAACACAGCCTGGGATGTCGTCAGGTCCCATGGATGCTGTGTTCTTTGCTTTGGATAGTGTTTTTTTACCTGTGCAGCCCTTTAGGGGATGACAGGGGGGTAAAGTTAGCACTGAACCTATCTGCCAGGATGTTGGCAATATCAGTTGGTTCTGTATATTTAGTGCCATTGTGCTGCAACTCAGAGCAGATCTGAGTGTTGCCATTGAGATTCTTGACATAGCTATAGAATGCTTTGTGGTTGTCTTTAGAGTCAGTGGCGATTTTGTTTTCATAACTAGCTTTGGAGGATTTTATGAGGGATTTCAGCTTCTTACTGAGGCTGACCAGAGAGATGTTCATCATGTTACACTGCTGCAATCATTACACTTGGGTTATCCTGCCGTCAGGCGGTCCCGCAGTCGGCCTGAGTTCCAAAGTCTTGGTCCGGCGTCGGTTGCTGTCGCTTCTTCCCTGACGTCAGTGCGCCAGGGGTATATAGGATGCATCCGACGCCATTTTCTTCAGTCTTTCTTGCCGTGCGGTGCCCGAAGCAGAAGCAATTCGCAAGTGCCGGTCGACCGACTCCTGAGATTTTCGAAGTCGAATTTCAGATCCGGAGTCTTCAGTAAAGATAAGTACCTCGTTGGGGAAACTTTTTTCTTGCCTCAGACCGATGTCAGAAAAAGTTAATTGTATTTCTTGTGGGAAGCAAATACCTCATAAGGACTTCCACTCTTACTGTATTCCATGCCTAGGCCCTGATCACGACGTCACTAGTTGTCGGTTTTGTGCTAGATTTAACAAACGCACTATAAAAAGACGTTTTGATTTTGCTTTACACTACTTCGGCCGAAGGTTCAATTATACGATGCCGTCGGATCAGCCGACGACCTCAATACCGAAAAAACGCAAAGACAAGGATAAAGACAGGCATCCGAAGTCCAAAACCGACGAACCCTCTTCTAGGCCAGTCGCCGGTTCTCAGTGAGGCACTTCAGCATCCCCTGACACCCGCTACCTCAGAGCCACAGACCGCTTCTGACTCCCATGTGGTGACATCTAGGCCTCTGGAAACTCAAGGTATTGGGCCTACGGAAACTAATCCCTCAGATGGGTCTGGAGCCGCTGAGCAGGCATCGGCGTCTGAGGGTGTTTACAGACCTTCACAACTTAACATTAAAACAACAGCCAAGACAAATGTACCATTAAAGACAAAGAAACAAGTACAGCATTCTCCTGGACAGTCCTCCATGCCTAAGAAACAGATGCTTAAAATGGCTGAAGACCTCATTACTCTAATCAGGGGTTCCCATCCCCCTCCTGAGAAAAGGCCTAGGCAGGATACAGACTATGACTCCTCTGATCAGGTTTCCATTTCCTCTGATTCCTCTTCAGACCAGGGATACTCTCTACCCCCCTATGAGGACTCTGATGCTGAAGAATCTATCCCTTCAGCCTCTCCTCCTGAGGATTATTCTTTTGGGGAAACTTTACATACCATGAGGGAGCATTTCCATTGAGAAAGCCAGGATTACTCAGAATCCAAGAAAAGGCTCAGGGATTTCCTCTTATTGCCTCAACACAGGCCCCTGGCTATTCCGCCAGTGCTATATATTGTGGATGATGTGTTTTCTGAATCTAGTTTATCTCCTGACTATCTGCCCCCTGCTCCAGCCAAGCCAGATAGGTATTATAGGGTCCCTGAATCTCACACGTTTCTTTACAAAATCCCTTCTGCTGATCCAGAAACTATTTCCTAGGGTCTAAAAGGGGTTAAGGCTTCCATTGCAAAAAATCCAGTACCCTCTGACAGAGATTCCACAGCTTTGGATAGATGGGGGAAAAAGTATACACTTCTGCAACTTTAGCAGTAAGAGCTTTAAATTGCCAGTTTCACATGCTTAAGTACCAACAATATTTAATGTCTCAGTTAAAACAGAAAATGCTTGCAAGCTCAGAAGCTCCTGATTGTAAAGAAATGCAGTATTTATTGCATGCAGTTGAACAGGTGGGAAAACATATGCTGCAGTGTGGTTTTGATTCTTTAGAGGCCTCTTGTTAGAGCCGCAGTTACAGGTTCTGTGACTCGAAGACATGCTTGATTAAAAGGACAAAGGTTACCTGATCATGTTAAGGCAAAATTATTGTATGCTCCTTTACAGCATGATACTTTGTTTGGTGTTAAGGCAGAAGAGGTGTTAAAGAAAATGGAGGATAAAGCTAAATCTATGCAAACAGTCAAGGATTTCTTACAGGTACAGCCACCTCGGTTTAGCAGAAATTGGCCAACAAAGAAGTGGTCATTTCCAGTGTCAGATAGGCCACAGAGAGGCAGATACAAACGCCCAAGAGGCAGATCTCAACCCCAAGGCTCAAACAGACAAGGACAGTGGGGCACCTCAACCCCAAAAGGTGGTGAGGACAAGTCTCAACCTTACAGGAAACAGTCACAATGACTTTCCCCTTCGTACGCCAAGCATGTCCCTTTTGGAAGCCCCCTTAGGGGAAAAACTAGCACTTTTTTTCTCAAAACTGGCAAACAATCACTCGAGACAAATGGGTCCTGAATATTGTGTCACAAGGTTACAGATTCCACTTTCATACTTTACCAAGGCTAAAAGGAATGCCAGACCTGCCACAAAACCAATGGGCAGAGGCACAAAAACAAATTTCAGCCCTCCTGGACATGAGAGCTATTCAAAACGTACCACAACAGGAACAAGGACAAGCATTTTACTCAAGACTCTTCCTGGTCCCCAGAAAGGACAAGGCCTGGAGGCCCATACTAGACCTTTCACTTCTGAATACTTACCTGGATATTCCGAAATTCAAAATGTTGACATTACAGCAGCTTTTACCCATGCTGGGCAAGAAGGCTTGGCTTGTTACTCTGGACCTCAAAGAGGCATAACTGCATGTCCCTATCAGACAAAATTGCAGAAGATATCTCAGATTCAAAGCTGGTACATTGCACTACCAATTCTCTGCACTGCCCTTTGGCTTATCTACTGCACCCAGGGTCTTCACAAAGTGCCTGGCACCAGTAATTGCATTTTGCAGACAAAAAGGAATTCAAATATATCCATACCTGGACGACTGCCTCATTCAAGCAGAGACAAAGGACATTCTTCTACAGCATCTGGCGTTTGTAAAAAGGTTGTTAATTTCTCTAGGGTACACAGTAAACGAAAAGAAGTCAAAACTAGTGCCCTCGCAACAGATTACATTCCTGGGTGCCAGCTTAAATACAACGGCCCAGATGGCTTACCTCACGCCAGACAAACAAGTTCAACTAACTCAATATTTTCAATTGCTGGCAAGAAAGTCCCATCTCCCTGCAAGAAAAATTCTGCAGGCCCTGGGATTCATGGCATCCTGCATACTACTAATACCATATGCCAGACTGCATATGAGGAAATTACAATGGTACCTGAAAAGTGTTTGGACTCAACACACTCACAGTTTAGAAGCAGTAATACCAATGATTTCCTGCCTACAACAGGAGTTTTGATGGTGGACACATGCATGTCACCTAAACAAGGGTCAGCCTTTTACCCAACCCACAGCCAGGCAAACTCTAACTGCTTTGGATTACGTCTTGGGAGCACACATGGCAGGAAAATGCATTCAGGGCAAGTGGACCACAGACCAGATGCATCTTCACATCAATCAAAAAGAGGTGTTGGCTGTTCAAAATGCCCTAACAGCTTTCAAGGACCTTCTACATCCAGGACAATTACTACTAAAGACAGACAACACCACAGTAATGTGGTACATAAACAAGCAAGGGGGCACTCATTCTTATCCCCTATGCAGGCATGCCATGACCTTGTGGAACACAGCTCTAACGTGTCAAGTTCACCTGCAAGCACAATTCCTGCCAGGAAAGAAAAATACTCTGGCAAGACAATCTAAGCAGAAATATCTTGGACCCTCACAAATGGAAATTGAATCAACAAATCTTCAGCATGGTAACGCAAAAGTGGGAATGCCCAGACATAGATCATTTTGCCTCCCCACTGAATTGCAACTACAAAAATTCTGCACAGGGACTTATCACAAACAAGCATGGAAAGTGGATGCTCTTATGTTCAGCTGGAAAAACCTAAAAGTTTATGCCTTCCCGCCACTGCCTCTCCTTTCAAAGGTACTCCTAAAAGCCAGACAAGAAAAAACGCAGATGATCCTGATTGCTTCAGACTGGCCACGCCAGCACTGGTACCCTATTTAAGGAACTTGGCTCAAGGCCCACCATGGATTTTGCCCCAAATTCCACACCTTCTGACACAAAACAATCAGATCCTACACGGTCAGCTCAAAACCCTAAACCTGGCTGCATGGAAGATACATTGGTCAAACAGGCAACACCTCTCTCTAAAACTGTTATGGATGTCATTTTGGAGGCCAGGAGGCCTAGCACCAGGAAAGCTTACTCAGAAAAATGGAAGAGATTCTGCGCCTGGAACCAGGCTCAAAGCCTTGACCCTCTTGTTCCAGACATTACTCAGATTTTACAATACTTAACTGAGATTCTGTACAGAGGCCTATCCTTCTCATCAAGATCCATTCCTCTGCTATTTCAGCACATTACAACACGGATCCTCCTTTATTCTCTCAACACTTGCTAAAGCAGTACCTCAGAGGGGCTAAAAACATAAGACCGCCCCGGAGAGCACCAACACCAACTTGGGACCCCAATTTCATTTTGAAAAAACTGACCCTACCACCTTTTGAGCCAGCCAATACAGCAGATCTAAACTTTTTATCATGGAAAACAGCTCTGCTCCTGGCAGTAACCTCAGCACGAAGAGTCTCAGAGCTACAGGCATTAATGGCAGTGGAACCTTTTATAATATTTCATCAGGACAGGGTATCTTTAAGGACAAACCCTACCTTTATGCCAAAGGTGGTATCTAGTGTGGCTCTTAACCAAACCATCCATTTGCCAACTTTTTATCCAAACCCCCTGAATAAAGGGGAGAAACGTCTGCATTCTTTGGACATACACAGGCAGCTACGCTTCTACTTGGGCAAAACAAAGACTTTCAGGAAAACTGAGCAGCTGTTTGTAGCATATGCTGCTGGATCACAGGGCAAGGCTATCTCAAAGCAGACTATATCCAAATGGATAGGACACTGTATTTGGTACTGCCACACACAGCATGGAAAATCAGTCCCAAATAACATTAGGCCACATTCCACCAGGGCAACAGCCACTTCAACAGCCTTTCTCAGAGGAGTACCTACCAAGGAAATTTTGGAGGCTGCAACTTGGAGTTCAGTGCATATCTTTACCAAGCATTACCACCTGCTTCTTTACTCTAAATCCAGAGCAGGATTTGCCACTGCAGTTCTGCAGGGTCTCATAGCCAATCCTAACTCCTTATAGACCAGCCACCCAACCTCAGCTTTGGGATTCTACCCAAGTGTAATGACTGCAGCAGTGTAACACGATGAACATAGTACAGTTTTATACCTACCATAAATGTAGATGTTCGAGTGTTCACACTGCTGCAGTCCAGGTTACCCTCCCTCCATCCCCTCTGAACTAGCTGGACTTATCTATACCTTTCTGTTCTATACAACCTTTGGGGTGTATTTGCTGGTATCTGAAGGTATTGCTTTTATTGTATATTTTTGATTAGCAATATGTATTGCCTACGTACTTGGGGGCATCTGACATCTAGGGCAAGAAAAACTGAAGAAAATGGCACTGGATGCATCTTATATACCCCTGGCGCACTGATGTCAGGGAAGAAGCAACAGCAACTGACCCCGGACCAAGACTTTGGAACTCAGGCCGACTGCGGGACCGCCTGACGGCAGGTTAACCCAAGTGTAATGACTGCCGCAGTGTGAACACTCGAACATCTACATTTATGGTAGGTACAAAACTGTACTTTTCTCCAATCATGGGATTTTACTCTTTTTTGCAACAGTTTTTCTTCTGTTGTAGAGTTTCTTTATGGCAGGGGACCACCAGATTGGCTTCCTTTTTTGGGAGGATAGCATCTTGGTTCTGTTAGGGATTGCACGATCCATGCACTCGTGCAAGTGCTTATAGAAGTGCATTTGTGTAGGATTCAGCAGTCATACCTCTATTGTCCGTCAGCATGGGTGTCGTGAAGTTTGCCACTTCTGTCTTAAAAAGCGTGAAGTTGGCTTTGGGGAAGTTTTTTACTGTGGTTTCCCTAATGGAGGGGAGGGATGTGGATGTCTAGGGTGATTTGCTTGTGGTCAGATCTGACCAACGAGGAATTATCCTCTGGTGTGAAGCACCGGTTGCCCATGTTGGTAATAACCAGGTGTAGGATATTGCTTCCCCTGGTGGGGGTGTGGATAAGTTGATCCATGGCATTGGAATTTATGAATTCCAGAAAATGTTGAGCACAAGAGTTGATACACGAGTAGTTTTCCCAGTTAATGGTAGGGTAGTTGAAATCACCCATTATTAGGGTATTGGGTTGTACCCTAATATTTTCCAATGTATTAAGAAATGAGTGGGAATCCTGGGGCATGGTGGGGGATCCGTAGCAAGCTACAATTTGGATTGCGTTCTTGCCCAGAGTTAGTTGCACTTGGATAATCTCGGATGCATTATGCTGAGCAACTAGCCTGGGGGTGTGGATATCCTTAATGAATATGGACACGCCTCCGCCTTTAGTGTTTCGGTCCAGGTTAGGTGGCCAAAAGGTGTGGTATGAATTATAGCCTGGTAATGCAGGGGTATTTTCTGAAGCCTTGAACCAGGTCTCTGCCACTGCAGAGATGTCGATGTTCTCCATTTGAAGGAGTGCCTCGAGTGAGTGCATTTTGAGGTTTAGACTTCTAGCATTGAGTAGCTATACCCCCAGATTCTTCTTGCCTGTACCTGTTAGGGTGGTGAATTTGTCATTTGAACCTTGCCTAAAATGGCACTATAGGGGTGGCTAGAGCCTTAGCCAGTATCCGGAATCCCAGGGGCGACAGGTGCAGGCCATTTCTGGCAAAGCATTGTGGTTTGTCGATCATGTCATCCCAGGCAGACAGATACTGGATCCCCTTAGAATGACACCAGAAGCTTAGCCAATTGTTGAAGTCTATCATTTTGTCCTTGTACTGTGGTATCATTCTGGGTGATGGCAGGATGCTACTCAGGGCTAGGGTCATACTTGCCTGGGCTACAAGATCGGACAGCTCCTCCATGTCCCTTTTCATGTAGTCCAAGGAGGTACGTCTCAGGTCATTCACACCAACATGGACAATGACAGAGTCATATTTGTACTTGTTGTGGAGTGACCTGAGTGCATGCACTATGTGGCGGATCCTGGCATCCGACAGGCAGCTGACCGTAACGTTCTCCTTGTTTAGCCTGGTGAGTGGAACATCAGTGTGCCTGACTATAGAGTCACCTGTGACTAGTGGGCTGTGTGTGATTTGGGTTGTGTTGGGGGGTGGAGGTTGCCTGTGTTTCTGCTTTGGAGGTCCCTGTTGCTTGGGCAGGTTTTTACTGAGAGCCTCCGCGAATGTAGGTGTGTGTTTTGTGTTTCTGTGTGTGTGTTTTGGTGGTGTAGGTTTTGAGGGACTATGTGCTGAGTGTGGTGTGGTGCAATTGTTTACCTTCTCCTCTTGACTGTCTAGTCCAGTCTTGGGTGAAGAGAGCTTTGCTTCCAGTTTGGCTATATAAGTGCATCTCTCACAGATTGTAGTATTGGGTAGTAGGACGAGAGGGTCGTCTGTGTACATGAGGCAATTACTGCATTGCTCCCAAGATGCCCAGATTCATCAGGTAGACAGGAGAAAACACCGGGAGCTGACCCTTAGACATGCCTGGAAAGGTGCTTATTTGTTAAGTACTTGAAACTGTTTTCCTCTAGACAGTGAAGAAAGTTGAGTGCTGTAGTAATTTGTAGCTTATTTAGTGCTTACAATAAGTTCTGAACAAGTGCTGAGCTCAAAGAAACAGACGAGTGCTGAAACAAACAACTGGCTAGTTCTAGGAAACAAAATTAAGCTAGAAGGCTTCCTTCTAACACAGAAAGGCTTGGGGGCCTAGAAGCCTACAAATAGTCCTGGACACAGCAAATCTATATCCAGACTAAGACTACCCACAGGAAAGGCAGGAAACAAGCTTAGAATTTTTTTTTTTTTTTTTAGTGGAAAGAGAGAAAGGAGTAGCAGAAACTAAGCTGATTGGCCTTCTCAGATGTTCTCCCTGTATTGGGTAGAATGACGTAATGACACTAGACTGGGAGGAGGGTCCCAGATGAAATTTACAGTAGGGGCGGGCAACTGCAAAGCCACCAACTATAAGAACACTATACCAGTAGGGAGGGAAGGTGGGAAACAAACTGCAGAAATGTTTCTCACAGCAGAAAAGCAGCAGCGAGCCTTTAAATGAAAGTTTTAAACAGCTAAAGGAGCCTCTAGAGAAAGCGTTTAACTGCAACAAGTTATCAGAAACAAACAACCCAACAGATGCTTAATAAAAGTGGACAATTTCCAGTTAATACCTCACACACAGTGAAACTAGCTAGAAAAACATACAATACACAAAGTGCTATAAGTAACTCAAAAAAATAAGCAAAATAAAACAGGATACTTAATGTTATATATTATAGATCCGAGTTTGCTCAGTGTCCTTCCTTCGATTAGCTCGGTGTGAAATGGCAGAAACACTCGCAGCTTAACTTCTTAGGTAACGGAAAGTTGAAACCTGAGACAACTTTTAAGAAACAAAAAGCTCAAAAGAACCAATGAGGTGTTTAGGCTAAGCTGTAGTCCAGGTGACCTCAGTCAGCCAATGACCTTAAACAGTTCTCTCACTGAAATGCCTGATGGCTTTGGCTAAACCAAGATGTCCCTGGATATGTGCTCAAACATACAGCCTCCACAAACACTAGGCCCAAATACAAGCCTGAATATGGATAATGCTACAAATGTCCACACTACTTAGAAACAAACTGCAGAAATGTTTCTCACAGCAGAAAAGCAGCAGTGAGCCTTTAAATGAAAGTTTTAAACAGCTAAAGGAGCCTCTAGAGAAAGCATTTAACTGCAACAAGTTGTCAGAAACAAACAACCCAACAGATGCTTAATAAAAGTGGACAATTTCCAGTTAATACCTCACACGCAGTGAAACTAGCTAGAAAAACATACAGTACACAGAGTGCTATAAATAACTCGAAAAAATAAGCAAAAAAAATGGATACTTAATGTTATATATTATAGATCCGAGTTTGCTCAGTGTTTTTCCTTCGATTAGTTCAGTCTGAAAAAATCCAATAACAAAACTGTCATATCTCCTGTTGCCCACACAAAGCTTCTTGTGGTTGTGATTGACTGTAACTTATCCATATCTCTCTCACCATTAAGAAAGTCCATAAAAAAGTAGGTACTCTCTATAAAAATGAACAGTTCTTCAACTCTGCTAGGGCCACTATCGCACACACACACATCTCACCTTTACACTTCTATATGCCTCTCAGGTCCTCACTAACCTTAGAAAATCTGACTTAACCAAACTAGAAGCCTGCTATAACAAAATCGCCATATTCGCTCCCAACAGTTCTTACAAATCACACCAGTGCCTAGCTCTCGAACAGCTCAATTGGCTTGAACTTCCTCACTTACTTCTATATAATCAACTTACCTTGTCACTTAATATTCTGTATCATCCTGAGTGATCCCTTCACTGCAAGACCTGATAATTTCGTACTCCTGTACCAGAAACCTCTGCTCCACTAACAAACTTCTCCTCAAAGTAACTAAAGATGATTCCGCTGGTTCATCCCTGTACTCTAACACAATAGCCAAACAATGGAATAAGCTTCCTCCTCTCATCATTGCTGTAGCTTTCATACATGAATTTAAAAGGTCATTAAAAACACATGTATTGAATGTGTGGCTCTGCACCTGCAACAGTCCAGGTTAAAACTAGGACCCCTCCCTTCTCTCACTCTATCTCCTTATTTCCATACTTATCAATCACACTTTCATCCCATACTTCTCTCCTCACATCTTATTATTCTTACTTGTTCCTTACCCTTCCTTTACTTAATGACAGCTGCTAAAATTCAACAACTACTTTCTGTTGAAACTAATAATTTGTTGGTGCTATTAATTAATTTTATGTCATATGCTAAAAAATGGTACTTGTCATTAATGTACTGTAGTGTGTGAATTCAAATTGAATGACTATTATTGCATCTGTAAATGTTTTGTGGAGCTTTTCTTCCTGGGTCTCTGCTGAAAAAGGACCCATGTCCAGTCAGACTTTCCCGGTAACCAAATGTAAAATAAAAAGTTGTTTTATCTTTCAGCTTTTCCCGGTTAGTGGTCGCCACAGAGGAACTCCAGTCCACTAATGATTGGCAGTAGATTTTTACGTACTGAGTTGCCAGCCCTGACGCACAACCTTCACCGAAGGTACGCCCAATCACGCACGTCTCCACACAGAAGACGCTTTAGCTGAGAATCGAACAGGACAACGTCTTACTGTGAGGCGACAACGCTACCACAGCACCACCACCGCAGCCACAAATGTAAAATAAAAAGTAAATTATATAATTTTATTTAACAACCCCATCCCCTTGTCTATTAGTGCATTCTCTGTGAGAGTAAAATCTGTTTGTCTTCTCAAGTAACTGTTTTTTTTTTTTTTTAATTTCATCTGAAGTAACTATCCAAAGCAGTTGGTTTAAATCTGTCAAAGCAGGATTGTAACATTATATTATAGTTTTTAATTTCTCTTTAAACCTTAATGGATCTTCTCTAATATTTGTAAAACTTTCAGGCATATTATGCAGATCAGCAGGGCTCCAAGGGCAGTGAACAAGCTCTCTGTTATTAAACCCCAAAATTTATCTAAGAGGTGCCAGAAGATCCTCTTCAGAGGCAGCAGCCTCTTGTCCTATCCTATCATGTGAGCGCATGTGATGAGCCACAGGAGTGTCAAATAGTAGTGCTATTGTTGGAGAGGTAGAAGCTTGTTGAAAATGATGGGAAGAAACGCCCTCAACTGCAGATGGCTGTTATGAAGATGACAGTTGAACAGAGGGAATTAGGATGAGATGTAACAGTACCACTCTGACCTGGTGTCCAATGGACAGTTGTCTGAAATGCAGGTGTCTGAGAGAGCAGAATCTTGTACAGGAACCACCCATACTGGTACATATGGGAGTGGGGACGCAGTAACTACTGGAAGATTATCATCCTTTACAGAAGTTTCTGCTTGCTTTTTGGTCATTCCCTGTTTATTCCAAACCTGCCAAGGCTGGATAAAGGAATCCCTTTTTACTGGTCTGTGTATTGCCTTTTTGACCTCCTTTACCTCTTGTAGCAACTTCCTGTTAGCATCCTGTAATCCCGTTAATGCTGACTTCTTTTCCCTTTTAAGAGCTTCATTATACCAAGAATAAAATACTTCCATTTGTTCCCCACTTAGTTTTTTTTTTATTCTTCCAAAGTACCCTTCATTTTCACTAATTTATCATCCTTGTATGTTCCATTTAATGGAAACACTTCACTGGAGCAATTTTTAGTAAGCTGACACCACTCATTCAAATACTTTCACCTTTCCTTTCCATAATTATGATACATAAAATATGCAGGTGTTCCCTTTACAGGGATTTGATCCTGCTTGCTTAACTTTGTTCCCATTTTCCCTGTTAAGACTTATTGTAGATTCTGGAGCCTAGTAATTCAGGGAAAATGACTACATCAATTCACACACCATTCAGGGAGGGAAGGGTAAGGGATTCTGTTGTTGTGCAGTGACAGAGAAAAGGTTTCAGTCAGTCTTCTCCCACAGCACCCCCTTGCTTTTGTCCAGTCACAAGCTCAAAATTTACAGCTCCAGCATTGCGATCGGGATAATGGGGCTGATGGGTGCTGTGTCCAGAACTGACCACTCTTTCGGACCCTCTTAGGGTACTTTCACACAGTCATACCCAAGTCCAAACGTGCTATGGGCTCATGAACTTGATTTACCAGCACACACATCTATGTCCCAAGTCCAAACGTGCTATGGGCTCATGAACTTGATTTACCAGCACACACATCTATGTCCCAAGTCCAAACGTGCTATGGGCTCTTGAACTTGATTTACCAGCGCACGCACACCTATGTCCCAACATGCTGTAGATTCATGAACTTGATTTACCAGCACACACCTATGTCCCAACATGCTGTAGGCTCACAAACTTGATTTAACTTCTCTCTCTTCACTCATACATTAAACAATACAAAACATCTCCCATGCCTCTTACCATTTAGTCTTGAGGATACTGCCCTAGACACAAGGCGCCTCCTTGTTTTAATGTTCCCTTTTTGTTGCATGTGCATACAAATTAATAAACTTTTCCTTATTTCCTGTGGGTCCTCCCAGTATTACTTTACATATACCTAACCAGCAAACTCAAGTCGTTCAACAAAACAGTTATTCACTCATTCCACTCTTTTAACTACAGAGAGAAGAAAGAAATTTTCCCTATTTAGTCTAGCAGCAGTTTGTACAGCCCGAATCGTTTGGTATCTGAATCTCTGACTATCCCATACAAAACAGTGTGGAATTGACAGAACTTTCTATGCTGAGACCTTGTAATTTATTCCACACTGCCCTGCAGCAATACCAAAGTTCAGAATCCGAGTCTGAAGGCAGCCAAATGTTAATGGTCACAAATAAATAACAGTTTTACCTTTGTCTTGTGTCAAAAATAACTCTTCAGGATGTGCAAAGTACTGGTTTATTCCATAAACAGCACTGAGAGACTGCCTGCCAAAATTTTCAAATCAGTCTCGAACAAAGGGAAAAAAAACAATACATATGTATATTTTCTTATCAATTTCATGCATGTAGAACTTTGACATTGCATTACTTTCAATGACTCAGTGTATTTAAAAATGTCCTCATCCGTCATGATTCTCTATTAGAGTTTCATGTGAACTTTTCACAAATATGCATTTTAAAACCTAGACCACCTGGTCTAAAATTCATTATCTTTCAACCTTGTAATATTCAGTACCAGTACACACCATCTTACAGACATCCTTGCAACTACTCATCCCCCAGTCTGAAAAGACCAGAGTTTACTATTAATCTGGTTTCCACAGATACTTGGCACAACTTAATGTAACATTTCTCAACTCCTTCAGCACTTACTTTGCCTTCAGTTATCTGCCAGTGCACAGTAATTTGCTAATAAAGAGAATGCAGTTGTAAGGCACTTAAAGTACAAGGCTACTACTTATACGAAAAATGCATCTTGCATAATTATGCATCTGTATTTCAATTTTTCTTTATATAAACATACCATAAACATTTTATTTGACTCATTTGTGAAGACACTGCAAGTTAATATGTATTTACTGAAGCATAGTCATGAAACATAATATTTTCCTGTGACAGTACTGTTTTGAGTACCGCTGGAGCCATTTCTCACCTAATCCACCCAGCATCTTGATCATATCTGGTGTGACCTCTTCTGAAACTGCTGCTTTCCCTCACTTAATTTTCCTTAGTACAGTTCTTACTACTACTAATGTGCTCTGCTCCTCTTTAAATTTAGGCTGTGCCTGAGGCAGTACATCATTTGTGGGGTTTTCTTAATCCAGAAGCTGCTGATGCCTTGTTGACTGGTGAGCAGATTGTTGTTGGCATCCCTTATGAAGAGTGTCTAACTATCATCTTTATTTTTGTCTATGCCTTGCAGCAACCTGATAGTTTCTTTGTGCTATCTACTGGGCCACTTTCAAGAAAGTGGTAGTGTGTGTCTGATGTGTTGTTCTTTGCTATTGCAACTGCTCTGTTAACCTCTCTTTTAGCCAAGTAACATTCCCTCTTAGCCTGGTCCATCTTTTCTGTCACCCACTTTTTTCTGCAGTTCTTTCTTTTGATGACTTCCTGGACTTCTGCATTCCACCACCAACTTTCCTTATGTATCTTATTTTCATACATGGCTCTGTCATATATCTGCTCTGTAGTCCTCACACTTGCTGTTTTAAGGCTCTTCCATTCTTCATTTCTACCGGTTTCCTCCTCTTCCTGAGGTGCTAGATTATTCCTTGAGCTTTTGTGCTTGCTCTCCAGTCAATTTCCAGGTCTTCAGCCTGGTCTCTGTTGATCTTGGAATCTTCTGTGATCACTGCTTGCAGCTGATTGTAGCAACTAGTGATTTATGCTGTGAGACTACTCTTTTTTGCTGAGGATGACTTTGCAGTCACTGATCTTACCCCCGTGGTAAGAAGTGCTCTTTCCTTACTAGGAGGAAGGCTACCTAAGTTGCATGTTGGTCACTCTTATATGTGATCTTGTGGCTATCTTCCTTGCTGAACCATGTGTTGACCAGAAGTGTAGAATGGCCTCTCCTCTATTCTTGTTGCCCCACCAGTGTAGATCCAAGCAGTCCTCGTATCTTGTTCTCTCTGTCCCAGTATGTGCATTCAGGTCCCCTATTATCAACACCCAACTCATGTTGAACTGCTTTATCTAGTAAGTCCTGCAACTACTGCCTGAATGTATTCTTTTCCTCAGTTTCACAACTCTGTTTTGGGGCATAGGCCGAGATTATGAATACTTGCAGTGGAGTTTGTCACTGATTCTGATGACATTCCTCAGACTTCTGGAGTCTATCCCTTACCATAATTCCCATACCATTTTAAGTCTGTCCTCTCCCTGAGTATTAGACTTTCGATCCTAAGCTGAGTGCATAAACCGTTTGCTACTGCAATTCCATCTTGTGTACTGGTTACAGAGGATGTCCCGATGTTCTTCGTGTTTCACTGTTGCAGTCATCACACTTGGGTTATCTGCCTGCAGGTAGCCCTCAGTTGGCCCGAATACCAGAGTCTTGGGATTTCTGCGTCTGATGCTGTCGCCTTATCCATGATGTCAGGGGTGTAAAACATGCAGCTGACGCCATTACATCAGCTTTTCTTGCCGAGCGGGAGCCAGAAGCAGAAGCAGTTTGCAAGTGCCGGTCGTCAGCTACCTGAAATTTTCGTTTTTTGAGTTTCAAACCTGAAGTCTTCTAAAGCTAAGTAACCCGTTGGGGATCCTTTTTTTCTTGCCTCTAACACATGTAAGAAAAAGTTAACAATTGTCTTGTCTGTGGAAAGCAAATACCTCACAGAAGTTTTCATTCTTACTGCATCACCTGTTTAGGCCCAGACCATGACGTCCCTCGCTGTCGGTTTTGTGCCTTATTCAATGCCCGAACTATTCATCATCGGGCAATTTTTGTCTAAATTTTTCGCTCTCATTCTCCATATTCCGAAATGGCGTCGGTAAGCCAGCCGACTACTGACCTTCCGAAAAAACGCAAAGATAAAGACAGACCGCATAGGTCCAAAACTGCCGACGCTTCCGTTAAGCTAGTCACCAGTCCACCGGTACTTAGAGTGGCGCTTTCGCAGCCCCTGTTACCCGCTTCTACAGATTCGCAGGCCTGTACTGAGACCCATTCGGAGTCAGGTATGCCATGAGATGCTTCTTCGACTATGGAACCTGCGGATGTCTCTACCTTGGATGGGTCCAGAGCCGCTGTGCAGGCACAGACTTCTGAGGGTGTATTCAGACCTTCCGATGTTTGTCTTAAACTGACTACTTCATTAATGACTAAATCTACCGAATTTCTCAGGCCCAGAGTTCACACTACACCTAGGAAACCAACGACCAAAGCACATTCTCAAGCTCCCATGCCACAGAAACAAATGCTTAGAATGGCTGAAGACCTTGTTACTTTAAGTGAAGCCAACCTTCTCCCTCTAAAAGACAAATAATTGATTTTCCTTCAGATTCTTCAGACCATGAGTCTGATGACTCTGACCCCTGTGATTACCAGGACATACCCTTATCTACCTATGAAGACTGATGCAGAGGAGTCAATTCCCTCAACCCCCCCCCCCCCCCGAGGACCTTTCTTTCTGTGAAACCTTGCATACCCTAAGAGAGCATTTCCGCTGGGAATGCCAGGACTACCCACAGTCCAAAAAGAGACTCAGGGAATTTTTAGACTTGCCTCAACATAGGCCTCTAGCTATTCCCCCTGTCCTGGATATTGTAGATGATGTCTTCATGGAATCCAGCCTTAACCCTGATACTTTACCACCTGCTCCTAGAAAGCCTGACAGATACTACAGGGTACCTGACTCTCACAAATTTATCTTTAAAAATCCCACTGCGGATCCAGAGACCATTTCCCAGGGACCTAAAGGTATTAAGGCTTCTGCAGCCAAAAACCCTACCCTTTCGGACAGGGATTCTAGGGCTCTAGACAGTTAGGGTAAGAAGGTATATACCTCTGGAACTCTTGCCATCAGGGCTTTAAATTGCCAGTTTCACATGTTGAAATACCAGCAGCATATTATTGATGTAATTAAACAAAAAATGTTGTTGATTCCTGATTGTGCAGAAAATAAAGACTTACAAGACTTGATGCATTCTGCAAACCAAGTTGGTAAACATACTTTGCAGTGTGGTTTTGATGCCTTAGGAACATCTTGCAGGGCTGCTGTCAGTGGGTCTGTTCTGAGAAGGCATGCTTGGCTGAAGAAACAAATCTTGCTAGACCATGTCAAGGCAAATTTATTTGATGATCCATTAAACCAAGATTGTTTGACTCTAAAGCCGAAGAAGTTCTTAAAAAGATGGAAGAAAAAGCTAAATCTATGCAAATTGTTAAATATTTTTTACAGGTACAACCACCTAGATTAAATAGGCATTGGCCTTCAAAAATGTGGTCCTTTCCAGTCCCTTCCAGACCTTCTCAGCCCAAACCCAGGGGCAACAGACCACAAAGACTACAGTCTCAGGTTATGCACAGATCTAAACAATGGAGTGCTCCCTCCTCAAAAACTGAGAGTGGTAAGCCACCCCACTACGGAAAAAGTTCACAATGACTTGTCCTTAACTCATCCCAGCCATGCCTAAGTAACTTGCACCCTTAGGAGGAAAACTTGCCCTGCATGCAAAAAAAAAAAAAACTGGTAGTATATTACCCAGGACAGATGGGTCTTAAACATTGTATCCCAGGGATACAGATTCTATTTCCACTCTCTGCCAACCCCAGGTGGATTGCCAGACCTTCCTCCAAACCAGTGGATAGAGGCCCAAAAGCAAGTACTTTCTCTTCTCAGTATCAGGGCTATTCAACCCGTGCCAACAGAGCAAAAGGGGCAGGGTTTCTACTCCAGGCTGTTCCTGGTGCCCAGGAAAGAGAACTCTTGGCGCCCTATTCTGGATCTGTCAACCCTAAACACCTTCCTGGTGGTACCAAAATTCAAAATGCTTACACTCCAGCAACTCCTTCCTATGCTAGCCAAGGACTCCTGGCTCGTCACCCTAGACTTAAAAGAAGCTTATCTGCACATCCCCATAAGGGAATCTTGCAGGAAATATCTACGTTTCAGGGCAGGCTCCCTGCACTTACCTTTGGCTTATCTACTGCGCCCAGGGTATTCACAAAGTGCCTGGGTCCAGCCATTGCTTACTGCAGGCAAAGAAATATTCAGATTTACCCATACTTGGACGATTGCCTGATTCAGGCGGACAGTCAGGAATTGCTACTTCAGCACCTGACTTCTGTAAAGAGACTCCTAACGTCTCTGGGGTATACCATCATTGAAAAGAAATCACATCTGGTACCCAGCCAAAAGATTGTATTCCTGGGAGCAAGCTTGAATACAACTTCCCAGATGATATTTCTCACTCCAGAAAAGCAGGTTTATTTGAAAACTTACTTCAAACTACTGGCCATCCATACCCAGCTATCTGCAAGAAAAATACTGCAAGCCCTAGGGTTCATGGCCTCCTGTATTCTACTGATTCCACATGCAAGACTGCATTTGAGGAAACTCCAATGGTACTTAAAAAGTCTCTGGTGTTAACATTCCCAGGACCTGGAACTGGAAGCAGTGATTCCTATCATTCCTTGCCTAAGGACAGAGTTCCTTTGGTGGGTAGTGGCTTGCAACCACAACAAGGGATTCGCTTTCTCACAAACCCTTGCCGTCCAAACTCTGACAACAGACGCATCAGACTATGCATGGGGGGCTCATATGGCAGGCAAATGCATTCACGGCAAATGGAGCCTAAGACAAATTCACCTGCATATCAATCAAAAAGAAATGTTAGCTGTACAGAATGCACTGACAGCCTTCAAATACCTTATCCTGTCAGGACAGCTCAGGATAAACTCAGACAACACCACAGTTATGTGGTACATAAACAAACGGGGGGGAACTCACTCCTACCCACTCTGCAGGTTAGCCATGACACTGTGGAACACAGCCTTAAGCGACCAAGTGCACCTGCAAGCTCAATTCCTGCCAGGCAAACAAAATTCACAGGCAGATGACTTAAGCAGAAATCTAATGGACCCACACGAGTGGAAACTGGAACCAAACTCATTCAAACTACTAATATACACAGGTGGGGGACATCAGAGGTGGACCTCTTTGCCTCCCCCAAAAACATCAACTAAACAAATGTTGCACCAGAATTCCCCACAGCCAAGCTTGTAAAGTGGATGCTCTTTCCTTCACATGGGAAAACCTGTCAATCTATGCCTTTCCCCCTCTGCCCCTCCTTCCACAGGTACTCCTTAAGATCAAACAGGACAGGCAAGGACAATCCTTATTGCACCAGACTGGTCACTCCAGCACTGGTACCCACTCCTACACAGTCTGACAGCAGTGCCACCCTGGCACCTACAGCAGACCACCTCTCTGCTGTCCCAGGAGGAGGGACAGATTTTGCATCCTCAGATGCAAGCCCTGAACCTGGCAGCCTGTCTTATTCCCTGAAGACATCACCAGCAACCCTCAGCAAACAGATGCTGGATATTATCCTTAAGGCCAAGAGGCCCAGTACTAGGAAATCCTATTCAGAAAAGTGGAATATATACTCTTCTTGGAGCCAGTCTCAAGGGAAGGACACAGCCATGCCCTCCTTGCCTCAAATCCTAGATTTATCTAGCAGAGCTGCCCCACAAGGGCCTCTCCTTCTCATCAATTAAGATTCATGCCTCTGCCATCTCAGCTCCTTACAATACTGAGCCACCCCTCTTCTCTCACCCTCTGATCAAATGGTTCCTGAGAGGAGCTAACAATTTAAGACCCCCAAGGAGAGCTCGCACTCATGTCTGGGACCTTAACTTTGTACTAGAGAAGCTCACTCTCCCCCCTTTTGAGCCTGCTGCTACAGCAGAGTTAAAATTCCTCTCTTGGAAAGCAGCCTTACAGCTAGTCATCACTTCAGCAAGAAAAGTGTCCGAGTTACAGGCCCTTATGGCTGTGAAACCCTTCATTATCTTCCATGTGGACAAGGTTTCCCTCAGGACTAACCCATCTTTTATGCCCAAAGTGGTATCCAGTGTGGCTTTAAACCAATCCATCCATTTGCCAACCTTTTTTCCTAATCCTCTGGATAAAGAGGAAAGTATCCTGCACTCCTTGGACGTGCACAGACAGCTCAGGTTCTACCTTGACAGGACTAAACCTTTCAGAAAATCTGACCAGCTTTGCTACAGTGGCAGAGGGAAAGGCTATTTTGACGCAAACCATTTCTAAATGGATAGCACACTGCATCCATTTCTGCTACAGACACCATGGAAAACCTACCCCACAGGGGATCAGGCCTCATTCCACTAGGGCTACTTCAACCTCTGCAGCTTTTCTCAGGGGAGTCCCTACTAAGGACATCCTGGGAGCTGCAACCTGGAGTTCTTTATACACCTTCACCAGGCATTACCACTTACCTATCTTTTCCAAATCCAGAGCTGGATTTACCACAGCAGTCTTACAAGGCCTGCCCTTCTACTACTTGACTGCCTCCGCCTTTCCTCAGCTTTGGGAATCAACCCAAGTGTGATGACTGCAACAGTGAATTATGAAGAACATAGTACAGTTGTGTACACTTACCATAAATGTAGATGTTCAAGTGTATTCACTGTTGCAGTCCTGGTTACCCTCCCTGCAGCCCCCTGTCTTTCTGTACTTTCTACCTATCCTCTTTTTTGGCCATATCTTATGGAAATGGTATTTACTTTTTACTGGAGGTGTTCCACACCATTTGATTGCTTCCTATTTTGGGGGCTCCTGACATCTGGGGCAAGAAAAACTGATGTAATGGCGTTGGCTGCATGTTTTATACCCCTGATGACCTGACGTCATGGATGAGGTGACAGCATCTGATGCAGAAATCCCAATACTCTAGTATTTGGGCCGACTGAGGGCTACCTGCAGACAGATGATCCAAGTGTGATGACTGCAACAGTGAAATCACTTGAACATCTACATTTATGGTAAGTGTACACAACTGTACTTTTCTTCCTTACCATCATATTGTCCACTTCCAAGCTGCATCCTGTCAGTTAACCTATATTAAGTGTAGCAAGCCTAAGTACTTGTTTGCTAGGTTGATTGGGTTTACATACAGCTTTCACTTAACAGAGCTTTCCTAGGTAACCCTAGCTGGTCAACTTGACACTATCTGGCCAGCCAGTAATTTTTTACCCATGGCTGCTGGATTTTATGCTGGGCACACACTGGCCCATGGGAGCATGTCCCCCCCCCCCCCCCCACTGTTGGTATCGGTCCCTGGCATAGGTCGGAGTAGGCTGGGTCCTCATACTACTTGTTAACAGCAAAATAGCCATGCCTATTTTTGGTTGGCATTAGTTTAGTTCACATGACAAAATACACCACTGTTGTGGCTAGCCCTGACGTATCATGCTGTCAGTGATCCATGTTCTCTTATCTAGTGCATACTGCACAGTTAATGCCCAAAGCAGTTGGTCTGTACAGCTGTCTCTCTGATGGGCACCATCAAGAGTCTGTGATGCCACAACTCCATTCTTGGGAGAGTTTGAGGTGGAAACACCCTGCATGTTTTCTGGATGTGGGAGGAACCCCACAAAGACACAGGGAGAGCATGCAAACTCAACACAGGCATTGGAGAGAGGTCAAGATCGAACTTTGTATCTTGTCCATGGGATATGAAGACCTTAACCATTATGACAGTTGTGTCCCCTATTTAAGAGTTTTATCAGTCCAGCAAGAAACACTGTATATTAAAACAGAAATAGTAGCCCTGCCCAAAAGAGACAGTGTTTTACTTTGTCTTTCTTAATGCAGATCTTTTGTTTTATTTAATCAGGCAAGCCCACTGGGTAAAAATGTCCCTTTAAAGGGGCAACCCAGGAGCACTGTCTGGTTAGATGAGTTGCTCAGAGTAGAACAGTTTACAGGTGGAAATAGAGAGAATGGAATCCAGGACTGTAAAAAGAAGGCTTGTTAACAGTTTGTAACTTTAACTCTCTGAGCTAAACTGACAGACTGGTCTTTTCATCTATTTTTCATTTTTATTTGCTGCTGTAGTTCTCCGATTTTATTTTCCCCTTGATTATAGTTGTATGTTTTCACCTTCTATGTGTATGTTGAAAGGTTCAAAATATGCAAAACTAATTTGTTTTGACAGTTATGGCTATTATATTCTCTTATAGTTTCCATTTGCATTTGATTGACCTATTAACTACCTAAGTAGTTTGCTGTTTTATATTAAAGAAAAAATGAATACTTAACTGCCAGTGTCTGACATTTAGCACAGAGCTGTTAAGCTGTTTACTATTCTCAAAGTACAGGGTTCAAGTTCTTGGACCTCCATTTGCCTCCTGTATGACTGAGCCAAGTCATTTAATCAGGCAGTGCTGCCATTTGGTCTTGAAAAAGGGCACTTGAGTTCATCGGACTTACCCTGTTAATAAATACATAAACAAGATTTAGGGTGGAGAGATGTGCAAGATTAAAATTATGAATTCCCACTTGTAATGTTTCAAACTGCAAATGATTAGAAATCTGACAAGTAAGCATTAAATAGTTCTACACAAGTATTTCAAGTAATTTAGCTGTTAACTTGAAATTAACACATATGGTCACTGGTGCTGTTTGAATGGTGATAGTTTGTGATAAGAAGTGGTGAAATAAATGTTTTTGTAAGTTTTGATGTGTGAAGCAAATGTCTAAATGTTTTTGTTTATTATTATTCATTTTAATTGCGGTGGTGGTGCTGCGGTAGCGTTGTCACCTCACAGTAAGAGACTGTCCAGTTTGATTCTCAGCTAGAGCATCTTCTGCGTGGAGACATGCGTGAATAGGCGTACCTTCGTTGAAGGTTGTGCGTCAGGGCTGGTCACTCGGCACGTAAAAATCAACTACAAATCATTAGCGGACCGGAGTCCACTGTGGCGACCCCTAACCAGAAAAAGCCGAAAGACACAAACAAATTCATTTTAATTGCAAGTTTTAGAGATAGATTGTATAACCTTGTTTATAGAGTATAGAATGTGTAGCCCCTTCTGTATAGGTTTGTACCATATTTCTTTAGTTTTAAATTAGCTTGAACGTTTTTATTTTTTGTTCCTTGAGGGATTTTAGCTGTTGTATTCTCAAGAACACCCACCTTACACATTTCATCTTCACAGTGCACACAGACAGTACCTGTGGTTCTAAGTGGGAAGCTCAAATTTAAGCATCTCTTCTGTGCCCAGAGGTATTTTTCCATCAGAGGTTAAATGGCATCCATGTCAATCATTAGCAAGTCAATTACCTGAGCCATATGAGCTTTACAGAGCTGTTGCAGAAGAGCTTCAGCATGTAATCCTAGAGACATCCAACCTACCTCCACAAATCTTCACAGGAAAATATTTGTGGGTGTTATCCTGGCTGTTAAGATCTGCAAAGTATTCCTTCACAGGACAAAGTCTTGATTCTGATTGAGTTTTTTCCTGATGACCTCAGAAGTCCTGTTTAACTGACAGAATGTTACTGAAGTTCAACTCAGCCACTCTCCTGATGGCCCTTGCAAGATTTTATTTATTTATTTATTTATTTATTTTAGTTGACATTTGTGTACCAGGAAGGTCTGACTGGGCCAAAAAAAACTGCCCCTTTTCAGTGGATGCCAGAGTAGAAAAGTTCCTCAATTAACAGGATATTCAAAATGTGATGAGAAAAACAACTTAATATCACTGAAATATCCAAGTATCACATGTAACAAGATAGAGGTGGAATTGACATGTGACTCTATAAATATTGCATTAGTTGGAAAAATGTGTGATCGATCATATGACATAGTAATAGGGTCATGTAACACAATATGTAGTTTGGATACAGCGCTGTATGATCACATGACATACTTGAAAAGTCATATAACACAATTTATAGTTTGGATACAGCAAGGAATAGACCAGCCAAGACCGTGCATATTAGGTAATACATAACATTCAGGGAAGTGTGGTATGAAGAAAACGAGAGGTGGGGGGGGGTTATAGCAATCATCTAAGGAGTTAATGTAAGATACTGGGTTTGAGGATAAGAAGTGTAAATTTGAAGCTGTGTATTTGAGCTTATGGGGAGAGGGAGTATACAAGGATAATGTAGGGGGGAGAGAGATAAAGAGAATGGATTTGATGTTATGAGAGTAAACATAAAAGATTAGCAAAATAGAAAAAAATTGAAAATTAGAGAGGAGAAAGAGGAGAAGTTGGAAGCAAGAACGGGTATGAAAGGGGAGAAAGAAAAGGAAGATAGTGATTGTACATGATTGCCTGTATCCCCTTTCTGAGTAAGGAACCTGTTTGGTGGACATCATAATAAGCAGAAACCTCTTAATTCTGAAGCTTACAACAGATGCCTCAAACCATTTAGAAGTCTGCATGCACTAACTTGAGTGCAGGGCTAGTGGCCCAAGGAAATCCAAGTGCGTAAAAATACAGAAGATAATTGTTATTGTCAGTGCACTTTGAGCTTTCTATTCAGTTTTCAACCCACAATAAGCAGTATTGTGGTACATCAGAAATAGGGATATACTCAGTACCACTGCCCTTGCAGACTGGCCATGATACTTAGAAACTTGACTGTTAGTTTGGACATATATATAGAAGTTGTCTTCATCAGAACACAGTAGGAGAGCACCTGAGCAGGAAAAGATAGCTCTTGTAAAAGGATACTGGTGAGATTGGCTTTACTAGAAGGCGTATCATAGTAATGCAGACTTGTTTGTTTCATGGAAGAGCTACCAGATGGATCTGATGTCATTTTCATTCATTCCTCAAGCAATGGGTTCGAATCTGATCCCGAGACTGCCACTTTCTCTAGATTCTAGTGTTTGACTGTCGAGCTCCTCCTTTACCCTTACTTATAATGCCTCTGACAACTGTTTTACCTCAGATCACGTTTGCCACTCTTCAGGTTTGAATGGGATTGCAATTTCTCAAGCTCTATGTGGGTTTAGTGAGTGAAAAAAATATTTCTTCTCTTTAAATATTATTTCCTTGTTATTATTAGTTTATAAGACAGGTATGGGTGATACTTTCTAGCTGCCAAAATTAAGACATTTTTTGGGGAGGGGTAATCTTTGTTACCATTGTTGATGGCCTGTCTTCCTCTGTTATTTCACTTTGAGGTATTTTCTAGTCATACCATTGTTGGTGTAAATATTTTCTAGCTGTTGTAACTGTTAAAAAAAATGTGTCCCCCTTATTTGTAGGTTTTCTATCTCATGTTGCCTTTCAGTATGGCTGAAAAGCCTACTGGATTCAAGAAGTGCACTTCCTGTGGGCACAAGATTCCCAACTCTGATACCCACAGGGAGTGCATCTATTGCCTAGGCCCAGCACACTTGGGGCACCACCTGTTCCATTTATGCAGCATTTAATGCCAGGCCCATTAATAAATAGGAGGAACAGGCTTGTTTTAAAAGGTCTCCTTCCAGCTTCTGCTCCTTCTGGTACTTCACCAGGGCTGAAACCCGCTCTCATAAGTCCAAGGAGCATCATAAATGCTCCCCTGTGTGGTCTGCTAAGTCATTACTTCCTTCTGAGCCTCCTAAAAAGGTTCTGAAAACTTTGGATCTGATGTCTACTGTTGCCAAGTGTCCTCAACTCCATAATCCAAGGTTTTCCCTGGAGCTGGTATACCCAAGGTTGAGGTCTCCTTTTTGTTTTTTTTTCAGGAGACCTCAACTTAAAAAGTCTTCCAGATCACCTTCCACTTCTTCATCCTTTAGATCCTCCTGAAGTCTTTCTGAGACAGAGGTGTTTGGGACGATGAGAAAATTCCTTAGAACACTGGTCCAGATGGGGGTCTTGCTGGCTCTATCTCCCAGTGGATCCATGAGCCTCATATCTTCTTTCCAGCCTGTTATCACTCCTCCTCCAATCTGACCGACCATTTCAGAGCCCTCAAATTTGAGATCCCTGAGTTGAACTGTTGGAGCCAAAGATTCTTCTGTCTCCAACTCCGGCAACTTCCCTGATCTGATAGGCTCCTACCCCTCTGGAACATGATGGTTCTTGGAGCCAAAGTATCTGCTCCAGATCCGAGGTGTTGACTTCAACTCTTAAGCTTCCGGGAGCTGTCATTTCCCCTCAGAGCTTCAGCATTGGATATCTTGGCTCTGACTCCTCCCTGAGAGCGGAGAGTCAGGGAGAGACCTGAACTGTCTGCACCGAGGGTCTCTGCTCCATTCGGGTTGTCCTTTGCTTCTCCTGGTCCTTGCTGCTTCGAAGTGGTAGAGAGGATTTTCTCTCACCCCAGAGCAGTTTCGACTCTTGCACCTTCAGGTACTATCTCTGAGTCTAGTCATCCTGCACCTCAAGGGCAGTCATCCCATATGAGCTTCCTAGCAGTTCCCGCCAGGGAACTTCCCACTTCTTACGACACCTCTCCAGAACACCCCACTGAAGAGGTTCCTCTTAAGTGGTCATGCAAGACGAAGCCCTTGGGTTCCCCACAGGAATCCCTCACAGAAGACCCTGATTTTGATGAAGGGGAATGGTCCCCTAGATCTCCACCTGAGGATGTCTCATTTAGAGATATCTTGAAGATCCTTCGTCTGAAAGGTAGCTGGTCTTCACAAACACCTTCCCAGGAGGAATCTCTGTTCTTGGAAGCCTTTGAGTCTGGACCATCTAAGTCTTGAGTCCCCCCTCCTGAAGGCCATGGAAGGAACTGGACTCCATGGAACCGATCCCCCACACACCCAGGAAGAATTTTGAGTGCCCCCTCCTACAGGCAACACTGGACCAAGGGAATCCCTGTAGATGCCTTGGTTGTTTTGGCAGCCACTAAAAAAGTGCTGGTTGAACAGAGTTGTACTGTCCATCCCCCTGATAGGGAGTCTAGGGATTTGGGGAAATGAGTGTATGCTTCAGCGACTTTTCCTTATAGTCACTGAATTACCAGGCACGTTTCACTAGTGAGAGACTTAGTCAAAGAACACACTACCTCTACACCTAGGTCCATGTCCACGGAGGAACAATTGTCTTTTTCCTCATGACTGTCTCCCCGTGCAGTCCATTACTAATGCGTCCATGAGGTTACTCTTGCATGCAGTTGAAGATTCCTCAAGGGCAGCTGGTTCAGGCATAGTCATTAGGAGTCATTCACCAGCGCTCCTTTTGATGGATCTTATTTGTTTGGGCCAACAGTTGGAGAGATACTTTCCTGCAGTGAGTAAGATGAAAAGACCTTGTCTGTTGTGGGAGACTGCTTTTCCACCCTGCAGAGACCCTTTTCTAGGAATCAATGCAGTGGTAAAAAGTTGTTTCTGGAAATCTCAAGGACCTTTCCAAGAGTCGCACAGAGATTTTCTCCCAGAAGCAGAGGGGAAATATAGCTGCAATGGAAGATGCTGCCCATGTTTCAGAGGGGGGTCCGCGGAATCAGAGGTCTTCAGATTCCTTCTCAGACAGATCCTTTCAGTGCTCCGGAAAGGTTGCCTGATTCTCCCTCTCTGGAGGCACTCAGGGGATGCTTGTCCTTGCACCTAAAAGCCTGGATAGCCATCATAAAAGATTCATGGGTGCAAAGGATTGTGTCTAGAGGATACTTCATTCCCTTTCTCAAGTTCCCCAAAGGAAAAAGAAATGTCTCCCTGATGTTCCACCCAATCAGGAGTTAGCAGCTGTAGAGATTCAAAAGCTGCTGGACAAGAGAGTCTTCCAAGAGGTTCCCCCCAGACAAGAGAAAATCCGGAATTTACTCAAGGTTCTTTTTAGTGCCAAAGAAAACAAGGGACGTGGGACCCATTTTGGATCTCAGTTATCTGAACCAGTTTGTAAAGAATTCCAAATTCTGGAAGGTCGTGGTTCAGTCCATTCTGCCTCTGCTACAGAAGAACAACTGAATGTGCTCTATCGATTTTCAAGACATAGACTGTAATATCAAAATGGACAGGTGCTCTCAAAAATACCTGCACTTTGACTTGGAGCCAGTCATTAACCAGTTCAGAGCCCTGCCTTTTGGTCTCACCACCACGCCCAGGGTGTTCATCAAATGCGTGGCAGTGGTAGCAACTCTTCTAAGACTGCTTGGATTCAGTGCGTTTCCTTACTTAGTCAACTGGCACCTTAATGCACTGACCAGGCATCTTCTGGAAAGAGCCAGGGATTACTTTCTCCAAATGTCTCACTCTCTGGGAATTACTATCAATCTGGCCAAGTCACAACTTCACCCATTTCAAGTCTTGGAGTTTACAGGGCCTTGTCTAAACACAGTCAGTTGTCTAGCTCTTCTGCCTCAAAACAAGTTCATTCTTTGATGGTGCACATCAGACAGGTTCTTTCTCATCCTTCTCCCTAGCAGAAATGGTACTCAAAGTCCTAGGGTCAGTGGCTGCTGTAATAACTTTAATACCCACTGCTCATCTTCATATGAGAATTCTTCAATGAACTCTAGCAGTGCAATGTTCTTTTCATCAACATCCCTTACAACATGTGATAAAATTATCTCAAGTTTGCAAAAAATCCCTGCTGTGGTGGTTACCCTCCGAGGAGATTTGCCAAGTATGTCCATTTACCCCCCCCCCCAAATGCCACGTTGACCACAGACTCCTCTAAGTTGAGGTGGAGGGAGGGGCATTACTGTTCAAGGCATGTGGTCCCCAAAAGAAACCAATTTGCATATAAATGTCCTAGAAATGAGAGCTGTGCTTCTAGTGTTGCAGGCCCTTCAGTGCCCTTTTCTGCTAGGAACTACTGCGGTTCAAACTGACATGTCATTAGTCTGCTACATCAGCAAGCAGTGGGGAATCGGGTCTTATCCCCTTTGCCAAGAAGCAGTGAGAGTTTGGGAGTGGGTGATTTCCTCCAGTTGCTTTCTTGTAGAAATGCACATACTAGGGAAGTCCAACATCTTGGCGAACCTGCTTAGCAGGATCTTCCTGATAGCTTACAAGTGGCCTCGCAATCAGTCAGTGGCAAATATGATCTTTCACAAATGGGGTCAGCCATGCCGCAGTCTATTTGCCTCTCCCCTCAACAACAAATGCAGCAGTTTTTTTGCCTTAATTCCCCCTCGGGGACATTTGCAGAGAAATGTTTGGCCCTCCTGTCTCTCTTATGCTTACTCTCCCCTGCTTCTAATTCCCAAGTTTCTTCACAAAGCACTGTGGTTGAGGAGCAAAGTAGTCCTCATTGCCTCCTTTTGGTATTGGCAAGTGTGCTTTCCCTTCCTATGGTCTCACCTAGTATGTCCTTCATGGACACTGGATCCCATTGCAGACCTGTTGTCACACTCGTCATGGATGCTTCATCTGGAAGTCTCAAGCTTCAGGCTGACCTCATGGTTTCTCCAATTCCAGTGATGACTAGACATTCCAGGCTTTCCTCCCCAGTTTGCCAAATTCTTTTTTCGTTTCACAGACCTTCCACTAGGAAGATTTATAAGAGTAAATGGAAGAGATTTTCTTTTTGGGCTCATCAGAGATAGTTGGATCCTTTCACTGCTCCTCTTCCTGTTTTTATATTTCCTTACATGATCTCCAATGTGGTAGTTGGAGATGCTTCTCCTTTGGCTTCATCTAAGTTATATAAGGCCTTTCTGAAAGGTACCTTCTTCCTTAGACCCACCCCCCCCCCACTCCACTTTTGGACCTGACTTTGGTAATACAGACTTTGGTGCATTCACCTGTTGAACCAACAGCTAAGGTAGACCTTAAGTTTCTGTCTTGGAAAACTGTCTTTCTGGTGGCCATAACTTCAGCAAGAAGAGTTTCTGAACTCCAAGCACTCT
Organism: Protopterus annectens; assembly: GCF_019279795.1. NCBI lineage: Eukaryota > Metazoa > Chordata > Ceratodontiformes > Protopteridae > Protopterus > Protopterus annectens. Next base: position 364,694,751 of record NC_056735.1, read on the forward strand.
CTCTGAAACCACTGTATTTTATTTTTCACAAAGATGGTCTCTTTATGCATTAATTATTTCTTTATACTCCTCTCAACTCTGTAGATTTTTGCAGAATGTCCAGATTTGTGCCTCATATTTTTGGTCCGTTTTTTATAAAATTGTGGGTTTCTGCTAAGTCATCGTCAAGTCATTAAAGATTAAACTCAGAAAATAATGACAGACGTTTGATTTTCAGACTTTATACCTTTCAGAAAATTCATGCTAATGCAAAACATGCTATGCTGTCAACTTTCTAAGTTTGTAAGACCAGTATTTAAAAACTCTCTCTATTTTAGGGCCTTTGTCCCCCATTATTTATGGCTTTGTCCAGATTTCTTGCTCTAAGAGGTTGAGAGGTAAAAGTTGCCTCTGAAACGAATATCAGTCATGTGATCTATTTACCAGTTTTCCTTCCCAAATTTGACAGTAAAGAATATACCCTTAGATGTACATAGGCAACTTTGCTTTTACATTCAAAGGGCTAAGGAATTAGGAAAACTGATCAATTGTTTATTTCCTTTTCTAACAATAACTGTGTTGGTGGTAAAGAGGGATAAGAAACACAGCTGTGTGTGTTATTGCACTGAACTGAGGGTTCATCTCCAGATAGTGGGATGTTTGACAGTTAATGCATATTTCCCAAGTATATGATCAGTTTGTAACACACACAGATTTAGGAAACTTAACAGACCTGCATTTTAGGGGTTGGGAGGTTGATGGTAATGGTTAAGGTGTTTACCTCACAAACACAATATACTGGGTGAGATTCTCACTAAAGGTAAATTGACTAGGCTTAAAATAGCCCACAAGAGCAGATAGCCTAGTATTTGTCTATGAACTTAATATGGGAAGACCAATCTTCAAAACTAGACTAGCCAAATGGAAAATGGATTGCAAACCTACATTTATTCCTTGAGAGGCCTAATCTTGCCAAGACCACCAAAAGCATACTCAACTAGGTTTATAGCCACTTCAGCTGCCTTTTGGTCTAGAGACTTCATTGATGACATTTGTATAGCTGCCACATGGTCTTATGCTCATACCTTTATTGCTCATTACAAATTCGACATCATCTCCTGAAACAGAGTTGCATTCGGTTCTCTGGAACGTCCTTCCATGAGGGCCAGCCAAGGTTACTGTAGCTGGAGAGACTAATCCATTTATGGAGGAATGAATGAAAATAATGTCATCAGATATAAAAGTTTAGTACTCACCATGACCTGCCATCATCTGTGTTGTCCATTTGCATTCATCCTGAACCCCCCCCCTCCCCACCTTCCCCCATCCATGTCTTTGGGAGAGACCTAACAGAATAATTGTTAGGAACAATAGTTCCTGCTTGAGCTCCTGCTCTTTTAGCCATTACTTTTCTGTCAAGTCAGTATTGAGATGCTTTGTTGTGACATTGTATAAAAGCAGCAAACTTGATCTGAGGTAGCACAGTGGTCAGGGGGGGTTCCTATTACCAGATTGAAAGACCGTAATTGCGAATATGAAAAGAGCTACATGTATTGCGCGAAATACGGAAATGCCGAACGTCCAAAACAGCGAAAATTTAAATGTCGAAGTGTAATGGTTGGCCCGTCTGCGATAGGACTTTAGGGTTAGGATGTGGGTTAAGGTAAGTTAATAGGTAATGCGTGTAAGATTTAGTGTAGTGTTAGAAGTAGGGTTTTATTTAACTGTATGTTTGTGTATTATTTTTTTTGGGTGTATGTCTGTAGGGGACGTGTGCGGTAGTTACGGACCTTAGGGTTAGGGAGGGGTTAAGGATTGTGCATAGTTCGTTGTGTTTGTGGGGTTTAGTGTAGGGTTAGAAGTAAGGTTTTGGTACTTTAATTTAGGTTAGAAGTAGGGTTTGGTTAGTGTATGTATGTGGTTTATTTTGTTTGGGTATGTAGTATGCAGCAGGTGGTGGGGTTGGCCGACTACGACAGTTTTTTTTATTTTTCACTGTTTAGTGCGTTCGGGATTTTTGCAGTTCGCGTTATAGGTGTCGACGTTTAGGTATTCGCGTAAAGGGTTTTTCGATTTGCTAATATAGACCCGTCATGGGGCATTATGGGTAAGGAAGGAGCTCTTGAGTCTGATCCTAGAATCTAGAGAAAGTCAGATCTGAGGACTGGATCCAAACCCATTCGTTGAGGAAGAATGACAACGGAGAATACAGATGCATAGTTATAGTGAGTATATAACTTTTATTTTATGTTTAAGGACCTGCCATCAAGCAGCAGTAGCCAATGGGAGTGCCTTCTCAGTCCAGTGGAAGTAAGGCCTTTCTAATGCTTTTCCTCAGTTACCATGTGTTCCAAAGGTAAGGTTCATCTTGCTAGCCCCGATCTGGCCAAGACTGGTGTGGTTCTTTACAGCTAATGCTCATAACCTAGGAGGATCCATTAGCTATTCTTTATATTGCATAATTTTTGTTGTAGCAGGAAGGATACTTGTCTACCACCACCTCCTCAAGGTGCTTAAGTGCAGGTCCTGGAAATTTTTGTGTAAATTCTTCATAGTTGCTTGTTTTGTTCTTGGGTCATCTGCATCCTTCAAGACACTAAAAAGTAAAACACCAGAAAGTCCTCCTTAGCTAACTTGAAAGATTCTTGATTTGGTTTTGAAGGGAAGTTTGACTCAGCAGTCTGTACCATCCTATAAATCTTACAGCATTTTAGGACATTCTTCTGTTAAGTTGCATCTTTCAGCTGACTGATATTGCTTACCTTTAGACCCCCTTTGTCTCTACCAACACTGGTGAAGCTTTTCTTGAGTGTCATCCTGCACCATGGATCCCCCCCAGAGGGTTCATCTTCCCCACCTTAAGATCTAAATCTCATGGCTGAGCAGAGAAGCTTGCACGTCATCCCTTTAACAACAAGCTCTTCTACCCTCAAATTCTATTCTGAAAGCTTTCTTTCTTAGCCATGATCTCCTCCGGAATCATTTTAGAGTTGCATGTTCTGACTTAACAGTACCTTACGTAGTTTTCCATAAAGCCAGTGTGTCTCTTTGAACCCAACCCTTCCTATATACTACGTTGTGGACTCCGAACCCATCTGCTTGAGCTGCTGTATATAGTGCCATTGTTTTTTAATAGTAGCCTGTCAAGTGGGGGGGGGGGGTTCTGTAGTGTGGATGTACAGGGGTAGATTACGTATTATATATGCACACAGAAAGACTTCAGTCTGTTCAACTGACTGCCTCCATGCTAACGGAAACATGCAGAGTGGTGTCCAAAAAGAATTGTTCCAGTTGACTGTGTAATTGTAGTAACATCTGCTGTGGCACTGATGAGATTATGGCACTATGGCATCACAGTGCAGGTCAGTGCACCACGCAACCTTCTTCAAGAATGTCCCTCTTTATAGAGTATATGTGAAGCTGAACACTAACAGTTAGAGTTCCAGTCACAGCTTCTCAACGATTATACGCTGGACATTTATTCAGGTAGCAGAGCCAGCATTGCCTATTTTACTTTAAGGCCATGCAATAGTCCTCCACACAAGACTGTGGTAAAGGACCTTCACTGCCTGGTAATCCCCCATTCGTTTATGAATGCACTGTAGCAGTGATCCTTAAAAAGGACGGTTGTGTGAAGGTATATGCCATAACTGTATGTGCCGAAGCAATGTGATTAATTTATAGTCAGTAGAAGCCAATGCAGTTCATTGTTTCCTGCTTCTGGCTGCACTGCATGGCTTCATTTGGACTTGCTCTGATAAAGGTTAGGGTCTTTGAGGTGATCAAGATGTCCTAGTCTACACTGCACTGCTGCTGAAAGCATTTTTATTTAATTTTTTTTCTGCACCCATCAGCGTTCAGAACACCGTATGGGTGTGGCATGTAATAGGCACATTGTGCCAAACTGCCCCTCACTTCCACAAATGGCTAGCATCTGCAATCCATCCCAGCCCCCCTCCATGAAATCCTTTCCAGTTGTTTCACCAGTCTTTTCTAGGGAAGTCTGCCGTATGTGTCCCTCGCACATGCCTTTCCTTCTTACCATCCCGGGAATGACATGCCCATCCTTCCCTGCCAGCACTTCAGACTGATTAGACTGTAATCAAATGTGGGTCAACTGCATCATTGTCAGGGCTTTATCAGTCTATGCCACTGTGCTGTCTCCGAAGTAATAGGATTATTTTTCCTGTAGTGGCTTTCATTTACCTTCTAAACTTTTTGGCTGACTACACTGATTTTGACTGAACAAACCTCTCTGTAAAGTATCTGGGAGCTGAGTTGGTTTGTTGTACATGGTGTGATGCAGTGCTCTGTTTTTCGAAAGTGTGATAAATTAGGGGATAAGTTAGTTCATGTCTTCAGTATAGCACCTTACAAGTCCCCTTTTTAGCTTTTGGGTAGAGGGATACAGGTACACTTGATGACCCGCAGCTCAAAAAAAAAAAGTGAAGATGGTACAGGTCACACTTTTCTTGCTGCCTGTTTTCCTAATGTGTATTTGATGGGAAGGTTTGCTTCATGCCCTACCTGGGGAGATGCACAACTACTGTAACAGCCTGGCTAGAAAACAGATATCCTCAGAAAGCTAGTTTCCATTCTTTTATTAGTGATTGCAGCAGTGATCCTGTTATTTGAACATTTACAGTTATGGTGAGTACCCTCACAGCTGATCCTTCTTGAACAGATTTTCCACAAAGGGTTACCACTTGGGTGTGTCTCTGTCTAGTTAAAGAGCATTATTTGATTAGACGTAGAAGTTACAAATGGTTAACAAAAAAAAAAAAAATCACCTTGGAAGTCCTCAAAACATATGAAAGCCTTTGTTAGAACACTTGAAGCCCAATGGCAAATGCCTTTGCCTTGACGGGTAAACAGTTTGCACATGTTTGGTCCACTTTAAAGTCCAGGAAAAAGCTTAGAGAGCCATCAAGCATCATTGCAAGCACTAAAAGATGGTGAGATTTGAAAAATTCTTGATTAGGGGATGCACTGAAGACTGTAGACACCCCCCCCCCCCCAGGTATGAGTTTTCTTGTATATGAGAGTCTAAGGTACATCTGCCCCTAGTTCAGGTTTTCACTGCTGTAGATTCTCCCTCAGTCTTGGTTCTTACAAGGGTAGGAAGTGGGGTGCTTTTCTGAAGTCAAATCTACCGAGCTTCAGAATTAAGTACAATTGTTACTGCACCACAGCTGGATGTTGGTATGCAGGTGTCAGTGAGAAGGTGTTAGCCTGCATGTAGAAATCCAGAAATTACTTCCTTCCTTACTGTCAGCAAGCAGTTGACATTTTGGCTGTTTTGGTTGAGGTTTCATTAAATTGGACATCATCTCAAGGGATGACCAAAATTCAGCCTCTGGCTTTCCTTTTGAATAGTCTCTTAGTCTAGCAGACTTCTGAGTTTCAGGCAACTAAGAGGAGTCTGACGATGCAAACATCCTGTACTTTTCCTCTGTCTTTTGATTATAAGAAGCTTGCAAAGAAATATTTTGCATTGACTACTAAGGGTTACCCCCTCTAAAAAGGTGAGAGAGTACAGTGGCTTAGAAGTAAATGCGTGACTATCTAGCCTGCTCAGACCAAGTCCTCTGTTCTGTAAGTTGTGACTTGGTTAACACATTTTCCTTAAGCTTCCATGCCCCATCAGGACAAAGATAATTTGATGAGGGGCATTTTAAGTGTAGTAGGGTCGGAGGGCTGTCTTCTGTACAAAGTGATGATGATAATTCCTGAAAGTGAAACAGTCCAAGTTTTTGGCTGTTCCCTTCCCCAGTGAGTATTGACGTTTGTTGAGGATGTTTGTTGTTTCTCCAAAATGTTACTGTCAGCCTACTCCAAAAAAGTCCACAAAGTTCTGCATAGCATATGATGAATAACAATATCCAGTTAATTATCCCGTGGCAGAACCTGCAGGAATTTAATTGGAAGCAGAATGAGAGTGGAAAATTCCACCAGGCTTGAGAAGTGCTCTTTGATGACAGGAATACAAAACAGTGGACGACTTTGATAGTGTGTACACCTCAGCCACAGAAGATATAAGAACAATCAGATATACACTGATCCTGTCTGGACAATGGAACTGATGGGCCACACATAGTCCACACACCTGTGTCTCACAGCCACTAAGGCCTAAACATAAACCCAACATATTAGTCATTGGAGACTCTATTGTGAGAGACACACGTGCCCCTCACCAGGCTGGATAAGGAGAAAGTCACAGTTATTTGTCAGGTACCAGAATCTGCCATATAACCCATGCAGTCAAGTCTCTCAACAACAGGTACTGTTATTAGTCTGTCATAATCCATATTGGCATGAATGACTTGAGACATTACCTCCCTGGACTATATGAAGAGAGACATGATCAAGCTCGCTGAATGTGTGTCCCAGGCAGGTATGTTCCTAGCCTTAAGCAGCACTTTGCTGTCACCCAGAATGATGCCTCAATACAAACAGAAAATGACTGACTTTAACAATTACCTTAGTTTCTGGTGTCATTCTAAGAGGATCCAGTACCTGACAGCTTGGGAAGACGTGATCGACAGACCACGATGCGTTGCCAGAGATGGCCTACATCTGTCTCCCTTGGGCTTCAGGCATCTGACAAAAGCTCTTGCCTCCCCCATAGTGCCTTTTTTGAGCAATGGCATTAGGTCAAAACTACCAACATGAAAATTTCATCAAAATGCAAATTAAAGGTCATGCTGCTAAACACTAGGAGTCTAAACATGAAACTGCACTCATTGCAAGCATTCTTAACCCTGGAAGATGCTGACGTTTGTGCAGTCACAGAAACCTGGTTCAAAGCTGTGGAGAGCACCCCAGCCATACCAGGTTACTCATCCTGTCGTACATTCAGACCCCAAACCGTGGCAGCAAAGCAAAAGGAAGTGGAGTTGCAATATATATTAAAGGCAGAGACGCACCTCCAGGCTGGTCAAACAGTATGACACACAGGAGACACTCCAGGTGCAGTTGACCATTGACAAGACCCCCATTCAAATCATAGCTAGCTACAGGCCCCCAGCTTTGACTCAAGATGACCACTCTACCTATCTGGGCCTCTTCGAATCTATCAAGATTCAACACTTTACCCTGATCCTGGGTGACTAATTATCCAACCATAGAACTACTCATGCCCAAAACACAAATACCCAGAGATTCCTTGATTTCGTCAATGCAGATGCCTTGCAACACCCCCATAAGAGGTGATAATATCTTGGACTTGGTATTAACCAACATGAGTAACCACTGCAAGCATCCCTACAGTGTCATCCTCCCTGTTAAGATCCGACCACAAAGTGGTCACTTTCAAAGTCACCATCTCCCTCGACCCCCCCCCCCCCCCAAAGCTAGGGTCAAACAAAAAAACTTCTCCAAACCTGATTACAGCCTCCTAAACTGTATAATAAAAGGGAAAAAATGCTGTCCAGGACCAAGGAGCAGCAGGTGCGTAGTTGGAAGCAATCTGTCCTTAGCCTGAACAAGCAAATAAGAGCACTAGTGAAATCCTCCAAAGCAAACTTTGAGCCAAACTGGCCACATCTATTAAAGACAATCATAAGGCTTTCTTGACATATGTCCGCAATCTCAAATGAAGCACTCAGATCTGCTCAGAAGTGGAGGTCAAGGACACCACATACACGAACACCGTAGATATAGCCAACTTGCTGGCAGACAGGGTCAATGAAAACTTCACCCCTCTGCCCCGTCCCCCCCCCCCCAATCAGTAAACCAGGACATCCCTTACACCAGCCCCCCTCCCCTTATCTCTAGAGAGCAAGTCATCACTGCCCTCCCAAAGGCAAAAATATAGCCTCCATGGGACCTGATAACATCCCAGGCTGCATACTACATGAACTCAGGCAGAAACTTGCAGCACCAAGCTTGAGTACCAACTTTGTCCCAGCCAGGTGGAGGACAGCCACTGTCATCCTTTGCACAAAGGTGGAGTCTCCACTGATCCAGGGAATTATAGAGCCATCAGTCTAACTAGCCTGATCTGCAAGGGCATGGAACGGATTATAATGGGCCTCATTACCAAGGACATTGGCAACCTCCAAACACTCAATCCCACGCAGTTTAGTTTCATCAAGGGGTGCTCATGCCCACCAAAGCCATGGACAAAAGGAAGACAGTGCACACTGCCTACCTTCACCTGGCCAAAGCCTTTTATACTGTTCCCCACTCTGGTACGAGTGTAATAGATAAACCCTCTCAACTAGGCATCAATCCGTATGTTACCAGATGGGTAGTAAACTGGCTTACTGATAGAACCCACCTATTTTATTCAAAATAGGGGAAGCCACCTCAAGCAGTAGACCCGCAATGAGTAGTGTACCCCAGATCGGTTTTGGGGCCTCTATTATTTGAGATGTACTTTCTGAGATGCAGGCCAAAACCAGTGGGCTATGGCTGACAAAGTTTGCAGATGACTGCAAGCTGGGCACTGTTATCAATTCCCCTAGTGATGTGGACATCCTGCAAGAGGGTCTCTCCCAAAGAAATGACTGGTGCCACAAACATGGCCTTAAACTGAATGCCAAAAAATGTATCATCATCATCTCCTTTGGGCAGAGTGACATCCCCACAAATTAACACATTAATAACAAGGTCCAAAGCAAGCAGTCAGTCGTGAGGGACTTGGGCACCCAGGTCGATAGCAAACATTTTGAACGCCATATTGCTTCACTTATATGGAAAACTTTCTACATGGCCCACCTCATTAGTAAGGGTATCTCCTCCAGGAACACAAGAGGTCATAACATCCCTGTATTCTTCCTTTCTAAAACCCATTATTGAGTACAATGCCCCTTTTGGCATGTACCTCACAAAGCACATGCAGCAGCTGGAGAGACCACAGAGGTTCCTCACCAGGAGAATACAAAGCCTCAAACATTTTACCCCTCCCTCTACTCGGTCGTATACAGACTCCTCAGAGGTGACCTCTTTCTGGCATACAAAGCAATCTCAGACCCCACCTTGATGAGACTGCTGCATATCCACAAGTCTAGCCCCACTCAAGTAACCCGCACGCATGACCTCAGCCTGGTCTGTGACATCAGTAGGACTTATTGACGGGACAGATGTGTGTCCCAGAGACTCCCCCTTCTGTGGAATACACTCCATCTCCACGTCAAGTAGAATACTTCATTAACCCTTTTTAAGCGCAACCTGGATAATTGGATGGGGAACAAAAAATACACTCCTGGAATTCCACCTGTGTCCCTGCTGGACAGGGGCATTAGGTGCTGACTTGGAACATGGGCTAATTTCTTGGCTAGGCTTGTAAAGGCCTCAGGGCCAATAGCCAATAACTTCCTATGATCTTATGTTGCCTAAGGCACCTGTATTTCCACAGCAACAACTATTGGTAGCTCGAGCTCCTCTGTGTCATAATGCCCAACTCTTCTCTGAATTTCCTGCTGATTTTGTTGCAGTCATTGAGGGCTTCACTGACTCTGTCTCACTCAGGCCATAGAGAGGTTTCTCACTTTGTGGAAAAGCAAAGTCATATTTCTGGTTTTCTCAGATAGTAACTGATTGCAAAAACCTTCAGTAACTTTTGAAAACTTTTCAGAATTTTCACAAATCTTTTTCTTACTGCATTAACCCACTGTTTGCCATCACCTGGCAAAAAGTAGTGAGAATAGCCATTATAATGGATAATGATGCTAAAGGCTTTTGCTTTAAAAAATGTTGACAATGAGATCACAAAATCCCTCCCCAGAAACCATATGAAATGTGCGTTCTATGTTTTAGGTAGGGCTTCTGGACACTGTCAGTTATGTAAAAATGTAATCTCCCAGACCCTTTTGAACTGCTGTAGTAAAAGGCTGGTCCTTAACGGAGTTCTTAAATCTGATGCTTCAAAAGGAAAAGGATAAGAAATGGGCCAAAGACAAGGGAAAATACAGGGTTTCTAATAAGGATAAATAGGATTGTCAGAAAAAAGAAAGGAGATGAGAAGGATCGAGGAATTTGAGATACCCATCCTGGAGAACCTGTTGTCAGCAAAGGTCCACGTTTAAAGGCTACTTCCTCTGACCAGGACCACCCACATTGGTAACTCCATGAAGATCTGCTTCTCCACTCTTGTTGTAATTTTCTGGGACCACGAACTTTGCTCCAAGGAAGAGAATGGAAAGCCTCATCTCAAAACAGGAGCTTTCCCAGTCTTCTTGTTGCCTACCATCAACTATTTCCTTTCATTCTTCTAGGTCCTTCTGGAGGCCCTACCCAGCTGAGTTAGGACAAGGTGATGTCAGCATTTGTAAAGGGGCAGTTTCAATTTAGTGTCCTTTCTGCTCCCTCAATTTTAGGTTGGCATGAGAAGAGTTCCAAACCGCCTTTAGACCTGCTCCTATGCAGGTTCAGTTTTTCGCCACATGAGTTTCTACACTCAACAGATCCTGTGCCCATATACTGGTACCCCAGGATATTCTTTCTTCAATTGTGTTGGTGGAGATATCAGCCCCATTGTTAACTCTGATCCCCACTAAGCTACAGGGGCTCACTGCTGAGCCCCTGGTGCAAACTCCAACCCTGATCTTTTAGGGAACATTGTTGACATCAGTGTTATCTGCATTTGATCTCGTAGTGCAAAGGCCTCAGAGGTGGCCTCAGCTTTGAAATCGTAGGTGTCAGCAGTTGGTGTCATTGGCTGTTCTTTGACACTGGCATGCTGTCAGTACCAGTGGACTCTGCCCTGAGTTTATCAGCGGATGTTCTAGCACAGAGGAGATTGTATATGATCTGTGTACATGAACGAGCACATGCTGCACAAGTTCAATCTCTGGATACCTTTGAGATAAAGACTTTAGGCCTTTCCTCAGTCTTGCACCTTCTGGAGAGAGGATAGTACATGTACCAGTTGTTGAGGTCCGGGGCGCCCCTTCTCTGAACAACTACGAATTCCTCCCAGAAACCTAGAAAAAGGCAGTGCAAGGGAAGCACCTAGATTCCCCCTTGGAGTCCCCTTCCCCAGACACTGATTTTGACATTGGGAAGGTTCCCCCATTCCCTCCCTAAGATACCACATTTATTGAGATCTTTAAAGGATGAGCTAGAGAAGATCATTACCAGCTAACTCCTCTTTCCTGGAGGAAGAAATTTTATGAGAGGTCTATATTTATTGACATGTGTTATCTGGCTTAGTCCAGCTGGGCCAGGAGCCCTTTTTCAGTGGAGACCCGAGGAGAAAATCTCCAGTTGCAGACAGTTTAAGTATACATAACAGTTTAGTTTACAATTAAAAAACAATTATTAGCAATACAATTGAAAGCAATTGACAGTAATAAGGTGAGGCATAACAGGGATAAGCTCAGTATCAGAAAAAGTGCAAATAAGTACTGTACTTCAACTTCCTGGGTAGTGCTGCCCCCCTGACGAGCTAAAAGACATGGTTTGCACTAAGGGCTGTAAAGACCTAGGCATAGCGGAGTCCATCCCGCACAGACTGAGCAGAGTGTTGCAGACCATCACTGATAGCCAGCAAATGGATCAAAGAGCTCCCATCTTGATTCTCTGTTCACCATCAACAGCCATCAAACGTGAGGTCCCAGAGGTCACTCAAGATGTTCATTCTCCTAACAAAGATTCATGGATTCAAGAGTGGCGTAGAAAGCGAGTTTGTGTCCAGCTCATTTTCCATTCAAACAATGAATTACTTGGCACATGTAAGGTTTCAGAGACATTACTGACAAGACCGTGAAATGCAGTTGCTTATAGGTAACTGGAAACAACTGACAGCCCAGGTGGCAACCATTAATTCTGTTTTCTTTTCTGTCCATGCACCTGCTACATAACACAGCAGATGGGGCAGCTATATCAGCTGGTTCAGGCACTGCAGTGTCATTAAGCCCTGGCTAAACTGCACTGATGCTGTAGTACACTTTTTAAAGTGGTTTTCATCAATGCTTCCTTTTATGGGCAGAGGATCAAAGACAATTTACTGCAATATGAGCAAGATGCTTACTGTTGCTGCTGCTGGTAAAATGTTCAGCCCCTCAGAGATTCTTCCAGAGAAAGCAGATGTTTGCCAAAAATATCTGGTTTTGGAAATCCCACCAGACCCAGTCAAAGCAGAAATATAACAGAGGATCCTGCAGCAGAGGGAACTTTGCTAATAACCACTGTCCAAGAGGCAAAGGTGGTCCTTGCCAGCAAGGGTTCAGAGGGATCTCTCAAGAATGCCATCATTATAAACCCAGAACATTTGCTTTCCCACTCTGGAGGTAGTCAGGAGACGTCTTTCTCTGCAACTTTCTGTATGGATGGCTGTCATCAGGACAGGTAAATCAGGGAAATAATATCCAGGGCCTACTACATACCATTTTCAAAGTTGCCTTAACACCCAGTGGCAGCCCAAAGGAGGTAGTGCGTCTCGTATTGAAAGAGCCATCCACAAGGTCTCACCAGACTGGAAAGTGTCCAGATTTTACTCTCAATTCTTCTTGGTGCCCAAGAAAAGAAAAGAAATATCCCCACCCACTTCCAGTTGATGCTAGACCTCTGTCATCTGAATAAGTAGGTTAAGGAAGAGTCCTTCATGTGGTCACTTTGCTGTCCGTACTACCTTTCTGTAGTCTTTGGATATCCATAACACTTACCTACACACACACAAATAATGGAGCCATTCAGGAAATTCCTACACTTCCCAGTTGGAGCTACAAACACCATTCAGCTTTCTGCCTTTCAGACTCAACACAACCCTCCATTTACTAAGTGCATGGCGCCAGTTGCAGCTCATATGTTTATTAGGGGCAAAAATATTTCTCCACTTAGACAACTGGCTCATCATGGCACTTATCATAGACTAAATATGACAAGGCAGTATGTATTCTAGCTGTGCCTATCCTTTGGGGATTGCAATCAGCCTAGCCAAATCACAAGTGGAGTTTTCCCAGTCTCTGCCATTTATATCGGCTGCCAGTTGGGTACTGTAAATCAGAGAGCCAAGTTAACCCCAGAACAAATGGACACTTTTGTTAAAGCAGCACTATATCTGTCACTGTACCTGATGCAGCTACAGTTCTAAAGTATTAGGCTTTGATGGCAACTTCTTTTCAGACAGTTCAGAAGTATCGTATTTAGTGTGGCATTTTGCATTGAGAACTCAGTTTAGTCAAGCAAACACAATCATGTCACAAGTCATAAAGCTTCCCATAGTTTGTCATAGACACCGGACTTGGTGGACAAAGTTAATAAAACTTCATTTGAGGGACTCCTCCTCTTCACTTTATTTCCATCATTCCGATTACCACGGATGCATCCTTACTGAGGTGGGGGCATTATTTGACCAAGGTGATCCAAGAAGTATGGATCACAGAGACAAATAAATTGCATGCAAGTGTCTTAGAGATGAGAGAAAGTCTTCCTTGTATTGCAAGCTTTTCAGAATTTGCTCTGTCACAGTACAGTGTGCATGGGCTCACACAAAATGGTAGTGGTATGGTATATAAACAAGTAGAGCAGAACCTGGTCTTACTCCCTTTATAGAGAAGCTATGAGGGTTTGTGAAATGGGCACTTCATTCACATCACTTTCTTTGGACTTCCAGCATAATCATAGACAGATTAAGTAGGCAGATTTTGCTTCCACATGAATGGTCTGTCAACATCTTGGTGGCACACAAGAATTTCTGTAAGTGGTGAAAGCCTTGTTTTGATCTCTTTGCTTCTTTACCAAACACCAAATGCAACAGTTTTTAATCTCTATCCTCATCTTCCAGGAGGGTTTTCCCCAAGAGATGCAGTCATCCACATTTGGCCCCTAGGGCTCTTTTATGCATTTCCTTCTGTTCCAGTGTTCCCATATTTTTGAAGAAATCAAGATAAACATATGCAGATCCAAGGTCCTTCTCATAGCCCCTTTCAGGCTTCCCACCATATTTAGTTTTCTGTCTAATTTGGACATATATTAGACAAAAAAAAACTTTTGTGACAGTACCACCTCCTGCTGTCTCACCCATCCAGTCAGCCAAACCTGAGCATTCACTCCATTTCGATAACTGAATGCGTTTCTCCACTTCCAGTGATGGCGAAGGGATTCTGTGTTCCAATCCATAGTACTTCTCTTGTGTGCACCTAATCCATATGTTTTGCAAACATAGTATTGCTAAAAAGGATGAGCATACCTGGCATCCCAGGACGAGGCTAGGGGAGCAGTAGAGTGGTAAAGGGGGAGGCATGCTTATGTTTAAACCAGACCTGAAATGGACACCAAGGTGCAAATGGGTTTTGCATAATTAGCTACTGGCTTGTACTTCTCAGCTATGATTTAGGCATTCAGGTATGATTTTTGCTAGGTTTATTAATAAAGTTGCACTTTTTAGTGGTGTTTGACTAGATTAATTATTAAATAAATGAACCAGGTTATCCAAAGCTTCATCATTAACTGTGCATGTGGTTTCACTTTGGAAGACCTTCGGTTTTGGAAAAATAAAGTATTTCTCTTTCTGATCCTGTACTTATGACTTTTTAATGCTGTGAGGTTGAGAGGTATATGCGAGCTTAACGGACAGGAATCATAAAGAGGTCTTCTAGAAATGGAAGTCTCCTGTCAGTGGCTGCCAAAAGGTTGGGAGGTTACCTGTAGGGGGAGCATATAAAAGGACCTTAAAGCAAGAAGTGCTTACAAAGTGGTTCCACCCCCACATAAAGTGCTTGCTTGTGCTTGGGAGACAGACTTGTAAAGTGGGACTGGTGAGCTTTATCCTTTTGTATTAAAGCCCCAGGGGTCAACAGCTTATATGAGTTGTAGATCACCAACATTTACATTTTTCAGTATGGTGCCTGGGTAGTGGTCATTTGTGGCACTCATGAATTCTCTGTTATCTTCCTCATGAGAAAATGCACATGGAAATATAAAGCAGTTCAAGTAAAAAGCCTGTTGGGGTGGGAGGTGCTTGTAATACATCAGTTAACCTTGTATGAAGAAACAGCAGTAGCATATTTTGCAAGAATGTCTACACAGAGTGCCCAAGCCTTGCAGCCATAAAAATGGCAATTTTGTTTTTGGGGGGCAGGGAATTTGCAGCTCAATGAGACAGTTAGTAGGCTATGCTTTTTTTCTCAGATATCTTTTTATTAATTTTTTTTTTCATAATTTGAAATCAAAAATGATATACAGTAAATAGAAGTTGTTGATGTTACAATTTGCATAACACTAGCAAGTTATTAAAGTAGGCTATGCTTTTTATGCTGAGCAGATCGAAGGAAAGACACTGAGGAAACCAAGTATCCTGTTTTTTGTTTATTTTGTTCTTTATTTCTTTGTTATTTATAGCACTTTGTGTACTGTGTATTTTTCTAGCTAGTTTCACTGTGTGTGAGGTATTAACTGGAAATTGTCCACTTTTATTAAGCACCTGTTGGGTTGTTTGTTTCTGATAACTTGTTGCAGTTAAACTCTTTTTTCTAGAGGCTCCGTTAGCTGTTTAAAACTTTCATTTAAAGGCTCACTGCTGCTTTTCAGCTGTGAGAAACATTTCTGCAGTTTATTTCCCACCCTCCCTCTCTGTTGGCATAGTGTTTTTTTAGTTGGCTTTGCAGTTGCCCGCCCCTAGTGTAAATTTGATCTGGGACCCTCCTCCCAGTCTAGTGTCATTACCTCATTCTACCCAGTACAGGGAGAACATTTGAGAAGGCCAATCAGCTTAGTTTCTGCTACTCCTTTCTCTTTTTCCTTTCTCTCTTTCCACTTAAAAAAAAGTATCTGCTTTTACTGTATTTGTGTTTCTTCCTACTTTATTTTGCCTTTGCGTCATCATAAAAGTACTCAGTTGTATTTATTACTGCTTGGTGCAACTCATTCTAAGCCTTTTAGTTTAAACACTTGGGCTTCAGACCGGTTGTTTTACATTAAGAAGGCTTGTGCTCTGCACTGTAGTAGCAGAACAGGTAGCTTACATCTAGCTTTGTATAAATTGAGCACTAATCCAGGCATTCTTTAAAGTATTCAGTTGTATTTATTACTGCTTGGTAGTAACTTGATTAAAGTGTAGCTATCATTCTAAGTCTTTTGGATTAAGCACTTGAGCTTGAGACCAGTTGTTTTACATTAGGAAGGTTTGTGGCCTGCACTGTGGTGGCAGGACAGGTAGCTTACATCCTTCTAAGTTGGGAACTGCTGATTGAGGGCTCAGTGTCTGTTATTCTAAAAGTGTATTAGTTCTGGTTTAAGCACTTGGGCTTCAGGCCAGTTATTTTACATTAAGAAGGTTCGTGGTCTGCACTCTTGTAGGAGGAGAGGCTGGACTCTGCCCTTCTGAGCTGGGAATTTCTGGTTAAAGGCTTATAGTGCCTGCATATTTGAACTGTTTCTTACTGAAATTGGTACACCCTGTTTGCTGTAGCATAGACTAGATCCAGGCCTGCTGAATCTAGCTTTGTTTGTATGCTTGTTGTTTGTTTGCTTGTTATTTCCCTGAAACGCTAATTCCACTTAAAACGCGGCTTTTTAGTGCTTCTGTGGATCCCTAGTGATATCTGCATTGCTTACTGTACTTATTTCCTTGTTTCACTTGAAAGAAAGTTACTGTTTGTCGTTTTTGCATTTAAGTTACCTGTAACACATTGCATTTAAGTTACCTGGCACTTGCTCACTAAGTCAGCACTAAAAAATTAAAAGCACTACACCCGCATAAACTCCCCTTGAGTACCTTGTTCCCCATTGACCCTTTTTTTCAATTATAAAGGAATTCCCAATACTATTCTAGCATGCCCAAAGGTCAGTTGTCAATCTCCTCTCCGTTCCAGCTGGTGAATCTGGGAATCTTGAGGCAATGTTACAACTGCCTCATGTACACAGACAACCCTCTCCTCCTCCCAACAAATTCCAACACACGTGAGAGATGCAGCCATATAGCCAAACTGGAGGCTAAGCTCTCTCAACTCAGTACTGGCGTAACCAGTCAGGAGGAGAAGGAAACCACACTCACTACAATTGCAGTCTCACATAGACCTACCACGACAGCAAACCAAACACATAAACATACAAAAATGTACTCGGAGGCTCTAAATAAAAATCTGCCTAAGCAGCAGAGACCTCCAAAGCAGACACCCAAGCAACCGCTACCCCAAAACAAAACACGTGCAACACATAGCTCACAAAGCCAGTGTGCCGAACAGTCACAGCCCTTAAGGCTAAACAACACACCTGATACACTTGTAATAGGTGACTCTATCGTCAGGCACACTGACGTCCCGCTCACCAGGCTGAACAAGGAGAAGGTCACGGTGAGCTGCCTGTCGGGCGCTAGGATCCGCCACATAACACAAGCACTCAGGTCACTCCAAGGCAAGTACAAATATGACTCAGTCATTGTCCGTGCTGGTGTGAATGACCTGAGACGTACCTCCCTGGACTATATGAAAAGAGACATAGAGGAGGTCTCTGAGCATGTAGCCCAGGCCGGTATGACCCTGACCTTGAGTAGCATCTTACCCTCGCCAAGAATGATGCCACAATATGAAGACAAGATGATCAGTTTCAACAATTGGCTTAAGTATTGGTGTCATTCAAAGGGGATCCAATGCCTGTCAGCCTGGGATGACATGCTCGACAAGCCACGATGCTTCGCTAGGGACAGCTTGCACCTGTCACCCCTGGGCTTTCGGATGTTGGCAAAGGCTCTTGCTACCCCCATAGTGCCTTTTTTAGGCAAGGCTCAAAAGACAAACCCACCTCCATAGGTATCACAAGGGATAAGTAACTGAGTAATGCTACTCAACGCCAGAAGTCTAAACCTCAAGATGCACGCACTTGACACTCTCCTTAGCATGGAGAACATCGATATCTGTGCAGTAACAGAAATCTGGTTCAAGGCTCCCGAGAGCAATCCAGCACTACCAGGTTATACCTCATGCCATGCTTTTTGGCCCCAAAACTTGGACCGAACCACAAAAGGAGGGGGAAGTATCAATATTCATCAAAGATACCCACACCTCCAGGTTGGTGGCACAGCACGAAGCATCAGAGACTATCCATGTGCAACTAACAGTGGGTAAAACTGCCTTCCAGTTTATAGCCTGCTACAGACCACCCTCCCAAACCCAGGAACCCCACTCGGCCTTCCTGAGAACACTGGAAAATATGAAGGTCTCTCCAAACACCATTATATTGGGCGACTTCAACTACCCAAACATAGACTGGGAGCATTACTCTAGCTCCAACACCCTAGCCCAAAGGTTCCTAGAATTTATAAACTCAAATGCTATGAAACAACTTGTTACCACTCCCACAAGAGGGGAAAACATACTGGACCTGATCATCACCAACATGGGGACCCTATGCTCCAGACCAGAAGTGTATCCCTCACTGGTAAGATCAGACCATAAACTAATCTCACTGGATATTCACATCCCACCCCACCCCTGCCCAGAAAACCACAGTGAAAAACTTCTAAAGCAAATTTCACACTCCGCAAAACCGAGGTGGAATCCTTCAAAGCCCCTGGGCCTGTGGAAAATATGGCCCAGACCGCAGAATCCTTTATAAACGATTCTATGAACACCTTCAGGAATGCATGGATCATGCAATCCCAAATAAAACCAAGACCCAATCCTCCAAAGGCAGACGCCCTGTCTGGTGGACCCCTGCCATAAACAAACTATACAATAGAAGGAGGAAGCTACTACATGATAGAGCAAAATCCCAAAAAGGGAAGGCATCACTGATCAGTATTAGCAAAAACTACGGGCACTCATAAAATAGTCTAAGGCCAGCTTCGAGAGAAAAATTGCACAGGACACTAAGGATAATCACAAGGCTTTCTTTAGTTATGTTAGGAACCTGGGTGGGAATTCCCAGATATGCTCAGAATTAGTCCAAACTGACAAAAAAATACACCGAACCCACAGACATTGCCAACATCCTAGCTGACAGGTTCAGCGCAACTCCCCCCGCTCTCCCCTGCAAATTGGCAAATATCTATCCCAGCAGAGTGCTGCCCCCCTGACATCTCAGATGCTCAGGTAAGAGCTGCCCTCTCCAAAGCAAAAAACACAGCATCAATGGGACCAGACAGTGTCCCGGGCTGCGTCCTTCATGAACTCCAAGAAGAGTTAAACCCAAACATAAAACTACTGTTCAATCTCAGCCTTTCCACAGGATATATTCCCAAAGAGTGGCGTACAGCAACAGTGGTCCCTCTCCACAAAGGTGGTGCCTCAACGGATCCTAGAAACTATCGCCCCATAAGCCTGACTAGCTTGGTCTGCAAAGCTATGGAAAGGATCATCATGGACCTCATAAATAAAGATATTGGGGACCTACAGACACTGGATCCTACCCAGTTCGTCTTTGTTAAGGGCAGATCCTGCCTCTTAAACCTAGTCGATTTCTTTGAAACAGTCACCAAGGCCATTGACGAGGGGAAGGTGGTCCACACAGCCTACCTGGACCTCGCAAAAGCCTTCGATACAATACCCCACTTGGGCATTATAGATAAGCTCACCAGCTTAAATATAAACCCCTATTTCACTAGATGGGTTGCAAACTGGCTCAAGGACAGAATCCACATGGTTAGAATTGCTGGAGCCATGTCAGACTCCAAACCAGTTACAAGTGGCATCCCACAAGGCTCAGTCCTGGGACCTCTCTTGTTCGGTATATATTTCTCGGAGGTACAGGCCAACACGGAAGGACTGTGGCTGACCAAGTTCGCAGATGACTGCAAACTGGGCGCCGTAATAGACTCTCCAGCCGACACAAGCATCCTCCAAAAGGGCCTCATAGAAACAGACAACTGGTGCCAGAGCCATGGCCTCAAGCTAAACGCCAAAATGTGTATAGTCACCCCCTTTGGCAAAAACAAAGTGCCCACAAATTACCACATAGGTGGTAATCCATTAAGTACGGAAGAAGTAATTAGGGACCTGGGGACCCAAGTTGACAGCAATCTCTCATTTGACAACCACGTGGCCAAAGTGGTTAGAAAAACATTTTATATAGCCCACCTAATCATGAAGAGATTCACATCTAGATCAGGGGAGGTCATCGTGCCTCTTTACTCATCCCTCATCAGGCCCATAGTTGAGTACAATGCCCCTTTTGGGATGTACCTTACCAGACATCTGCAGCAACTGGAAAGACCCCAAAAGTACCTCACCAAGAGGATCAAAGGGCTCAAACAGATGCCATATGCTGCCCAGTTAAAAAAAACTCCAGCTCTACTCAGTGGCAATACCGCCTGCTCAGAGGCGATCTGTGCCTGACGTATAAAGCCATGTCCAACCCGGAATTAATGGACATGCTGCACCTCAGAAAATCCAAATCCCATCGAGCTACGTGCTCGAGAGACTTGAACCTCAGCACTGAAATAAATAGGAAATGCTGGAGGGACAGATTCATAACCCAGAGGCTCCCTTCACTCTGAAATAAAATCCCAGTCCAGGTTAGGCAGAGTCCCTCACTGACTCTCTTCAAGAGGAATCTTGATGAGTGGATGGGAGATCGTAGGTATACCCCGGGTATCACTTCTGTGTCACTGTTAGACAGAGGCACAGTATACTAACCTCGAAAAAGGGCATAGCAAAATTAATTTAAAATGGGTGGCGAAAGCCAAACACACTCTGGCTAGGGCTTATAAATGCCCTAGGGCAGATAGCCTAGTATGAACCTATGAACTTATATCAAA
The DNA here is from genome assembly GCF_019279795.1 of Protopterus annectens. Lineage (NCBI taxonomy): Eukaryota > Metazoa > Chordata > Ceratodontiformes > Protopteridae > Protopterus > Protopterus annectens. The sequence continues at coordinate 364,715,371 of NC_056735.1, forward strand.
GCCCATAGGAAGTTAGAAGCTGTCAGTCTCGTAAAACAACCATTTTCTGTGTTGGAAAAGAGATAGTGCTTCAGTTGGTGCCTTTCATTAGCTAGTAATGTGAAAGGATAGAGGTGTCCACAAGGCTAGTCAGAAAATGAGTAGACAGAGTACTGTTTTTGGGGGGAGGTGTGCAGTCAGTTCAGATAAAATGCTAGCTGTCAGTATGAACTGCAGAAGGGCAGGTGAAGTCTTGTTTTGATTGGAACACTGCTAAAAGCTAAACAAGTAGAGATTTCTACAAGGCTAACCCCTGTGCAGCCACTCAAAGCATAATGCTCACCAGTGAAATAAATAGGAAAGAGTCATCACCAGTGAAATAAATAGGAAATAGTCAGATGGGAACACTGATGGCATGCTGGGGCACCACAGAGTATAATCTAACACTGTTTAAAAAAAAAAAAAAGTCGTCGTCCAGGAAATAAAACCTGCTGTGGCTGCTCAGAGCAAAATGCTGACCATTATAAACATTAGAGGAGCAAAATGAGTGCTGTTTGGGGGGGGTGGTATTTGATACTGAATGTTTACAATACTGGGCATTGTTCACAAGACTAAGGACTGTGCAGCTAATCAGAATGAAATACTGGCCACCAACATGTAGAGTGATGACTGGAACAAGTTTTTCTTTTGTTTGGTAAGGGGGTGCATCACTGAATTCATGCTAATAATACAAAAGTGTAGAGGTATATCCCCTTTGTGGCCAGTAGGAATAAAGTGCAGGACTCCAGCATAAATATAAACTGTATACTGTTGTGGCATTGCCAAGTATGTTATAATATTGTAGAAGGAGTAGAGGTGTCCATGAGGTTAAGCCTTGTGCAGGCTATCAGAATAAAATGAATTCTGGCCACCAAAATAAATGGTAAAGGGGTGAGCAGTATACTGTAGGAGGACGTACCACTACATGCAGCCTAATATTATAAAAGGATAGCAGTGTCCATGTAAACTCTGTGCAGCCAGTTAGAATAAAATGCTGCCCAGCCACATAAACAGTAAAATTGCAGATAGTGCCATGGGGGGCACTGAATATATTTAATATTATAAAATGGTAGATGTGCAGAAGGACTAACCTTTGTGCAGCCAGTAAGAATAAAATGCCAGCCATCAGCATAAACAGTAAAGGGGTGGATGGATTGCTGTTAGCACTACTACATACAGCTTGATGACCCAAAGAGCCGAATGCCAGGGTACCTTTTTGGTTAGGCTTGTATAGGCCCTAGGGCCAATAGCCTAGTACCTACCTGTGAAACTAAGAGTTGTTCAGGTTAAGAACTGTATGTCTTTACAACTTTAACTTAGTTTGCAAATATTTTTAATAAACCAACTGAATAACTAGATACTTGCAGCACAGAGAATTTTTTTTCCCCTTCCAAGTTCTCCTCGTTCCTTTGAAGTAGCTGAATATATGGGGTAGGGTCCACATTACAAAAGATTGCAAATACAGAGAGGATGGATCTGTACAGCATTTAGAAAGCAGGAAATGCAGTTGGTTTTGATACCAGTGCAGAGCCAAACACTTCGGAGGTTAAATTGGAAGGGACCAAATCTGTGACTGCAACATGAGGCATGTCGCTCATCCAGTCAGGATAAAACAGACTTAACAGTTGTGGGTTTGGTTCAAGCAGCTTTATTACACACACACACATCAGGACTGAGGCTTAGTAACTTAAACTTATAAACAGACTGACGACTACACTCATACATGTTAACACTCTGTCTGTTCCCTCAAAGTGGCATTGCTGCCTGCACATGCTCACTATTTATATGCATGTGCCTACATCTGGAAATGCATCTTAAAGGTACAGCACACGCTCTGTTCTGCATTCTCCCTGTTTGAGAAGTAGAGCAGTGCACCAAATGACAGTATTCATTGCCATGCAGTTATACAGAACTAATTTTGACATGCAGGCATACAAAATTAAACGCACAGAAAGGAATCCTGTCCAGGTTGCTGTGTATATTGCACTAGGTCTAGAAACACAACCTGAATCATGTAATATAAAAATCAGAATTGGATCTAGCAACAGGGACTGTCTTCTAGGAGTGTTCAAATTTGGAGACATCTGGGACATCATCAGGAAGAGGAATAAGTACAGAGACATATTCTTCAGTATGAACATTGTCAGGGTTGCTCTCTGCTCTAGAGTCTGCATCACAGGTATGATGCTGCGATTTTGATTCAGACACCGGAATAAGATGCCTGCAGTTTCTCCTGTATTCTATACCCTCAGATTCCAATAAAGTAGGATCTCAGCTCGGCACATGTGCCTCTCACTTGACCAGTTTGATTAAAGCCTTTCGCCACTTGCATTCTCACTCTCTCTCCTCTTTTCAACAGACTAAGAAATTTGCTCATTTTTTCATAGCTGGACTTTGAAAGGAACACTTCTTAGAGTTGAGCTTTGATTGCTCTGTAGTTTTTAGCCTGAGCCACCAACAAACTGGAACTGATGGGCAAGGTTGTGCTGGTTTACCTAGATAGAGGTCTCTGAGCAGGCGAGTCAAGTAGATTGTCGCAGAGTATATATAAATTTAAGAAGATATCGGTATTGTCATACTTTGACCTGTCCAGTAATTGTTTTGCATTCTGTACTTTATGTTCAGCAAGGCTGTTTGACTGTGGATATTCCGGACTACTATTAACACAGGTAAAGTCCCACTCCTTTGTAAATTTATGAAACAATTGACTGGTAAACTGGGTACTGTTGTCAGAAATAACTTTGTATGGACTACCATGGACTGAGAAATGATGTTTCAACTTATTAATAACAGCACTGGACATTGGATAAGGTAGCAAATCAGTCTCAAACTAGTTCAAATAACAGTCTACCAACACTAAGTGATGCTTGATTATTCCACTCAAATATGTCAGTGGCTACTGTTGACCAAGGTAGTTCAGGAATGTGGCTTAGCTGAAGTGGCTCTTTTTGCAAATGCCATTTAGTACTATTGCATACTGAACAAGATGAAAGCACTTTATCAATGTCTTTCAACAGGGAAGGCTAGAACACTTGTCCTCTCTCCCTTCTTTTGGTAGCTTCGGAATTTGGGTGGCCACGATGCAAAATCTGAATGTATTTATGCTGTAAGGAAGTAGGAGCAATAACTTTCTGACCTTTGAAAATGATACCATCTTCCATCAGCATCTCATCTTTGTTTGGAAAATAAGGTTGCACTTCTGGAGGTACACAAGATTGCTTTGATGGCCATCCAACATTGAAGAAGTGGTTGAGCTTCTTCAAAATTGCATCAGGCTTTGTATGATCTCAGATCATCAAGTCTTGTGGTAGAAAAATTACGCACTTCCTTGAGATCAAAGTCAAAGTTCCCTGCATCAAGCTGTTTTGTGGTTTTTCTGGGTGATCTCGATAAGGTATCAGCCAGGTAAAGAAGTTTGCCTTTTGTATAGACCATTTTGAAGTATTTTTGTAATCTGAGCATCATTCTTTGTAGTCTTGCTGGAGCTGTATGCATAGGCTTCTTTAAAATAGTGACTAGAGGTTGATGATCAATTTCAACTTGGATAGCTCTGCCATAAGTATAGTTTCATAGATGTGTACTAGGCTAATGGCCCTGGAGCCTTTACAAGCCTAGCCCATAGAAGTGCCGTGGCATTGTGCTACCCGACATTCGTTCCTAGTGTCTCTATCAAGTAGAGCCAGTGGAGTGATCCCTGGGGTGAACTTTCTATTTCCCATCCATTCATCAAGATTCCTCTTGAAAAGGGCCAGTGAGGTGCTCTGCTTGACATGTATGGGAAGTCTATTCCAGAGCAAGGGCAGTCTCTGGGTTATGAACCTGTCTCTCTAGCATGTTCTGTTGATTGTGGTAATGAGATTGAGGTCTATGGAGCGTGTGGTGAGGAGGGATTGGGATTTCTTTAGATGTAGCATTTTTAACAGAGCTGATTCAGACATGGCTTTATAAGTCAAGCAGAGATCGCCTCTTAGTAGACAACATGAGACAGATAGCTGGAGTTTTTTTGAGTCTGTCCGTGTAGGACATGTGTTTAAGGCCTAGTATCCTCTTCGGAAGGTACTTTTGTGGCCTCTACAGCTGTTGCAGGTGTCTAGTGAGGTACATGCCAAATGGGGCATTATACTCTATGACTGGTCTAATGAGGGAAGAGTAGAGAGAAATGATGACCTCTTTCTTCCTGGATGCAAAACCCTTGGTAATGAGATGTGCCACATCGAAGGACTTTCTGACCACAGTGGCAGTGTGGTGGTCGAAGGAGAGGTTGCTGTCAACCTGTGTCCCCAGATCTCTTATAACGCCTTCAGTGGGCTCCCATTGATGTGGTAATTAATGGGAACTGCGTTTTTCCCAAAGGGGATGACGACGCATTGTTTAGCATTAAGCTTAAGGCCATGGTTTTGACACCAGTCATTGGTCTCCAGGAGGCCTTTCTGTAGGATGTCTGCATCACCTGGGGAGTTAATAATGGCTCCCAGCTTGCAGTTGTCGCAAACTTGGCCAGCCAGAGTCCCTCCGTGTTGGCCTGGACTTCTGAGAAGTAGATAGATGCCAAACAGGAGAGGACCCAGGACCAATCTCTGTGGGACTCCACTCGTGACTGTTCGGCAGTCTGACTTGGAGTCCACTGCTTTCACACTGTGGGTTCTGTCTGTGAGCCAATTTGCAACCCACCTAATGATATAGGGGTTAATGCCTAGTTTGGTGAGTTTATCAATGATTCCTGAGTGAGGAATGCTATCAAAGGCCTTTGCCAGATCGAGGTAGGCTGTATGAACTGCCTTGCCTTCATCCACAGCTCTGGTGACTGACTCAAAGAAGTCAACCAGGTTGAGCAGGCATGATCTACCTTTCACGAAACCAAATTGCTTGAGACCTAGACTTTGGAGATTCCTTATGTCCTTATTTCCCTATGTCATTGTTAATTAGGTCCATGATGATGCGCTCCATATGGTAAATATAATCATGGAACTTCGAACATGCAAACACAATTGCCAAAAGTTCCTTCTCAATTTGAGCATACTGCATTTCAGTTTGGATAAGATTTCTAGATGCATAGGCAACAGGTCTGCCTTCTTGAAGAATAACTCCACCAAGACCGAACTTGCAGAGGCCACCAAAGCAGACACCCAAACAACCACCACCTCAGAACACAACACCTGCAACACATAGACCTCACAGTCAGAGTGTCAAACAGTCACAGCCCTTAAGGCCAAACACAATGCCAGACACACTAGTCATTGGTGACTCCATAGTCAGACACACTGACGTCCCGCTCACCAGACTGAGTAAGGAGAAGGTCACAGTAAGCTGCCTGTCGGGTGCTAGAATCCGCCACATAACGCAAGCACTCAGGTCTCTCAACAGCAGGTACAAATACGACTCAGTCATTGTCCACGCTGGTGTAAACGACCTGAGACGTACCTCCTTGGACTACATGAAAAGAGACATTGAGGAGCTCTCTGATTATGTAGCCCAGGCAGGTATGACCCTGACCTTGAGCAGTATCCTACCTTCACCAAGAATGATGCCACAATACAGAGATAAGATGATCAGCTTTAACAATTGGCTTAAACTCTGGTGTCATTCAAAGGGGATCCAATGTTTGTCTGCCTGGGATGACATGCTGGACAAGCCACGCTGCTTCAAAGGACGGCTTGCACCTGTCACCCTGGGATTCCGGATATTGGCAAAGGCTCTTGCCACCCCCATAGTGCCTTTTTAGGCAAGGCTCAAATTCTAAACCTACCACCCTAGAACACAAAAAGGAAAAACTAAGGGTAATGCTGCTCAATGCCAGAAGTCTAAATCTCAAAATGCACGCACTCGAGGCCCTTCTCAGTATGGAGAACATCGATGTCTGTGCAGTGACAGAAACCTGGTTCAAGGCTCCTGAGAGCACCCCAGCACTATCAGGTTTTACCTCTTATCATGCTCCGCCCCAAAATCCGGACAATACCAAGAAAGGAGGGGGTATCCATATTCATCAAAGACACCCACACCTCAAGACTGGTGGCAACGCACGATGCATCGGAGACCATCCAGGTGCAATTAACCATAGGCAAGACTGCTCTGCAAATTGTAGCATGTTACAGGCCACCCTCACAAACTCAGGAACCTCACATGGCCTTCCTGAAAACACTAGAGGGATAAATGTATCACCAAACACCATCATACTAGGTGACTTCAATTACCCTAATATAGACTGGGAACACTACTCAAGCCCAAACACCCTAGCCCAAAAGTTCCTGGAATTCATAAACTCAAATGCCATGGAACAACTAGTCACCATCCCCACAAGAGGAGAAAACATACTTGATCTCATCATCACGAACATGGGAGCACAATGTTCAACACCGGAAATATACCCCTCACTGGTGAGATCAGATCACAAACTAATCTCGCTGGAGGTCCTCATCCCACCCCCACCTGAAATAAAAAAGACCACAGTAAAGAACTTCTCGAAAGCCGACTTCACACTTCTAAAGACTAGTGTGGTCTCCATTAAGGCCCCCGAGCCGGCGGAAAACAGTACTCAAGCCGCTGAATCACTTACAAATGCCTTCTACCAGCACCTGCAGGACTGCATGGATAAGGCAATCCCAAGCAAAACAAAGACTCTCTGTACCAAAGGCAAGCGTCCAGTCTGGTGGACCCCAGCCATAAACAAACTCTACAACAAAAGGAGGAAGCTACTACAAGATAGAGCAAAATCCTTAAAAGGTAAGACACCCTTGATCACAATAAGTAAAAAACTAAGAGCTCTCATAAAATCATCCAAAGCAAATTTTGAGAGAAAAATAGCTAAAGACTCAAAAGACAATCATAAGGCCTTCTTTAGCTATGTTAGAAACCTGGGAGGAACCTCCCAGATATGCTCAGAACTAGTTCAAAATGATGTGAAGATTACTGATCCTACAGACATTGCCAACATACTGGCTGAGAGGTTCAGTGCAAACTTCTCCCCCCCAAAAGGAGAGATATCTATACCAAGCGATTGCAGCCCCCAAACATCTCCAACCCCCAAGTGAGAACTGCTCTCTCCAAAGCAAAAAACACAGCATCCATGGGGACCTGATGGTGTCCCCGGCTGTGTGCTCCACGAACTCAACGAGGAATTAAACCCACAGCTAGGACAGCTGTTTAATCATAGTCTTACCTCTGGATACGCACTCCAGGAGTGGCGCACTGCAACTGTGGTACCACTTCACAAAGGCGGTGCCTCCACCGACCCTGGAAATTACCGGCCCATTAGCTTGACAAGCCTTATCTGCAAAGCCATGGAGAGGATCATAATGGACCTCATAAATAAAGACATAGGGAATTTGCAGACTTTGGATCCATCCCAGTTTGGCTTTGTCAAAGGCAGATCATGCCTTCTAAACTTGGTTGACTTTTTCGAAACAGTCACCAAAGCCATTGATGAGGGAAAGGCAGTCCATACAGCCTACCTCGATCTGGCGAAGGCCTTCGATACAATACCCCACTCGGTATCATTGAAAAACTCATCAGCTTAAATGTTAACCCATACATCACAAGATGGGTTGCAAACTGGCTGAGTGACAGAACCCACAGGGTCAGAGTTGCTGGCGCCATGTCAGACTCAAAGCCTGTCACAAGTGGTGTACCACAGGGCTCAGTCCTGGGCCCACTCTTGTTTGGCATCTACTTTTCCGGTACAAGCAAACACAGGAGGGTTATGGCTGACAAAGTTTGCAGATGACTGCAAACTGGGCCATAGTAGAAAACACATCTGACACAGATATCCTTCAGAAGGGTCTCACAGAAACGGATAACTGGTGCCAGAGCCATGGCCTAAAGTTAAATGCCAAAAATGCATAGTCATACCCTTCGGGAAAAACAAGGTTACCCCTAGCTACCAAATAGGTGGCAATCCACTGAGCATAGAAGAAGTTATCAGGACCTGGGGACCCAGGTTGATAGTAGTCTGTCATTCGACACCCATGTAGCTAAAGTAGTTAGGAAGACCTTCTACATTGCCCACCTTATCATGAAGGGATTCTCATCTAGATCAAGGGAGGTCATAGTCTCCTATACTCATCACTCATCAGACCAATGATTGAGTACAATGCCCCATTCGGAATGTATCTGACCCGACACTTGCAGCAGCTGGAGAGGCCACAAAAGTTCCTCACCAAAAGGATAAAGGGTCTCAAACATCTGTCCTATGCTGCCCGACTGAAAGAACTCCAGCTCTATTCAGTCGCTTACCGCTTGCTCAGAGGTGACCTTTGCCTAACATACAAGGCCATGTCAAACCCAGATTTGATGAATATGCTTCACCTCAAAAAATCTAGATCCGTCAGAGCCACAAGGGCGGGAAACTTAAACCTCGACACGGCTATTAATAGGACGCGCTGGAGGGATAGATTCATCACCCAAAGACTCCCTATGCTGTGGAATAAAATCCCGGTATATGTGAGGCAGAGCACCTCGCTGGCCTTGTTCAAGAGAAATCTTGACCAATGGATGGGAGATCGCAGATATACCCCAGGGATTACCTCAGTGTCACTGCTCAACAGAGGCACAGCAAAATAATGGGTATAGTTCCCCATACTAAAGGGGTGGCGTAAGCCACAAAACTATGGGCTAGGCTTGTAAATGCCCTCGGGCAGATAGCCTAGTATGAACCTATGAACCTATGAACAGGAAGGAAGTACTGGTTTATGGACATCATAGTATCTCAGTGTAGGTGGGTTGGCTGTTTGCTGTTTATAGCTATCAAATGCTGTCTGGTGTTTCAACCATGACCAGGCAACATTTTTGCGTGTCATCTCTCTTAAACGTGCTGATAACTCACTAAAGTCAGGATAAATTTGCCCAAATAGTTAACCATGCCAAGAAAACGCTGTAAGGCTTGCACATTGTCTGCAGCTGGCATCTCAAGGATGACTGCTTGTTTGGAAGGGGATAGTCGTAAGCCTGTACTGGTAAGTAAATGACCTACATAAGTAACATCTGGTAGGCTGAATTTACATTTTGCCGGATTGAGTTTCAAGTTCACTTCACGCGCTCTCTCCAGAACTTTCCTGAGGTTTCTGTCATGTTCTGCTTCACCATTACCTCCAACCAGTAAAATCATCTACTGTTATAGCACACAGCCTGAAAAAAAATTGCTCCATTGCACGCTGATATACTTCACTCGCAGAATTTATTCCAAAAGACATTCTGAGAAGTCTGTATCTACCAAACATTGGTAAATGTAGTCAGTAATGAGGATTTGCGATCAAGCATTACTTGCCAAAATGAACTCTCTGCATCCATGACAGAAAAATAAATGGCAGTCGGCATGAGGGTGGCATGCTCCTCGACTGTGTACATGGGATGATGAGGTCTTTTTAATGCCTTATCCAAGTCTCTTGGGTCAATGCGTATTCTGATTTCATCCAAACGTTTCTTACGAGCAGCTACCATGGAAGGCAGCCACTGAGTTGGTTCTCTGTGACTGGACAAATCACACCTTGCTGCATCATCTTGTCTAACTGGACCTTGACTCTGCCCTACATAGATACAGAAATTCTCCTTACTGGTCTGACCACTGGACTGACCTTGGAGTCTACTTTCATGGAGTACAGAACTGGAAGATGTTCATCGTGTTACCCTGCTGCAGTCATCACACTAGGGTTATCCTGTCGTCAGGCGGTCCCGCAGTCGGCCGGATTTTCAAAGTCTTGGTCCGACGTCGGTTGCTGTTGCCTCATCCCTGACGTCAGTGTGCCAGGGGTACATATATTGCAACCGACGCCATTTTCTTCAGTCTTTCTTGCCGCGCGGTGCCCGAAGCAGAAGCAGTTCGCAAGTGCCGGTCGGCCAACTCCTGAGATATTCGAATTTCAGACCGAAGTCTTCTATAAAGCTAAGTACCCCGTTGGGGAAACTTTTCTTGCCTCAGACCGATGTCAGAAAAAGTTAACAATTGTATTTCTTGTGGGAAGCAAATACCTCATAAGGATTTTCATTCTTATTGCATACCTTGCCTAGGCCCTGATCATGACGTCACTTCTTGTCGTTTTTGTGCTAGATTTAATAAACGTACTATTAAAAGACTATTTGATTTCGCATGACACTTTTTTGGCAGAAAATTTAATTATAACATGCCGTCAGAGCTATCGACTACCAGCGTGCACAAAAAGTGCAGGGATAAGGATCGACAGCCCAGGCCTAAGCCTGATTCCGAGGCCTCGGTTGATTCGGTCTCCATTTAACAGTGAGGCTCCGACGCAGCCTCTGTCTACCGCAGTTCAGGAACCAGAGACCGCTACAGATATTTTGACTGAATGTACTAGGCCGACGCAGCCTTTTACTTCAGGCCCTACCGACAATTTACCTTCCAAGGACGTCGGTACTTTGGAAGCGCCATCGCCTTCTGAAGGCGTTTTCAGACCGATGACTCTTACAGTCAAAACGTTTTCCAAATCAAAGACTCCTTCCAAATCTAAAAAGGCTTCACTTCAGTCTCCTGTTCAAGGCCCTATGCCTAAGAAACTACAAAATGTCGTCGGATACGGTTCCGGCTACCGGAGTTCACAAACGTCACAAGGATAAAGACAGGCCTCCAAGGTCCAAATCTGATGATAGCGCACAAGCGGAGCCAGCTTCAGGTTCGGCCGTCGTCAGTGAGATGCTTTTGCAGCCCCTGTCGTCGGCCATTTCAGAACCGATGGCCGAAACGGACTCTCATGAGGAGCCAACCAGGCCTTTAAATATTTCTATTGCAGGACCTTCGGACAATGCTCCTTCGGATGGGTCCGGAGCCGCTGTGCAGGTCCCGGCTTCCGAAGGGGTTTTCAGGCCTACTCCGCTTCTAATAAAGGCAAAGACTCCTTCTAAATCAAAGACTGCAACACAGGCCTCTTCTGAACCGGCTCCCAAGTCACAGAAACAGTTACTCAAGATGGCGGAGGATTTACTATGATTAGGGGTTCACATCCCCTCCAGATAAAAGGCCAAGGCAGGATGTTTATTATGATTCCTCTGATCAGGCTTCTGTTTCCTCAGTTACTTCTTCTGACCAGGAATATTCTTTTCCTCCTTATGAGGATTCTGATGCTGAGGAATCCATTCCTTCAGCTTCTCCCCCTGAGGATTTCTCCTTTGGGGAAACTTTGCATGAAATGAGGGAACATTTCCACTGGGAAGAACAGGAGTATTCGGAATCTAAGAAAAGACTAAGGGATTTTCTTCTTCTTCCCCAACATAGACCCCTGGCTATTCCTCCTGTTTTGGATATTGTGGATGATGCCTTTTCGGAGGCTAACTTAACCCCTGACACTTTTCCTCCTGCTCCTGTTAAGCCTGATGGATATTACAGGGTTCCTGATTCCCACCAGTTTTTATACAAGAACCCTTCTGCTGACCCTGAAACCATTTCTCAGGGTCCTAAGGGAGTTAAGGCCGCTTCTGCCAAAAATCCCATTCCTACTGAAAAGGATTCTCGATCCTTAGAAAGATGGGGCAAAAAAAGTGTACACTTCTGCTACTTTGTCCATTAGGGCTTTAAACTGTCAGTTTCATATGCTGAAATACCAACAATACCTCTTGTCTGTTTTAAAACAAAAGCTTACTTCCATTTCTGCCTGTGCAGATGATAAGGAATTACATGACTTATTGCATGCCACTGAACAAGTTGGGAAGCATGGTTTACACTATGGATTTGATGCCTTGGAGGCTTCTTGTAGGGCTGCTGCCTCCGGCACAGTCATTAGAAGGCATGCATGGCTAAAGGAACAAAATTTGCCTGAACAAGTAAAGGCTAAATTATTGGATGCTCCTGTTCAGCATAATGTTTTGCTTGGATCAAAAGCTGAAGAGGTGATTAAAAAGGTGGAGGATAAGGCGAAATCCATGCATTTCTTACAAGTACAGCCACCTAGATTTAGCAGGAATTGGCCTTCAAAAAATTGGTCCTTTCCCACTTCAGACAGGCCTCAGAGGGGTAGATATAGACGCTCCAGAGGAAGGCCTCAAACACAAGCTTCTTATAGAGCAAGACAGTGGAATGATTCCACCCCTAGGGGAGGAGAGGACAGGTCACAAACTCAAAGACTCCCTCTGTTGGGCAACAGGAACTTCTTGCCTGGAAGCCCCTCTCGGAGGAAAACTCTCTCTTTTTTATCAAAATTGGACTCAAAATAACCCAAGACAAGTGGGTTTTGGATGTGGTTTTAAGAGGTTACAAATTCCATTTTCATACCTTGCCAAGGCCAAGCGGATGGCCAGACCTTCCAAAACATCAATGGATGGAGGCCTTAAACCAGGTGGAAGCTCTTTTGGCTATGAATGCCATAGAACTGGTTCCACTTTCAGAGATGGGAAAAGGTTTTTACTCGAGGCTCTTTCTAGTCCCCAGGAAGCAAAACTCATGGAGACCCATTCTGGATCTGTCGGTCTTGAACACCTTTCTAGAGGTTCCAAAATTCAAGATGCTTACTCTACAGCAGCTACTTCCAAAGCTGTCCAAAGCTGTATGGATGGTAACTTTGGATTTAAAGGAGGCATATTTACACATTCCCATCAGGCAGGATCGCAGAAAATACCTTAGGTTCAAGGCTGGATCGAGGCACTTTCAATTCTCTGCGCTGCCCTTGGGATTATCTACTGCGCCCAGGGTCTTCACCAAATGCCTGGCTCCAGTAGTAGCTTACTGCAGACTCAAGGGAATTCAAATTTACCCTTATCTGGACGATTGTCTAATTCAGGCAGACAGCAAGGATGTCTTACTCCAGCATCTAGAATTTGTACAGAACCTCCTCAAGTTCTTGGGATTCTCTGTAAATGTAAAAAAGTCAAATTTGACACCATCACAACAGATAACTTTTCTGGGTGCTCTTCTATACACCACAACCCAGATGGCTTTTCTGACATCCAAAAAACAATTACAGCTGGCTTCAACTTTCAAAACCTTGGCAACTTTAACTCAACTATCTGCAAGGAAATTCCTGCAGGCTTTGGGTTACATGGCCTCCTGCATCTTTCTCGTACCATATGCAAGACTACACATGAGGAAAATACAGTGATACCTAAAAAGTTTATGGTCTCACCATTGCCACAGTTTAGACATACTGATCTCCGTCCTTCCTTGCCTTCAAAAGGAATTTCTTTGGTGGTCCAGGGCATGTGCTCTAAACAAAGGGAAACCCTTCCGTCTGCCTCCTGCCACTCAGATTCTAACCACGGACGCCTCGGATTATGCTTGGGGAGCCCATTTTCAGGGCAACTGTCTGCAGGGCCTTTGGACAAAGGATCAGAAGCACCTGCATATCAATTTAAAGGAAAGGTTAGCCGTTCAGAAAGCTCTATTGGCCTTCAGGAATCTTTTACAACCAGGACAACTACTAATATGGACAGACAACACCACAGTTATGTGGTACATAAACAAGAAGGGGGGATCTCATTCTTATCCCCTTTGCAGACTAGCCATGGATCTATGGAACACAGCTCTAGCTTGCAATCTGGATCTTCAAGCTCAGTTTCTACCAGGGAAACAAAACTTTCTGGCAGACAGTCTGAGCAGAAACCTTTCGGATCCACACGAGTGGATGCTGGACACCAAAATATTCAGGATGATAACAGCAGTCTGGGGATGTCCTCACATAGCCCTCTTTGCATCCCATCTCAATCAACTACAGAATTTTTGCACCAGGACTTTCCACAGAGAAGCTTGGAAAGTGGATGCCCTGTCATTCAGTTGGAGGAACCTCTCGGGATATGCCTTTCCACCTCTTCCTCTTCTTCCATGGGTCTTATTGAAGGTAAAACAGGACAAGCCCAAGATGATAATCTTGCTGGCTCCAAATTGGCCTCGGCAGTTTTGGTATCCAACTCTAAAAAACCTATGTCTGGAGCCCCCTTGGGTTTTACCTCATTCTCCGAACCTTCTGTCCCAACATCAGGGTCAGGTTCTACACTCTCATGTCAGAACTCTCAGCCTGGCGGCCTGGTTAATCCAGGGCCTTTGATTTCTTCTTTCCTACCCAAGCAGGTTATGGATGTCATTTTAGAGGCCAGACGTCCTAGCACTAGAAAATCTTATGCAGGAAAATGGAAACGATTTTGTTCCTGGATGCAGGCTCAGGATTCTGATCCTCTTCTTCCTAACATTACCTTAATTTTACTTTACTTGACAGATCTCTTACATAAGGGTCTCTCTCTCTCTTCCATTAAGATACATGCCTCTGCTATTTCTGCTCATTATAATACAGACCCTCCCATCTTTTCCCACCAGCTCATGAGACAGTTTCTCAGAGGAGCTAAGAACTTAAGACCTCCTAGATCTCCTCCCATTCCTGCTTGGGATCTCAACTATGTTTTGGAAAAACTAACCTTGCCTCCTTTTGAGCCTGCTGCCTCTTCTGACATCAAGTTTTTATCTTGGAAGACAGCTATCTTGTTAGCCCTAACCTCTGCCAGGAGAGTTTCAGAGTTACAAGCTCTTATGGCTGTGGAACCTTATATTATTTTTCATCAAGACAGGGTATTTTTGAGGACTAATCCTATCTTCATGCCTAAGGTGGTTTCCAAAGTGGCTTTAAATCAAACTATCCACTTGCCAACCTTTTTCCCCACTCCTCAAAATAAAGGGAAAGGATCTTACATTCCTTGGATGTACACAGACAACTACGTTTTTACCTGGACAGAACCAAGGACATCAGAAAATCAGAACAATTGTTTGTTTCTTATGCTTCAAGCTCCCAAGGTAAAGCCATTTCAAAACAGACCATTTCTAAATGGATTGCTCATGGAATCAGATGTTGTTATTCACACCATGGAAAGCAAATCCCAGGGAGTATACGGACTCATTCCACCAGAGCTGCTGCCACTTCTGCGGCCTTCCTCAGGGGAGTTCCTACCAAAGACATTTTGGAAGCTGCAACTTGGAGTTCAGTGCATACTTTTTCTAAGCACTACAATCTACCTCTCTACTCTGTCTGGGGCAGGCTTTGCCTCTGCAGTCTTGCAGGGCCTTTTAGCCGCCCCTTCTTCTTTATGACCACCTCCCTTTCTTTTAGCTTTGGGATTCTACCCTACAGTCTTGACTGCAACAGTGAAACACGGTGAACATAGTACAGTTGTGTACACCTACCATAAATGTAGATGTTCGAGTGTCTTCACTGTTGCAGTCTGGGTTTCCCTCCCTCCTGTCCCCTCTTATTTTTACTTTTGTGTAGTTCCTTTTTTCACCATTCTTCTGAGGTGTATTTGCAAAGGTTATGGGACCCTTTTCATTTTGGGACTCCTGACATCTGGGGCAAGAAAAACTGGAGAAGATGGCGTCGGCTGTCAGCTTTGTACTCCTGGCGCTCTGACATCAGGGAGCATGGTTGAACAGCCAACGCCGGACCCAGACTTTGGGATTCTGGCCGACCGAGGGCTGCCTGCCGGCAGGGGAGAACCCTACAGTCATGACTGCAACAGTGAAGACACTCGAACATCTACATTTATGGTAGGTGTACACAACTGTACTTTCCCTCAGCTTCCCCTCCAGAAGATTACTCTTTTGGGGAAACTTTACACACTATGAGGGAACATTTTCACTGGGAAGGTCAGGATTACTCTGATTCCAAGAAAAGGCTCAGAGACTTTCTTTTACTCCCCCAACCAACACAGGCCTCTAGCCATCCCTCCTGTTTTGGACATTGTGGATGATGTCTATTTAGAGTCCAGTTTCAACCCTGACTCTGCCTCCTGCCCCGGCCAAACCTGACAGATACTACAGAGTACCTGATTCCCACAAATTTCTTTACAAAAGCCCAGTAGCTGACCCAGAGACTATCTCCCAGGGTCCCAAGGGGGCTAAGGCTTCTATGGCTAAAAATCCAGTACCTTCTGAAAGGGATTCAAGAGCACTAGACAGATGGGGGAAAAAGGTTTACACCTCAGCCACTTTAGCTATGAGAGCTCTAAATTGTCAGTTTCATATGCTTAAGTATCAGCAATTTCTGATCTCTCAGTTAAAACAAAAGATAACCACCCTCCCTCAACAATCTGAATTGAAAGTAGTACAGGATTTGTTGCACGCCACCGAGCAGGTGGGCAAACACACCTTACAATGTGGGTTTGATTCTTTAGAGGCCTCCTGCAGAGCAGCTGTCACTGGTTCAGTTATACGTAGGCATGCCTGGTTAAAGGAACAAAGTCTGCCTGATCATGTTAAAGCAAAACTACTAGATGCTGCCTTACAGCAGGATGTTCTTTTTGGTGTTAAAGCAGAAGAAGTTTTAAAGAAAATGGAAGATAAGGCAAAATCTATGCAGACAGTCAAAGATTTCCTACAGGTTACAACCCCCTCGCTTCAGCAGAAACTGGCCAACAAAAAATTGGTCCGTTACAACCACTGACGGGCCTCGGGTAAATACAGGTGCCCAAGGGGCAGAGGACAATCACAAGCTCAGTATAAACCTCGCCAATGGGGCACTCCAACCCAGAAGGGAGGAGAAGACAGGTCTCAATCCACCAGAAGGCAAACTCAATGACTTGCACCTCAGCTGGCCAAACAAAGCTCTTTTGTCAGCCCCCCTGTGGGGAAAACTAGCACTATTTGCAGACAACTTGCATATGGTCACAAAGGACAAATGTGTCGTAGACATAATTTTACGAGGATACAGATTCCACTTTCACACCTTGCCAGTAAAAAGAGGAATGCCAAACCTGCCACAAAATCAAAGGGCAGAGGCTCAAAAACAAATTAGAGCTCTCATGGCCATGAGAGCCATTCAAAGGGTGCCAACTCAAGAGCAAGGCCAAGGATTTTACTCAAGACTCTTCCTAGTACCCAGAAAACAAAATGCTTGGAAACCAATTCTGGACCTTTCAATTCTCAACACTTATTTACAAGTTCCCAAATTCAAGATGCTAACACTACAGCAGCTACTTCCCATGTTGGGCAAGGAAGCATGGCTGGTAACGTTGGACCTCAAGGAGGCATACCTGCATGTCCCTATCAGACAAAGTTGCAGAAGATACCTCCATTTCATTGCAGGTTCGACTCATTATCAATTCTCTGCACTGCCCTTTTGCTTATCTACTGTGCCCAGAGTATTCACAAAATGCCTGGCACCAGTCAAGGCATATTGCAGACAAAGAGGAATTCAAATATATCCATACCTGGATGACTGCCTCATCCAAGCAGAAAGAAAAGACATTATTTTACAACATCTGGCTTTTGTGAAGCATTTACTAAATTGTCTGGGGTACACAGTAAACGAAAAGAAGTCAAAACTAGTACCCTCACAAAAAATGACATTCCTGGGTGCCAGCTTGGACACAACGGCCCAGAAGGCTTATCTTACACCAGACAAGCAATTACAACTGACTCAATATTTCAAGACAATGGCAACAAAGACCCAATTAACTGCAAGAAAAATTCTGCAGGCTTTGGGCTTCGTGGCATCTTGCATTCTGATAATACCATTTGCAAAAAAAAAAAAAAATGCATATGCGGAAACTACAATGGTACCTAAAAAGCGTATGGTCTCAACACAGCCACAGCTTGGACACAGTGATATCTCTCATTCCCTGCCTTCAACAGGAATTTCTGTGGTGGGCACAGGCATGTCACCTCAACAAGGGTCAGCTTTTCACCTTGCCCCCACCCAGGCAAACTATCACAACAGATGCTTCAGACTATGTCTGGGGGGCACACATGGCAGGGCAATGCATTTCAAGGCCTATGGACTGCAGAACAAAGAAAACTGCACATAAACCAAAAAGAGATGCTAGCTGTACAGAAAGCTCTGACAGCCTTCAAGGATCTACTACAACCTGGACAACTGGCAATAAATTCGGACAACACCACAGTAATGTGGTACATAAACAAGGAGGAACACATTCCTACCCTCTTTGCAGGCAGGCAATAATTTTATGGAACACAGCTCTCGCCTACCAAGTCCAGTTACAAGCTCACTTCCTGGCAGGACAGAAAAACACATTGGCAGACGACCTAAGCAGAAATATCAAGGATCCCCACGAGTGGAAGCTAGACCCACAAATATTTGCAATGATAACTCAAAGATATGGGGCCTACCAAATATAGACCTGTTTGCCAGTCCTCAAAACTACCAGCTGAAAAAATGTTGTACAAGGACATTCCACCATCAAGCTTGGAAAGTGGATGCTCTCTCCTTCAGTTGGAAAAACCTGACAGCATATGCCTTTCCTCCATTACCTCTTCTCACAAAGGTTCTTTTGAAGGCCAAAAAGGAGAAACCTCGAATGATTCTCATAGCCCCAGACTGGCCACGCCAGCATTGCTACCCGCTATTGAAGAATATGGCTCACAGTCCACCATGGATATTGCCTCAAATACCTCATTTGCTCACGCAGCAGGACAAGCAGATTCTACACAGCCAGATCAAAACCTTAAACCTGGCTGCATGGCAAATAAATTAAGCAGCCAACCAGCTCCTCTTTCACAAGTAGTGCTGGATGTTATTCTAGAAGCCAGGAGGCCAAGCACCAGGAAGGCTTACTCAGACAAATGGAAAAGGTTTTCTTCTTAGAACCAAGCTAAGGGCCAAGACACAACTCAGCCTCATATGCCTCACATTCTGCAGTATTTAGCTGAGATGTTACATAAAGGACTTTCCTTCTCCTCAGTTAAAATCCATGCTTCAGCTATTTTAGCTCACTACGACACAAATCCGCCTTTATTTTCAAACCCACGCCTAAGGCAGTTCCTCAGAGGGTCAAAAAACATTAGACCACCTAGAAGAGCTCCTACACCAACATGGGACCTCAACTTTGTTCTGGAAAAACTAACACTACCTCCCTTTGAACCAGCTTTTTCTGCAGACCTTCAGTTCCTATCATGGAAAACTGCCCTGCTACTGGCAATAACTTCTGCTAGGAGAGTTTCAGAATTACAGGCTCTTATGGCAGTGGAATCTTTCCTCATTTTTCATCAAGACAGAGTTTCTCTACGAACTAATCCTTCCTTCATGCCAAAGGTGGTTTCCAGTGTAGCTTTAAATCAAACCATCCATCTACCCACTTTCTTCCCTAATCCACAGAACAAAGGTGAGAGACTCTTGCATTCCTTGGACATTTACTGGCAGCTTCGATATTACTTGGATAAAACTAAGGCTTTCAGAAAAACTGACCAGCTCTTTGTTTCCTATGCTACAGCTTCTCAAGGGAGGCCCATATCCAAGCAAACCATCTCAAAATGGATAGGCCATTGCATACGATTCTGCTATACCCATCATGGGAAACCAGTTCCTCCTGCCATTAGATCCCATTCTAACAGGGCTGCAGCTACCTCTACAGCCTTTCTCAGGGGGGCTCCTACCAAGGAAATTTTAGAAGCTGCAACTTGGAGTTCTGTACACACCTTCACCAAACACTATCCACTTACCTCTTTATTCTAAGTCCAGGGCGGGCTTCGCCACTGCAGTCCTGCAGGGCCTCATTGCCTCGTCTAACCCTTTATAATGCCTCCACCCTACCTTAGCTTTGGGACTCAACCCAAGTGTGATGACTGCAGCAGGGTAACGCTATGAACATAGTACAGTTTTGTACCTACCATAAATGTAGATGTTCGAGTGTTCTCCCTGCTGCAGTCCAGGTTACCCTCCCTCCAACCCCTCTGATCTACTGGCTAAATCTTTGCTATGCCTTACTGATGTATTTGCTTATAGCTGAAGGGTTTTTGTATTTGTACAGTGTTCTCACCTTTTGGTACTAATTTGGATCACCTCTTTGGTGGGCACCTGAGGCAAGAAAAACTGAAGAAAATGGCGTTGGTTGCAATATATGTACCCCTGGCGCACTGACGTCAGGGATGAGGCAACAGCAACCGACGGACCAAGACTTTGAAAATCCTTCTGACTGTGGGACCGCCTGACGACAGGATAACCCTAGTGTGATGACTGCAGCAGGGTGAACACTCGAACATCTACATTTATGATAGGTACAAAACTGTACTTTTGCCTAGCATGTCATCGAAAACATCGGCATACTCTGAGAAAATAGCATCACTGAATCTGGAACTGGGACGTGCTTACATGATGGACTTCTTCGGTAAAAGAAAGTTTCATTCTTAAACTGCCTCTGAGACCTAATAGTGACTGCACAAGTCTTCTGACTATATAAAATTGCAATCTGTAGCTGTTCCCAGCCAAATAGCAGGAAAGGACTACTGAGCCTTTGGGTTGAATCTCTTCACTTCCATAAGCAACAAGCTTCGCACAATCAGCCAAATTAAGTTGATCACCAGCTTTCACTGTTTCTGCTGACATTAAATTACATTTTGAACCAGTGTCTACTTTGAGCTCCATGGGTTTACCATTGATCAGGACAGTACAAAATACTTCATTCTTTGCCAACAAATCTGCTGCATTAATCTTTTCACCCACCACTTGATGCACCATCTACATAGAAAGTAGAGTTGCAGCTTTCTACATGATCAGCTTGCTTTTCTGAGTGACCATTCTTAATTGATTGAGTCTTGCTTGATTTACAAAACGTTTGAAAGTCGTTCCATTTTTTACACTTGTCATTGCTGACCAAATGCTAAGCACTTCTCTTTTTTAAGACTCATGATTGGCACCACAATTACAACAGTTAACAGTAAGACTTGACTTGGGTTTTGCTGACTCACCCTTGTATTGCACTGAGCATGTCCATTTTGCTGAGCTAGTCTTGGAGCTTGCTAGAAAGTTATGGGTCCTCCCTGGAAAACCTGCAGGGGCTGCAGCTGCCATGTGCTTAGCCTGCTTCTGCTAGCCACATGCTGCATGCAGTCTACACTTGCTCTAGAGGCTGCTGAAACCATGCTCTTATCACTTGTAAGCATACTTGTATGCCTTTCTGTGAGCTCATGGATTTGACAAATTTCTGTAGCTTTGCTCAACGTTGGATCGCTGTCACAAAGCAAAATCTTTCTCACTGCAGCATGATTAACACCACACACAAGCCTGTCCTTTATCAGATTATCTTTCAAATCACCAAATCTGCACATTTTAGCTTTATTTCTCAAGTTGGTGATAAAAGCTGCAAAAGTTTCTCCTGGCTTTTGATCTCCTGTATAAAATAGGTGCCTCTCTGATGTAACATTTGTCTGGGGGGTTGCACATTTCTCTAAATTTATATTTCATGCACTCAGAGTCCTCTCTTGATTTAGTCGCTATAACAATATGGCAGTTTTCCCCTTCTGCATATACTGCTGATGCACACACAAATGAATGCTGTCTTTCGATGGCCTCTGAGCCGGCTAAGTTAAGCAAAATAAATGCCCTTGTATGTGCATCTTTGTCAGAAAAAGCTTCTTGTATGAACATATTGTATTCCTGCTCAAGTACTGTCCAGTTCTCTGCAATATTATGATCAAACACAAGTGGACTGGGTCTGCGAAATGTTTGCCAAATCAACACAGTAGTGAAGGTCCTTGAAATTGTGTACGAACATACACGCGCATAAATATGCCAGGACTTGCAATTATGTCTAGTAGCACAACAGACTCTGAAATAACTGCACTTTGCCAAATACGTCTCCGTAGCACAAGAACAATTTAAAATCAATGTACTTTTGAAACCCTTCTTTATCAATGTAAGGAATACTTTAAAATGACTGTACTTTGCGAATGAACTGTACACTGCATAAGAAGCTCAGAGTAAGAGACACTTTAAAATTAATGCACTTTGCAAATGAACTGTATAGAGCACAAGCATTTTCCAAAATGGCTTTACTTTGTGAAATAACTCTGTACAGTGTACGAAACACTTTGCAATGACTGCACTCTGCGAATAAATGTACACTGCACAAGAAACATTTTTGAAATGGCTGTACTTTGACTGCACTTTGCAAAATAACCGTACTTTGCACACAGAAAACTCTTTGAAATAATTCCCCTGTGATAAAGCGCACACACTGCAAACACTTTGCACACTGAGATACTTAGAACAACTCTGGTTGTGCTTGGAATGGCGTCAGTCAATGCAAAATAGTAGTTTATGCCCAAAACATGTTAGTTTACTAAAAAACATGTAGTTACGTTGCTTTTTTTTAGGCTTGTTTTTCCATTTAACCTCTTATCATGCTCATTATACTTTTTTGTGCTTGTTTTACTTTAAACATGTTCATTATGAAAATCTGAAGTAATTCTGAACCTCATATAAGTATTTCTGCTAGTTTTTTCAAATATTGTGGTTTCAGACTTTTCATTTAATTAATAATGTGTTTTGTGCCTTTCATTTGAATAATAATGTGTTTTGTGTTACTCATTTGATTAATGATGTGTTTTGTGCCTTACGAATGCTCCATTTCATTTTCTTTGCAAAATAAATCATTTGTACAAGTTATGGTTACCTGAAGTTTTTTTCTGGTCCTTTTTGATTGTTTGAGCACTGTATCACCCAACCTGCTCTGTATACCTTCACCGTCACTCAACTCTACACCTCATGGCCTGAAGAAGTTGCGCACTCCATCCCGGTTCTGACACCATGTCACTCGTCTGGTCAGGATAAAACAGACTAACAATTGTGGGCACAAGCACATTAGGACTGAGGCTTAGTAACTTAAATGTAAATAAAGTTATAAACAGACTGACTACTGCACTCATACATAACACTCTGGCTGTTCTCTCAAAACGGCACCACTGCCTGCACATGCTCACTATTTTTATGCACGTGCCTACTTCTGGAAATGGTTCTTAAAGGTACAGCACACACTGTGTTCAACAAGGCAGCAAGTAAGGAACCAGTCTGCATGTTTTGCTGCTTTGTTTTAATCATTATCACTATGACTATTAATATGCAGTATTCATGAATTACATTCCAAGGAAGTGAAGAATTTGAGCCAATGTGTAAGGTAACCAAAGATTGGGGATATGGCGGACCCTCACACAGAGGTAGCTGGGGTATCACTTGTATACAGAGATTTAAAAAATGTACTGTCTTGGAGAAAGATAAATTTTGTAGTTGGGTTGAATTAAAATCATCATGATATTCGAAACAAATTGCATTTTACTGTACAGGTGTATGTATCCATTTTAATATAGTTAGTTGTAGTAACATGGACCATTGAAGCTCTTGAAAATATGAAGAACATTAAGTAAGGTAAATTCAACCTAAGAATGTTTGTTGTTTGCAGGATTCACAATGCACTTAAAGGGATACCTGATGACAGGGATGGCTTGTTCGATACCATTCAACGTGCTAAGAACCACTATCAAAAGAGAGCCTACCAGTGCATTAAATGTATGGTTGCACTGTTCAGCAATTGTCCTGTGGCCTACCAAATTCTGCAGGTAAAGGTTTTGTGCTTTTATTCTGTTTACTTTAAGCTGTAGTGCTTAAAATTTAAAGTGTTCGGTCTTGTGTGAAAAAATGCATGTGATGTTTCAAGCTATGACTGTCTTTAAAGTAAACCTGTCACTTGTGAGATAGTGTTAATGGAAACATAAGGAATAAAGAAAGGAAGCTTGTCTCTGCTTACTGCTGTAATCAAGAGCAGCTGGTTACCCTGGGCTGGTATCTTGTAGTATAAACCCTATCTTTGTTTATTTTTTTAAGTTTATGGATGCTGTGTATGATTAACGTTCAACTTCCATAGTTCAGTAAAGTTTCTTCTGCCTGATTGGGTTTGACGGTGTGGTGCTGTTTTTACTATTGACACAGTAAGGATGCAACAGACCTGAGTTACGTGTGCCTAGTAGCCTAACAAATAGAATAAAATGTTTAGAATTAAATGTTTATTTCTACTTCTGAAGTTCTGCTGTTATGTGCAGAGAAGCTTCACTACCCAGAGATTGCTTCTATTTCATTTTTATTGATGTTAAATCTACCAAGTAAAGTATAATATTTTGGTTTGTCGATGCCTTCTTTTTATGGTATCTGTGCTTATCTTCTTTGGGGTGCCCCTGTCGGTGCCTTTTTGTGTCATTCTGTCAGATACAGGAACATGAACTTTTGCAAATAGCTGAGAAGGCAGGAAGGCAAAGAGAGAAAGAAATCATTTCCCTCACTCTTCTAGTAAAGACAAGGACTTGAATATTATGCAAATAGATTTTCCTTTCTTTCAGGTCTCTGATAAATTTGAATTCTTCATCAGTTGTCATGTTCTAGTCTTTTGGGGGGGGGGCTTTTATGGTGACTTAAAATTTAACTGAGTAGTAATTTTCACTTTGCCTTCAATGTATCCTTCATTTCAGCGTAATATATTAGAAAAGTAAAACTCCTAGATTTTCCCCTAGTTTAGTAGCTCACTCTCAGCTAATCATCAACTACTCCTAGTGCTTTTCCTTATTCACTGGATCTACTTGAGCCCTTGCTGCCTGACTCAGACTCCCTCCCTCCAACCATGTTTTAGGCTGGTTAGGAGATCGAGGAATCCTGGGATAGTGTCATGTTGCTGCCAAGGAAGTGTTTTCTCCCTAATACTGCATGTGTCTAGTAATGCGGTGGGCATCAGTGCTGCATGTTCTCTCAGTTTTGCAAAGGGCTAAAGTCAGAAGAACTTGCCCTATCAGTGCCACATGAGTGTTCCTGGACTCCACCAGGGAAATCAACCAGAGGTAGTGAGCTTGTTCTTTTTCTTTCAGCTGCTTCCATTAGGGGTCGCCACAGTGGATTCTCTGTTTCCATTTCTTCCTGACCACTGCATCTTGCTGTGTCGCACCAACCCACCTGCATGTGTTCTCTCACCACATCCATAAACCTTATCTTACATCTTCCTCTCTTCCTCTTAACTGACAGCTCCATCCTTGGCATCCTTCTCCCAATATACCCAGCATCCCTCCTCAGGACATGTCCAAACCAATGTACTCTCTCCTCTCTGGCTTTGTCTCTAAACCATCCAACCTGAGTTGACCCTCTAATATACTCATTTCTAATCATGTCCATCCTTCTTGCAGTCCATGCAAATCTTGACATCTTTAACTCTGCAACCTCCAGGTCTGACTTTTGTCTTTTCATTAGTGCCACTGTCTCTAACCCATGTAACAGCAGGTCTCATCAGTGAGCTTCTGTCCTAGTTATGTAATGTAAAAACTTCTTCTCTACAACAAACCTCATTATTGTATTCTGTGGACCAGAGATTGCAAATGAGGTTGCAGTCTCCCATAACATCTATAGCCAACATAACAACACAGGACACCCTGAAGCAATGTAACAACTGCCTCATGCCTACTGGCAGCCATTTACTTCTTCCACTAAATGAAGTTGTAAATGAGAGGTGCAGGCATTTTATAACCTTGGAGGCCAGCCTGTAATCCAAACTTAGTAGTAGTATCCATCAGGATGTTCATTGCGTTTCACTGTTGCAGTCATTACACTTGGGTTATCCTGCTGGCAGGCTACCCGCAGTCGGCCTGAATTCCAAAGTCCTGGTCCGGCGTCGGTTGCTGTCGCCTCTTCCCTGACGTCAGTGCACCAGGGGTATATAAGATGCAGCCGATGCCATTTTCTAATGTCTTTCTTGCCACGCGGTGCCCGAAGCAAAAGCAGTTCACAAGTGCAGGTCAGCCGATTCCTGAGATTTTCAAAATTGAATTTCAGATCCGAAGTCTTCAATAAAGCTAAGTACCCCATTGGAGAAACTTTTTTCTTGCTCCAGACTGATGTCAGAAAAAGTTAACAATTGTATTTCTTGTGGGAAGCAAATACCTCATAAGGATTTTCATTCTTACTGTATTCCTTGCCTAGGCCCTGACCACGATGTTGCTAGTTGTCGGTTTTGTGCTAGATTTAACCATCGCACTATTAAGCGTCGGTACGATTTTGCATTTCATTACTTTGGCCGGAGGTTTAACTATATAATGCTGTCGGAACAGCCAACGACCGGAGTTCATAAAAAATGCAAGGAAAAAGAAAAGGACAGGCATCCGAGGTCCAAAACCGACGACAAAGCCTCTTCTAGGCCAGTAGCTGGTTCGCCAGTTCTCAGTGAGGCGCTTTCGCAGCCCCTGACACCTGCTACCTCAGAACCACAGGCCGCCTCCTTCTCCCACGTGGAGACAACTAGGCATCTGGATACTCGAGGTATTGGGCCTTCGGAAACTAATCTCTCAGATGGGTCTGGAGCCGCTGAGCAGGCATCGTCTTCTGAGGATGTTTTCAGACCTACACAGCTTTAATATCCAGCCAACTTCAGCATCCAAGACAAAGACTAAAACAGCTTTAAAGACAAGGAAACAAGTACAGCATTCTCCAGGACAGACTTCCATGCCTAAGAAGCAGATGCTCAAAATGGCCAAAGACCTAATTACTTTGATCAGGGGTTCCCATCCCTCTCCTGATAAGAGGCGTAGACAAGACACTGAATATGATTCCTCTGATCGGGTTTCCATTTCCTCTGACTCCTCTTCAGAACAGGGATACTCTTCCTCCCTATGAGGATTCTGATGCTGAAGAATCTATTCCTTCAGCTTCTCCTCCTGAGGATTATTCCTTTGGGGAAACCCTGCATACCATGAGGGAGCATTTCCACTGGGAGAGCCAAAATTACTCAGAATCTAAGAAAATGCTCAGAGACTTTCTTCTACTACTTCAGCACAGACCTGTTGCTATTTCACCTGTTCTAGACATTGTAGATGATGTATTTTCAAAGTCCGGACTGTCTCCCGACTCTTTACCGCCTGCACCTGTTAAGCCAGACAGATACTACAGGGTTCCAGATTCTCATAAATTTCTATATAAAAACCCTGCTGCTGACCCAGAAACTATATCTCAGGGTCCCAAAGGGGTCAAGGCCTCTACTGCAAGAAACCCTGTCCTCTCAGATAGGGATTCAAGGGCACTGGACAGATGGGGAAAAAAAGTTTACACTTCTGCTACCTTGGCTGTAAGGGCTTTAAATTGTCAGTTTCATATGCTTAAATATCAGCAATACTTAATTTCAATGCTAAAACAGAAAATGTTGACAAATTCTGAATGTTCTGAGAACAAGGAAATGCAGGATTTATTGCATGCAGCTGAACAAGTGGGAAAGCATACTTTGCAATGTGGTTTTGATTCACTGGAGGTCTCTTGCAGGGCCGCTGTTACAGGTTCCGTCATTAGACGGCATGCTTGGTTAAAGGAACAGAATCTGCCTGATCATGTTAAAGCAAAATTATTGGATGCTCCATTGCAGCATGATACTTTGTTTGGTGTTAAGGCAGAAGAGGTGTTGAAGCAAATGGAGGATAAAGCTAAATCTATGCAGACAGTAAAGGATTTCTTACAGGTACAGCCACCCAGATTTAGCAGGAACTGGCCTTCTAAGAATTGGTCCTTTCCAGTGTCAGACAGGCCACAAAGAGGCAGATACAGACGCCCTAGAGGCAGACAACAGCCCCAGGGCTCATACAGGCCCAAACAATGGGGTGCTTCTGCCTCCAAAAGCAGAGAAGACAAATCACAGCCATATAGGAAACAGTCCCAATGACTTCCCTCTGCCAATGCCAAGCACTTATCTTTTGGCAGCACCCTTAGTGGGAAAGCTAGCACTTTTTTCACAAAAGTGGCACATGATCACCCAGACAAATGGGTCTTAAATATAGTCTCTCAGGGCTACAGGTTCCACTTTCACACCTTTCCAAAGGCAAAAGGTATGCCAGACCTGCCACACAATCAGTGGGCAGAGGCACAAAAACAAGTTTCATCTCTCATGGACCTGAGGGCTATTCAGCCAGTACCACAACAAGAGCAGGGGCAAGGATTTTACTCAAGACTTTTCTTAGTACCAAGAAAGGACAAAGCCTGGAGACCAATTCTGGACCTGTCTATTCTAAGTACTTTTCTGGACGTTCCAAAATTCAAAATGTTGACTCTGCAGCAGCTTCTGCCCATGCTG
The DNA here is from genome assembly GCF_019279795.1 of Protopterus annectens. Classification (NCBI taxonomy): domain Eukaryota; kingdom Metazoa; phylum Chordata; order Ceratodontiformes; family Protopteridae; genus Protopterus; species Protopterus annectens. The sequence continues at coordinate 364,743,175 of NC_056735.1, forward strand.
GGCAAGAAGGCTTGGCTTGTAACTTTGGACCTCAAAGAGACATACCTGCATGTCCCAATCAGACAATCTTGCAGAAGATACCTCAGATTCATAGCTGGCTCAATGCACTGCCAATTCTCTGCACTGCTCTTTGGCTTATCTACTGCGCCCATGGTCTTCACAAAATGCCTGGCAGCAGTAATTGCATTTTGCAGACAGAGGAATTCAGATATATCCCTACTTGGACGACTGCCTTATTCAAGCAGAGACCAAAGACATTCTACTAAAGTATCTGGCGTTTGTAAAAAGATTACTAATTTGCCTAGGGTACACAGTAAACGAAAATAAATCAAAACTAGTACCCTCTCAAGAGATAATATTCCTGGGTGCAAGCTTAAATACAACTGCCCAGATGGCTTATCTCACGCCAGACAAACAAAGGCAACTGACTTCTTACTTTGAAAGCATGGCAACAAAGACCCAGTTATCTGCAAGAAAAATTCTGCAGGCTCTGGGCTGCATGGCATCCTGCATTCTGCTAATTCCATATGCAAGACTGCATATGAGGAAGCTACAGTGATATCTAAAAAGTGTTTGGACTCAACATTGCCACAGCCTGGAATCATTAATTTCACTCATTCCCTGCCTCCAACAGGAGTTTCGATGGTGGGCACAGGCCTGTCACCACAACAAGGGATAGCCATTCACTTTATCCACTACCAGGCAAATACTAACAACAGATGCATCAGATTATGCCTGGGGGGCCCACATGGCAGAAAAATGTATTCAGGGCACATGGCCCGCAAGCCAAAGGCATCTTCACATCAATCAAAAAGAGATGCTAGCTGTGCAAAATGCCCTGACAGCCTTCAAGGACCTACTTCATCCAGGACAGCTGCTGATAAAGACGGACAGTACTACAGTCATGTGGTACATAAACAAGCAGGGAGGCACACATTCTTACCCCCCTCTGCAGACAAGCCATGATTTTGTGGAACACAGCATTGACTTACCCAAGTACACCTGCAAGCACAATTCCTGCCAGGAAAAACAAATGCTCTGGCAGGCGAACTAAGCAGAAACCTCATGGATCCTCACAAGTGGAAACTAGATCCACAAATCTTCAACATGACAACAAGGAAATGGAGATGCCCAGACATAGATCTATTTGCCTCCCCTCACAACTACCAACTACAGACATTCTGCACAAGGACTTATCACAAACAAACATGGAAAGTGGATGCTTTGTCACTCAGCTGGAACAACCTTACAGTATATGCCTTTCCTCCACTGCCTCTCCTCCCCAAGGTGCTCCTAAAGGTCAGACAAGAGAAGCCACAAATGATACTGATTGCCCCGGATTGGCCACGCCAGCACTGGTACCCAATCCTAAGAAGCTTGTTTCAAGGCCCAACCTGGACATTGCCTCAAATTCCTCATTTACTGACCCAACAAAACAATCAGATCCTGCACAGCCAACTCAGAACCCTAAATCTAGCTGCATGGCGGATAGTGTAACCATTCAGAATACACCCCTCTCTAAAGCGGTTATGGATGTTATTTTAGAGGCCAGGAGGCCCAGCACCGGAAACTCTTATGCAGAAAAATGGAAGAGATTCTGTGCTTGGAACCAGGCACAAGGAATTGACATGCTTGTACGAAGTATTCCTCAGATTTTACAATACCTAACTGAGATGCTGGACAAAGGCCTATCCTTCTCATCAATTAAGATCCATGACTCTGCCATTTCAGCTCATTACAACACGGACCCACCTATTTTTTCACATCCATTGCTTAGGCAGTACCTCAGAGGGGCCAAAAACATAAGACCTCCAAGGAGAGCACCAATACCTGCATGGGACCTCAATTTTGTCTTGGAAAAACTCACACTGCCTCTTTTTGAGCCAGCCAATACAGCTGAGATAAAATTCTTATGGAAAACAGCTCTGCTCCTAGCAATAACTTCAGCAAGAAGAGTCTCAGAGTTACAGGCATTAATGGCTGTGGAACCTTTTATTATCTTCCATCCTGAGAGAGTTTCTCTAAGGACAAACCCAAAATTTATACCTAAGGTAGTGCCCAGTGTGGCTCTTAACCAAACCATTAATTTGCCTACTTTTTACCCAAACCCACAGAATAAAGGGGAGAGAGTTCTGCATTCTTTGGACATACAGAGACAGCTACGCTTCTACTTGGACAAAACTAAAGCTTTCAGAAAGACTGAGCAACTTAGTGGCATATGCTGCAGGATCACAAGGAAAGGCCATCTCAAAGCAGACTATTTCAAAATGGATAGGACACTGCATTCGTTTCTGCTATTCACAACATAGCAAATCAGTGCCTAAGGGCATTAGACCACATTCGACCAGAGCAGCAGCCACCTCAGCAGCCTTCCTCAGAGTAGTACTAACCAAGGATATTTTGGAGGCTGCAACTTGGACTTCAGTGCACACTTTTACTAAGCACTACCACTTACCTCTTTACTCTAAATCCAGAGCAGGCTTTGCCACTGCAGTTCTGCAGGGCCTCATAGCCACTCCTAATTCTATTTAGACCCAGCTGCCCAACCTCAGCTTTGGGATTCAACCCAAGTGTAATGACTGCAACAGTGAAACACGATGAACATAGTACAGTTGTGTACCTACCATAAATGTAGATGCTCGAGTGTATTCACTGTTGCAGTCCAGATTACCCACCATCCCCCTTTCTTTGCTGGGACTTATCTATGCTTCTCTATTCTATAAAACCTATGTGGTGTATTTGCTTGTAGATGAAGGTAATGTTTATTTTAGTGCATGCTTTTTATAAGCAATGTTTTTAGCCTACCCTTTTGGGGGCACCTGACATCTGGGGCAAGAAAAACTGAAGAAAATGGCGTCGGCTGCATCTTGTATACCCCTGGCGCACTGACGTCAGGGAAGAGGCAACAGCAACCGACGCCGGACCAGGACTTTGGAATTCAGACTGACTGCAGGTAGCCTGCCAGCAGGATAACCCAAGTGTAATGATTGCAACAGTGAATACACTCGAACATCTACATTTATGGTAGGTACACAACTGTACTTTGTCATTACTAACATCCACTTCACATAGCCAATTCCTACCTTGTTTCTAAGACTGCTAATAAACCACTTTCCTTTGAGGTGCTGCCCAAACCTTGGAGGCCTTCAAGATGCAGGTTTGGGTATACAGGATACTCTGCGTCACTCTTACAGAAAGACAGCAGCATCTATAGACCCAGCAAACAGCAGAAGAGTAAAAGGGTGTCGCCCAGCTGGCAGGCTGATGAACTTTAGGCAGCAAGATCAAGCCAACAAATCTATTAATGTCTTACTTCTAGGTGACTGCATTGAGATAGAGAGAGAGACAGAGATGCACTACTCATCATGTTGAACAGAAAGGACAGGGTAACTATCAGTTTAATTTCTCCACATGCTTGGCTTTTTTATATACCTTGACAGGAATGGACCCATTCATAAGTCAAGGCGTAATTAAACTTCATGGAATTAGTATTGCCTCAGTCTTTGTTATCCAAAATTGCTCTTCTTGGCACCAGCAGTGTTCCCAGTGTTGCCTCCTACTGCAGTTCATAAGGTATTACATGTACTGGTAACGCATTTAAGTATGTTTGTAAATTGTTTTATACCTATTGCTCCTACTACTACTGGGGAACTGTCTGAGGATCATTTGTCCAGATTGCTCTTGTTTTTATTTTAAGAGACTGTGGGTGTAGAAAATTCAGCCATCGATGCTACATTTTTTGTTTGTTTTTCCTTATTGCTACTTTATCTGTTTTTCTTTTTTTTAATTTGGATCTGTTTTTTAATTGTTGGTAATAGGTGATCTTATGCGATATAAACTTCATCTTTGTCGATAATGCTTTGCGGACAATGTCTCCAGTGCTTCTCAGCTACTTCCACATTGTAGTGTTTGGACAGTCCCCAGTGCAGCAGACTTGGTACATTAATGTGACTTTCAACATACAGACCTTTAGCCATCAGTGTAGCACACCTAGCAATGAGATGTATAACTTTTTTCCTATTTTCTTTTACAGAGGCTGCATTTGTATGTTGATTTTTGTAAAGTAATGTGTATGTAGCCCACTGTCCTGGGTCACCATCATTGGCCTTTCATCACCTTTCCTTAACCATTCTTGTGTTAAAACTTAGTCATCATGAGGTTGTTCCAGAAGATTTCTATACTTGCCTATATGTGTGGACTTTTCAATTTTCTTTCCTTCTCTTCTAGTCCATTTCCTTATATTTCTTATGTTTTTTGGCACTTTTAGTTGCTTTCTGATTTTTGACTACAGGGTGACTGTAAGCTCACTCCACGATGTCATTAGAGCCCTCAAGTTCCATCAGCAAAGGTATACACACAACTTATTGAGCATGTGGGACAGAACATCTTGATACACATTTCTTAGGTCACATGAAGAAGAGCGTGATGAGCTTTCAGAATAGGCATGTGAAGTTAATGAAAGTAGTCTTGCAAACGTTCTACCATCAGCAAGAATGATGCTACAATACAAACAAAAGATAATTGACTTCAACTATCAGCTTAGTTCTTGGTGCCATTCTAAAGGGTACCAGTAAGTAGACTGGGATGAGGTGATAGCCCTACCTGCTTTGCTAGGGATGGCCAGCACCTCTTTCCTCATGGCTTTTTCATGTTGGCCAAAACTTTTTCTTCCCCCGTAAGTGCCTTTTTAGGCAAGATTCTTCTCCTCTGACTACTAACCTAGTTAGACAAAATCCTAACTATTTAAAAGTAGCACTACTCAATCCTTGAAACCTAAGTAAGAAGTTGCACTCCTTTCAGGTCTACCTTGAAAATATAAATATTTTCATTGTTACCGAAACATGGTTTCATTGTAGTGATAGCACCCCTGCAGTTTTGAGTTTCATTGCCTACCATTCTTTCAAACTACTGCTGAAAACAGTGTTGTTGGAGGGAGGCATGTCTTTTCCTAAGAAAACAAATCACGTCTACACTCATAAGGCAGGGTAGTGACCTTAAGCTCTTCTATGTAATTTGTACCACGTCATACTGTATACCCACTGTGTCACCTGCACCACCACAAAGCACATTTCAGCAAAGTGGAGTCCATTCCCATTGAACCTAAACTCTGTTCTCTTGAGGAATGTCAACTATCTTTCCATTAACTGGAAAAGCTACACTACCACAAGTAAGTGTACACAATGCTTAGATTTCATAAATGCTAGCTAGCTTATGTCCCAAATAGGGGATCAGAAATTTTGGGTCGAATTCTTGCCATCATAACCCCACTTTGTTCTGCATCCATAATTGCCCCATCATTGCTTAAATCCAACCACAGTTTAGTAATGTTCACCATTAAGGTAAAGCACAATTTACCTTCATACCCTTTTGTCTTTAGAGAAAATTCTAAGACAGCTCTCTTACAGCTACCTGATAACTTGAAACTTGTGCATCGCACTTGGCCCCATTAAATACACAGTTAAATTCATAGACAATTTTCTGTTTTACCTAAAAGCATGGATTGAGATAATTGGTCCCACTCAAATGCAAATACAGTAGCAAATTCTGGAATAAACCCTTTTGGTAGAACCCTAGTGTAAACAGGAATATCCCCCCTTGGTGGAATCTGAAAAAAATCCATTCATTTCAATTTCTCCCAAATACATTGTGATCATTGCCCATCTGTAGCTATATGGCCTTTTTAAGATAAGCAGGCATCAACCCTATAAAAAGTTTCAAGGCCAATTTTTGATAAGTCATCAGATCTACTCACAGATCTCAAGCATGCTGGCCAGAGCAGTGTATGCGAGTGTACTGATGTTATCTCTGCCTATTCTACATTTGTTAATCTAATAACTGGCCTGTACAGGAATAGCCTTGTTCCAATTAGAGAAATAAGAGATCTGGTGTTGCCAGTTTTCATTCTGTCCTCAACTGATGGGTTTGGATCTGATAATCTTGATGCCTCTGATCCGACTCTGCTGCTAAATATCATGGCAACCAAAAACTGTCAAGCTTCTCCTTTACCCACAGTGCACCAACCCCAATTACCTCTGATCTCATTTGCACCTTCAAGCAAAAGAGGTGGTCTTCCATCACTCTCAAGCATACAGCAGATAAGTTTCATATTTTCTTTCAAACCTTGTTATAAATCTTTATATATTTTCCCTTACCATTTTTTTTAATTCCTAGTAGTTTCTTACATTTTCTTTTACTACCTTCTTTCTTTAGTACATTTTATGTACCTCTCTGATACTATCATTAGTATCTCTCTCCCCTCTACAACACTGTTATAGTTCCTAGTTTACCATCATTGGTGTTTTCCTCTCTCTCTTTCCTCTTTTCCCCTCTTCAGAAAAAAAAATGCTACTGTACTGGAGCCTTAAGGCCTGGGACATCTGGCATAATAATAAAACTAATTGAAATACAGTTATTTCTTAAACTAAGAAATAAAGCAAAAAAAGAAATAAGGAATGATTAAAAAAAAAAACAATACTCTGACATACAAATTAAACACATTTCAAACCTACATAAATTCTGGGCAGCTGTTAAAGTTTAACAACCAGGTGAAATTAGTACACCACCCCCAAACACAAACGATACCACCATCAACATAGCAACTCAATTCAATGACTACTTCTCCTACTCCATTCTTAAACTGATTACATCTTCTTCCCCCACCAGTTTCCCAGGTCTACATAATCCCTCAAACAACCCAAACCTCTAGTCACTCAAACCAGTCTCATCTATAAACACCTGTCCAAACTAAAACCTGCTTCCCTCGCAGCAGACAGATTCCCACCTGAATACCTCCAGATTGCAGCCAAAGCCACAGCATACTCTGTTTCCATTTTAATAAATAGATCCATAGCTCCAGCAATGAGTACCTTCTCTCTGGAAAATCTCTCTCATCCCATTACACTCAACTGAATTTTCCAATTACTGACCAATAGACATACTCTCTCCATTGTCAAAAATATTGGAAAAAATGTATTTATTCCTAGATACTAAACTACCACTTATCTGACAACCTCCTTGCCAAAACACAACATAGGTTCTGCCCATGCCATAACACTACCACTGCCCGCATCAGTTTTACCAATATTGCTAATCAGCAGCGAAACGTAGGCAGTCTTGTCTCAACTGCCTTTCTAAAGCATTTGATATGGTCTCTCACAACAAACTTCTAACTGTCCTTTTTGAACTTAACCTCGATAAATCCACCCTGCTCTGGTTTAAAGACTGTCTTTCCAGCCACCTGCAGGCCATTAAATGGATGGCGACTCAATCTCCCCTCCTCCCAGCCACCCTAGGAGTACCACAGGGATCTATACTTGGACCCCTGCTTTTCACCATTTTCACAAACAGAGCCTACACACGGCCACCCATCAAACAAACTCGGTAGAAGATGCCAACGATGCCACATTAATCTGTGCAGCTTCCTGCCTCCAAATTCCTCAAGAAAAAAAACAGGAATCCTTCACCACCATAGAAACCTGGCTGTCAAATTCCAAGCTTTTTGAAAATACTAAAAAAAAAAAAAAAAATTTTATTCTATCTGTCCAAGGCTACTCACCCCACCCTCCCCTTTCAGATATCCTCAAAGGACAACACCCTCATCACTCCAGTCCCACAAACCAAACTACTAGGAGCAATCATCAACCAAAATCTAAAATTCGATAAACCAGACCATAACTAAAGTTCATAAAAAACTCTGCACCCTTTATCGATGCAAAAACTACATGACCACTGACAGTAAAGCTGTTGTAGCTAGAATTTGCCTACTCTCCACATTACTATATTCATCCCCTGCTCTAACCAACTAAATAAAGGTGACTTAAACAAATTAACCACTTGCTGTAACAAATAGCAAAATTTGCGACCAGCTCCTCCTACCGATCCCATCACTGTCAAGCCCTTAAACAAGCTGACTAGAATTACCTAACTTATTAAACTTTAACCAACTTACCATGGCACACCAAATAGTCTGCCACCCCAATAAAGTACCAGCTCTAACAGGTCTACTCAGTCTCTACAACAACAACTGCCAACTAAGATCCACAAACAGAATGCTAGTAGAAATATCTAAAAGCAAATATACAGCTGGTGACTCCCGCTACTCAAGCGCAGTTGCCAATATGTGGAACTCTCTCCCCAGCGAAATCAGAATGCAAAATAAATTGAACTTCAAAAGTCAGCCAAGTCCTGTCTCTCCAGTTCCTGGTTATGCAACTGTCAAGACCCAAACTAACCTAATAAATACCTAGTTCTTTCTCATTATTAATTTCAGCAGATGATGGATTAAATGTTTGTTCTACTTTAGCAACATGCACGATGCTTCAAAGTGTATCACTGTCATGTTATTCATCAGTATACTACTTTCGGATTCTAAAAGGTCTTCTTCCGTCATCCTTTGAAGAGGCTACATCAGAGGGATGACCTTCTATTCATATGTTGCAGTATTCATAACATAAGGGAGTCCGCCTCTGGCTGACTCATACATCCAGCCAGTATCCAAAAGCCTTAACGCTACTGAGAGGTGCATGCTTCTCTGCACCACACAACTCATATGTCGGCCATAAAGAGACATTGGGTATAAAGCTGATGTCAGCAGACACCTACCTCTGAGCTTTCCTGCTTACCTATCCGATCGCCTGCTCCAGATGCTCCCTCACCAGAACAGTTTATGTTCCAGTTTTCAGGTAAGTACCCATTGGGTTTTTTCTTCTAAAAGTTTTTGCTGCTGCTTGTTTTGTTGGGTTCATATCAGCTAGGAAGGGCAAGTGTCAGTGTAGAAGGCAGAGTCCACATAAAGACATCCATGATATCTGCCTCTTTTGTCTAGGCCCTGACCACGACCACACCCTGTACCATTTGCAAATTCTTTGTCCCCAAGATCCTCAGGAGTTGGCTAGCCCCTCTAAAGTTGTTTAGAAAATCAGCGACTTAATTGCCTTGCACGTGAAATGGATGTGACGTCGGGCCATACAGATGAGCTTGTACCAAAGAAGGCCAAAAAATTGCAGCCTGAACCTTCAGCTACTCCCTTTCATCCAGTCTTTGCCCCCAAGGCTGGTGTAGACCCGGAGACCATGCTAAAGGTGTTAGATGTACCATCGGGAGGTACCACAGTGGAGGCCCCAAAAGAGTACCCTGGCACATCCGTGAGGGAAGGGCAGGTGTCCAATGAGGGAGACAAGGGGGAACCCAGGCTTATATCCGAGGGTCCTCGTGGTGTCACACAAATTATGGTACATGAGGATATGCTTTCCAATATCATCGAATGTAGGCCGACATCCTTTCCTTCCACTTTTCATCGTATGGAAGCTCCTAAGAAGAAGGCGAGTAGAACTAAACATGCATCTCCTGTTGCCCCTCAGCAGCCTCCTGATTAGGAAGCTTTTTCTCAAAAGTCTCTTTAATGCCTTTATGGCACTTTGCCAACCCCCTCATTCTTCTTTTCCTCTGCAGCCCTTCTCTCCTTCCACATCCTTCAAATGGACAACTGGGGACACTTCCTCAGAGGAGGAGGATTCCTCTGGAGAGGAGTCATTAGCCTATTCCACCCAGTTGGATTCTCCCTTAGAGTATGCCTCCCCAGAGGAGGAATCTAATGCTCCAGATTCCCCAGGGGAGGATATCTCCTTTGGAGAGACAATTCTTAAAATGAAAGATTTTTTTTTAAGTGGGACTGCTCCCAAGTTTTGGATATCCAGAAGAGGTGTTATGACCTCTTGCAGATGGATTCCCCTTCTGCTATCCCTCCAGTCCTGCCTGCCTTTTTGGATGTTTTCTTGGCTGCCTCCAAATGTCCAGACTCTCAGCCTCCTGCCCACAAACGTTCAGACAGTTTCTGTAAGGTACCTGAGGACTTCTGTGTTCCTTTTTAAGGCTCCTGCTGCTGACCTGGCTACCATTTCTGTTTCCATGGACAAGGCTGTAAAATTGCTTCCATCCACTTCCCTGTTACCCTCTGACAAGGAGAGTAAGGCCATGGAACATTTGGGAAAGAAATACAAACTTCTGCCACCTTGGCCTTCTATGCAATCAGTTATCAGACCCACATGGTAAAGTACTCCCTGACTCTTCTGGCAGATGCAGGGAAAATGTGGCAGACATCCCAGATTTCCCAGCAAAATTAAAATTAACAGCTATTCTTAATTCTTCTGCAGAAGTGACTAGGCACTCCACGTACAGTTATGATGCTACTGCTGATACCTCTGCAAGGGCAGCTGCCTCTGGGTTTGTTCTGAGAAGATATTCTTGGCTTAGGCTACAGCCTCTGCCTGAAGATTTCAAGGGCAAATTGCTGGATGCACCTTTGGATAACAAAACCTTGTTTGGGAGTTCACCAGCGGAGCTCTTAAAGTCTCTTAAGGAGAAAGGAAAGGAGCTACAGGAACATAAACACATTCTTGTTTCTCCATTTCCACAGTTTCAAAGAAATTATCCAGGAAGACTGCCTTTATTAGAAAGCCTTCTCTGTCATCTTCCAAAAGTAAGAGGGGACCTAGAAAGCCATCCTCTTCTAAGTCTGTTTCTTCCACCCATACCTCAAAACAGTCATTTCAGTCCCAACCGAAGCCAGGTAGTCTGTGACTACCAGCCACCAGGGCCATCCACTCCCTTGTCCAGTAGTCTCAGCCTATCTCTCGCTGCTTGGAAACTGATTACTCAGGACTCTTGGGTACTCTCCATAATCAAAACAGGATATTTCATGGTTTGGGAGAAATTCCCCTCATTCAGAGGGATTGCACCCCACCCCCACTTCCCAAAGATCAGTTGAGTTTCTTTCCTCAGGTCATCACAGACCTGATCTCTCAGGGTAATATCAGAGGTTCCCATTTCTCAGCAAGGAAAGGGATTTTCCTCCAGGATGTTCCTGCTCCCCAGGATGGATGGCCCCTGGAGAACCATGCTGGACTTTTCCCATTTAAACACCTTTCTCAAAGTTCCATCTTTCAGTATGTTGACTCTACCTTCCCTTCTCCCTGTTATTCTTCCACAGGGGTTCATGGTGTCCCTGGATGTAAAAGATGCTTATCTTCACATTCCCATCCACCCAATGTTCAGGAAATGTTTACATTTTTCCTGTAGCTTCCTCGCATTTTCAGTTTTGTGCTTTCCCCTTTGGTCTCTCTATGGTGCCAAGGGTTTTCACAGAATGCTTGGCCCCTGTTATAGCATTTTACAGAATGCAGGGAATTCAAATTTTCTCTTGCCTAGATGACCACCTGATTCAGGCTTAGTCCCCAGAACTTCTTCAGGAACACCTTTCCTTCACTATTGCCCTTCTGTAGAGTTTAGGGTTCACTATAAACTTCCAGAAGTCTTCCCTTATCCCTTCGCAGGATCGCATTTTCCTGGGATGCAGAATACAAACAGACAAAATGCTAGCCTCTCTTCCAATGGAAAAAGTTTTGTTCCTGGCTTCCTATTTCTAAAGCATTCTTCCTCTCCAGTCCTTGACAGCCAGGGGCTTCCTTCGTCTCTTGGGGTACATGACATTCACTATCCCCATGATACCCTTAGTAAGACTACACATGGAGAAGTGGCAGTGGTATTTAAGAACTGTGTGGATGCAACACTTGCATCTGTTAGAGTTTCTGATTCCTCTTCTGCCTTGCTTAAAAAGGGAACTAGAATGATGAATCCACCAGGTAAACAGAAACCCTCGCCTGCCACTGCAACAACTCCTTCTTACCCTAGAGTTATTCATAGACTGTTCAGACACAGGTTGGGGTGTAACTGTCCAAGCCTAGAGGGTCAGAGATGTTTGGTCTCCCAAGCAAGCTCAGGAGCACATCAGTGTAAAGGAGATGAGGGCACTGGATTTGGCATTGCAAATATTCAAAAGCATCCTTGTTACAGGAGTACTGAGGTGGTTTATAGACAACACCACAGCTCTTTGGCACATCTACAAGCAGGGGGGAATGAAGTCTTGCATTCTATGCAGACTTGTTCTACTCACCTGGGAATTAGGCTTACAAAGCCAAATATTTCTACAGGCTGTTTATCTCCCCTCAGGCCAGAATACAGTGGCAGACTTTTTAAGCAGGTCCATGACCCAATCCCACGAATGGATGTTGCACAGGGATGTGTTTCTGGACCTAATCCATCAGTGGGATAGGCCTCAGATCGGTTTGTTTCCCCCATGAGTAGACCACTTCCAAAATGTTGTGCCTGGATCCCACATCGCTGGTGTGGAAGGTGGATGCTCTGCCTTTCTCATGGAAGGGAATGTTTCTGTATGCACTCCCCTTGCCTTTTCTACAAGAAAGGTGACTCCCTTTTGGCCAAGGCAGCACTGGTTCCTCCTTCTCCTGCACCTAGCCAGGGGCAATCATCACAAGTTAACTCCACAGGATGGATCTACTCACACAGGACAAAGGGACCATAATACATCCACAACTGTCAACTCTTAATCTGACATTGTGGGTGATAGGGTTTTAATCCCTTACAGACACCTTTTTTTCTGAGGACGTGCTACAAGTTCTGCAGGAGGCCAGAAAACCCGCAACTAGGAAATCCTACATTTCCAAATGGAAAATGTTTTCCATCTGGTGTCATTAAAAGGACCTACAACCTCTCTCAGTTGATGTCCCAGTGGTTTGTCCTATCTGTGTGAATTGATGAGGGCTGGGTTGTCCTTTCCTTTGGTGAAGGCTCACCTTTCAGCCGTCTCTGCTTGTCTGCCTGTGTCTCCAACTGTGTCCTCTAGGTTGCAGGTAAAACTGTTCCTTAAAGACGTCCTTCATGTCAGACCACCAAGGAAACCAGCACCTCTTCCTTGGCATCTCATTGTGCTGGAGAAGCTTACACTGGGACCGTTTGAACCAGCAAGCTCCTCTTCCCTGCATTGTACCTGGAAGACTGTTAGTGGCTATTACCTCTGCTGGCAGGGTTTCAGAGTTACAGTCCCTGATGTCCAATCCTCCCTTCACAGTCTTTCATAGAGATAGGGTTTCCCAACGCACATAACCCTTCCTTCGTGTCCAAATTGGTTAATGAGTTATCCCTAAATTAGTCCATTAACCTTCCTACCTTTTTCCCTTCACCTCAGTGTCGCAGTGACAGAATATTGCACACCTTGGATGTGCACAGGCAGCTCAGATACTACCTTGACAAAGCCAAGCTTATTCGCAAATCTGACTGCCTGTTTGTCTCTTACTACCCAAGAGCTCTTGGTAAGTCAGTTTCCAAGCAAACTATTTCCAACTGGATTTTTAAAGCCATTTCCTTTTGTTATTTGTCATATGGTAAGACCCTTGCTTCCCCTGTGAAGGCCCATTCTATTAGAGCAGTTTCTTCCTCTGGGGCATTCTTTAAAGGATTGGACATTGGCTCCATACTGGAGGCAGATACATGGTCTCTATCCATACTTTCACTACAAGCTTACTACCATGTCTAAGTCCAGACCTAGATTTGCAAGAGCAATCCTGCATGGATTTATTGTAAAAGCATTGGCTAATCCTCCTCACAGACTGTCCCAAGCTTGAACTTTGGGATTCTCCCTTATGTTATGAATGCTGCAGCATATGAATAGAAGGACATAGAATAGTTGTGTAAAATCTTACCATAACTGTAGATGCCCTTCTCTTCTATATGCTGCAGTATTGCTTCCCTACCCTCTCTTTCCCTGATGCTTGCCTAGTTTCCTGTTATGATTCTCAGCTACAATCTCAGGATGGGGCTGGGCAGCATACAGTTCTGAGGTAGGTGCATACTGACGTCTGCTTTATACCCGACTTCTCTCTATGGCTAATGTATGGGTTGTGTGGTGTGGCGTAACATGTACTTCACAGTTGCATTAAGGCTTTTGGATATTGGCCGGACATATGAGTCAGCCAGAGGTGGACTCCCTTATGTTATGATTACTGCAGCATATAGAAGAGAAGGACGATGGTTATGGTAAGATTTTACACAACTATTCTTTCTTTCTTCCACTAAATCGAAAACCGCAAAACTCAAAAAACCCTCTTCTCTGAAGCCATCTTCCTCCTCCTGAGCTTGAGACTCCTCAAGGAAGAGGTCTCATAAGGAATCGGACTCAACCCCGGACGCAAAAAAGACTCAAGTCCATGAATCTGAAGGGAAAAAAAAAATTCTGATGTGATGGAGTCAAAGCTGTCGAATCAGACTTTTCTGATCGAGGTCAACCTGCAAAATTACTGCCCAGGACAAGGTACTCTGCATCTGGCTCCTGACAGGGTACCTTCCCATTTTTGGAAAGGCCCGGGTCGCCATCCATTTACTCTACTTGTTCTTCCAGAAGCCTCACAAAAGATGATGTGGAGAGACTGGTGAAGAAGGTTCTCTTGGTGCAGAGCCAGATTGGGGATGTTCTACATGTTTCACTGTTGCAGTCATTACATTTGGGTTATCTGCTTGCAGTAGCCCTCAGTTGGCCTGATTAACAAAGTCTTGGGTCCTGCCTCGGTTGCTGTCCCTTCTTCCATGACGTCAGGTCGTCAGGGCTACAAAACATGCAGCCGACGTCATTGCATCAATCTTTCTTGCAGTGCTGTGCCCGAAGCAGAAGCAGTTCGCAAGTGCCAGTAGGCTGATTTCTGAATTTTTTGTTTTCGAGTTTCAGAACTGACGTCTTCAACTAAAGCTAAGTACCCCATTGGGGAAATTTTTCTTGCTCCTTACCGATGTCAGTAAAAGTTAATAATTGCATTACTTGTGGAAAGCAAATACCTCATAAAGATTTTCATTCGTACTGTATTCCTTGCCTAGGCCCTGAACACGACGTACCTTGCTGTCAGTTTTGTGCTTTAATCAACGCACTATCCGTCGTCGGTATATTTTCTCCTCTAAATATTTTGGTTCTCAGTTTAATTATCCGGAAATGTGAGCAGTTAGCCATTCGACTACCGGGATTCTGAAAAAAAAATGCAAAGATAAAGACAGAGACAGGCCGCCGAGGTCCAAAACTGCCAACGACGCTTCTCCTAAGTTAGTCGTCAGTTCGCCGGTACTCAATGAGGCGCTTTTGCAGCCCCTGATACCCACTACTTCTGATTAGCAGGCCTCTACTGAGACCCATTCGGAGTCCAGTATGCTGCGAGATGCTTCAACTGTGGAACCCGCGGATGTCTCTACCTTGGATGGGTCCAGAGCCACTGTGCAGGCACCGGCTTCTGAGGGTGTATTCAGGCCTACGAACTTGCATATTAAACTGACGCCTCCTCCTTCATTTAGGCCTAAATCTCGAACCATACCTAGAAAAAACGATGCCCAGGCCACATGCTCAGGCCTTTATGCCTAAAAAACAAATGATATGAATGGCTGAAGATCTAATAACTCTAATCAGGGGAAGCCAACCCCCCCCCCCCTTTCTAAGAGGCCTAGGACTGAAGTTGTTTATGAATCTTCTGACCAGGATTCTGTTTTTTCTGATTCTTCTGATGATCTGGATTTGCCCTTATCTACTTATGAGGATTTTGATGCAGAGGACTGCATTCCCTCTGTTTCCCCTCCAGAGGATTTTTCTTTTGGTGAAACCTTACATATACTCTAAGGGAGCATTTCCACTGGGAAAGCCAGGATTTTTCTGATTCAAAAAAGAGGCTTGGGGATTTCTTACTCCTGCCTCAGCATAGGCCTTTAGCTCTTCCTCCTGTACTAGACATTGTTGATGCTTTTTCAGAATCTAGTTTGGCCCCTGATTCCTTGCCTCCTGTTCCCAGAAAACCTGACAGATATTACAGGGTCCCTTAGTCACACAACTTCCTTTTTAAAAATCCTATTGTGGATCCAGAGACTATTTCACAGGGGCCCAATGGCATTAAGGGTTCTACTGCTAAAAATCGTACCCCTTCTGATAGAGACTCCAGGGTCCTGAATAGTTGGGGTAAGAAGGTTTGCACTTTTGCAACCTTGGCCATTAGGGCTTTAAACTGCCAGTTTCATATGTTAAAGTATCAGCAACATGTTATTGGATTGCTTAAACAGAAAATGATGTTGATTCCTGACTGTGTGGAAAATAAAGAATTACAGGATTTAATGCTTTCTGCTGAACAAGTTGGAAATTATACTTTGCAATGCGGTTTTGATTCATTAGAGGCCTCTTGCAGGGCTGCTGTTACTGGGTCTGTGCTCAGAAGGCATGCTTGGCTTAAGGAGCAATCTTTGCCTGATCCTGTTGAAACTAAATTGTTGGTTGCTCCCTTAAATCAGGACCGCCTGTTTGGCAACAAGGCTAAGGAAGTTCTTAAGATGGAAGATGAAGCTAAATCTATGCAAACTGTTAAAATATTTCTTACAAGTTCAGCTTCCTATATTTAGTAGGCACTGGCCCTCTAAGAATTGGTCCTTTCCAGCCTCTTCCAGGTCTTCTCAAACTAAACCCAGACACAGCAGAAACCCCAGGTTTCAGTCCCAGGAGAGAGACAAGACTAAACAGTGGGGGGTTTCCACACCCAAATCAGGGAGTAGTAAGACTCCCCCTATAGAAAACTGTCTCAATTACTTACTTTTAAAATTTCCAAGCACTTCCCAACTGAATGCTCTTTTAGGTGGAAAGATTGGTCTACAGGCCAAAAACTGGGAACTCATTACCCAGGACAAGTGGGTTTTAAATATAGTGTCCCAAGGATACAGATTTCACTTCCACACCTTACCAACACCAAGCGGGTGGCCAGATCTACCCCCAAATCAGTGGGGAGATGCCCAAAATCAAGTACTCTCTCTTTTAAGCATAGGGACTATTCAGTTGATACCAGAAGAGGAAAAGGGACAAGATTTCTATTCGAGAGTTTTTCTGGTACTCAAAGGCAATACATGGTGTCCCATCCTGGACCTTTCTACTCTAAATACCTTTATGGTGATTCCAAAATTCAAGATGCTGACTCTTCACTATCTGCTTCCTATGCTAGGCAAAGATGCATGGCTGGCAACACTAGACTTAAAAGAAGCATACCTGTACATCCATATCAGGGAGTCTTGCAGAAGATACCTACGCTTCAAAGCAGGCTACATGCACTATAAGTTCTCTGCATTACCCTTTGGCTTATCTACTGCGCCCAGGGTATTCACAAAGTGCCTAGCTCCACTCATTGCATTTTGCAGGCAAAGAAATATTCAAATATACCCATACCTGGACGATTGTCTAATTCAGGCAGAAAGCCAGGACATACTTTTGAATCATCTGGCCTTTGTTCAAAGGGTACTGACTTGTCTGGGGTACACCATAAATGAAAAGAAATCACACCTGGTACCCTGTCAACAAATTATATTCCTGGGAGCAAGCTTGAATACAACTTCCCAGATGGCTTTCCTCACGCCAAAGAAACGGATTCTTTTGACAACCTACTTTAAACAAGTGGCCATAAAAGCCTAGTTATCTGCAAGGCAAATACTGCAAGCCTTTGGGTTTATGGCCTCCTGCATTCTTCTAATTCCATAAGCAAGACTGCCTATGAGGAAACTGCAATGGTATCGCAAAAGCCTATGGTGTCAACATTCACAGGATCTAGAAGCAATGATTCCTATCATACCATGCCTATGCCTGGAGTTCCTTTGGTAGGCAGAGGCCTGCCACCAAAACGAGGGACTACCATTCACACTACTCCCTGCCGCCCAAACCTTGACAACAGATGCATCAGACTATGCATGGGGGCTCACCTGGCAGGGAAGTGCATTCAGGGCAAATGAAACCCAAGTCAAAGGCACCTACACATAAATCAAAAGGAAATGTTAGCTGTACAGAACGCTCTGACAGCCTTCAAGGACCACATTCTTCCCAGACAGCTAATGGTAAAGACGGACAACACCACAGTCATGTGGTACATAAGCAGGGGGGTACCCATTCTTATCCCCTCTGCAGACTAGCCATGGCATTGTAGAACACAGCCTTGAGCTACCAAGTGAATCTACAGCTCAGTTCCTGCCAGGAAAACTAAATACACACTGGCAGATGGACTAAGCAGAAACCATATGGACCCACACGAGTGGAAACTGGAACCAAGGATTTTCAACATGTTGACAAGCAAATGGGGGGAGCCCAGATATAGACCTGTTTGCCTCCCCCCAGAACCATCAGTTGGACAAATTTTGCACAAGGATTCCTCACAAACTAGCTTGGAAAGTCGATGCTCTATCCTTCAGCTTGAAAACCCTTTCCTCCTCTGCTCTCCAAAGTACTACTAAAGATCAAACAGGACAAGCCAAGGATGATCTTAATTGCATCAGACTGGCCACAACAATACTGATACTCCCTCCTGCTCAGTGTGTCATGCTTGGCCCCATGGCACCTGCCTCAGACTCCTTCCCTGTTGTCTCAGCAGGAGAACTAGATTCTGCACCCTGAGCTGCAAACCTTGAGCCTAGCAGCCTGGCTAATTACCTAATCTCTCCTTTACCACCCCTCAGCAAATCAGTGATGGATATCATTTTAGAGGCTAGGAGGCCTAGTACTAGAAAAGCTTATGCTGCAAAATGAAAAAGATTTTCTACCTGGAACCAATCTCAAGGGACGAGTGCAGCAGTGCCCAATTTACCTCAGATTTTACAATGTTTGACTGAGATGCTTCATAAGGGCTTGTCCTTTTCCTCCATCAAAATCCATGCCTCTGCCATTTCAGCTCTTTATAACACAGAGCCTCCCCTCTTCTCTCACCAACTGCTCAAGCAGTTCCTCAGAGGGGCCAAAAATTTAAGGCCACCCAGGAGAGCGCCAACTCCTGCCTGGGCCCTTAACTTTGTCTTGGAGAAACTCACTCTTCCTCCTTTCGAGCCAGCTGCTACTGCAGATTTAAAATTCCTTTCCTGGAAAACAGCTTTCCTTTTAGCAATCACTTCTGCAAGACTGGTATCTGAATTATAGGTCCTTATGGCAATGGAGCCTTTCATCATCTTTCATGTGGACATGGTGTCCCTCAGAACCAATCCCTCCTTCATGCCCAAGGTGGTATCCAGTGTGGCTCTTAATCAGTCCATTCATTTGCCTACCTTCTTTACTAACCCACAGAACAAAGGGGAATGGATACTGCACTCCTTAGATGTGCACAGACAACTTAGATTCTACTTGGATAGGACTAAACTGCAAAGGAAATCTGAACAGCTGCTGGTGGCATTTGCTGCAGGGACAGAGGGGAAAGCTGTTTCAAAGCAAACCATTTCAAAAATGGATAGTCCACTGCATTCATTTCTGCTGTAAGCACCATGGAAAACCTATCCCACAGGGCATTCAACCAGGGCTGCATCTACCTCTACAGCCTGTCTCAGGGGCGTCCCTACAGGGGACATCCTAGAAGCTGCTACCTGGAGTTCTGTACATACTTTCACTAAGCATTTGCCAATTTTCTCTAAATCCAGAGCTGGTTTTGCCTCTGCAGTCTTGCAGGGCTTTATAGCTGGTCCTAATTCTATTTCAATTCCTCCACCCAACCTTAGCTTTGGGAATCTACCCACATGTAATGACTGCAACAGTGAAACACGAAGAACATAGTACAGTTGTGTAAACTTACCATAAATGTAGATGTTCGAGTGTTTTCACTGTTGCAGTCCTGGTTACCCCCCCCCGGCCAACCCCCTTTCTTTTTTTTTGGCTATACCTCTACTCTCACTTACACCAAAAAGCTTTTTGAGCATAGTATTTGCTTTTTTGTTGGAGGTATATCCTTGTATTTTAGATTTAATTGCTTCCCATTAGGGGTCACCTGACATCTGGCGCAAGAAAAACTGATGTAATGGTGTCGGCTGCATGTTTTATACCCCTGACAACTGACGTTATGGAAGAAGGGACAGCAACCGATGCAGGACCCAAGACTTTGTTAATCAGGCCGACTGAGGGCTACTGCAAGCAGATAACCCAAATGTAATGACTGCAATAGTGAATACACTTGAACATCTACATTTATGGTAAGTGTACACAACTGTACTTTCCTTCAGCTACTACTCCTCTGGGGCAAGCAATCTGTACATCTGCTACTCCCCTGTTACAGATTCCTCCTCTGACTGCTATAGCTTCAGAGTTTTTGGATCTGAGTCATTGAATCAGTCTAGTTTGGATTCAAGAATAACTGTATCCTCTGATCCAAGATCTTTGAGGTCTGAGATTCTATCAGATCCAAAGAGCTCTCGGAGCAGTAGTCTACTTGTCAGATATGAGGTGTTGCATTCAACTCCAAAGCTTTTGGGGCAGTCTCTACACCTCAGAGCTTTGGCACTGGATAACTCTGCTGTGGCTTCCAACTCAGGGATTTTATCCTTGTAGCAGGGGAGACCTGAAATTCGGAAGCTCGTCTTGGATCCAGTGGTCTCTCTCTCTCTCTCTCTCTCTCTGTCAGAGAGCTGCTCTGCATTCGAGGCTGTGAAGAGAGTATTTTCTCCCTAGACAGTTCAGATACATCTTTCCCCCACAGAGATCCTAAGACCCCTACCGTGATATCTCAGCACTCAGAGCTTCACCATCTCCCTCCACAAGGACAAGCCAGTACCAAAACCCCATGCTCCCACTCATGGAATTATAAACTCCTCTTCTGATACCTCACCAGAGCATCCCACTAAGGAGTTCCCTAATAAGAGGACGTGTAAGAGGAAACTCTTAGACTCCCCAGAGGAGTCCATTACTGAAGATGCAGATTTTGATGAAGGCGAAGGGTCCCCATGATCACCTCCTGAAGATGTCTCTTTTGGGGGTGGGAGTTCGTTTTGATGCAATGGTCATTGTGGCAGCCACCAAGAAGGAACTAGCTGAGGAAAGTTCCACTGTCCACCCCCCCCCCCCAACAGGGAGTCGCTGGCGGACAGATTTGGAAAGCATGTCTATGCTTCAGCGACCTTCGCTTTGAGATCTCTGAACTATTTGGCACATTTTATTAGATTTCAGAGGGATTTGATCAAGGAGTTATCAAATACCCTCTCGGGTGCTGTTTCTGATGAAGTTTAGGCATCTGTTTCTTCTCAGCTGATGACCCTACTGTCCATATCCGGATCTTCCATGAGCTTGATTTCACATGTAGCGGAAGGAACCTCAAGGGCAGCAGGTTCAGGTGTTTCCATAAGGAGACCTGCCTGGATGCACCTCTGAGTTTGCGGAGCCTTTCAAGTCTTCCTTTGTCAATGCTCCCTTTGATGGATCATCTTTATTTGGCCCAAAGGTGAAAGAAACTCTGTCTAGGTGTGAAAAGGATGGAAAGACCCTGTCAGCTGTGGGCTTGCATTTTTCGACTCCTTAAAGAACCTTTTTCAGGAATCAACAAGGTGGTCAAAAATGTGGTTCAGGAAGTCTCAGGGTCTTTTTCAAGACATACGTGGAGGGGATTCCCCCAGAGGCAGAGGAGGGAACTCAAATGGATAAAGATGCTCCCGCGACAAAGGAGGCCCGCAAACCAGGGTTCCAGAGAATCTTCCTTTGACAAACTCTAGCAGCGCTCCCGAAAGGAGGTCTGATTGTCCACCTCTGGAGACAGTCTGGGGACATTTATCCCTGCACCAGAGAGCTTAGTAGATATAACAAAAGACATTTGGGTACAGAGGATATATTATACCATTTTCCCTTTAAACCCCACTCCCAAAGAAAATCCCCAATATTTCACCCAATCAGAGGGAACAAGCAGCAATTCAAATACAAAAGCTGCTAGAAAAAGTCATCCAAGAGGTCCCACCAGACGAGATAGAATCTGGAATGTACTCAAGGTTCTTTTTGGTGCAAAGAAAACAGGACTGGAGACCAATACTAGATCTCTCCAAACTAAATAAGTCAGTTTGAAGAGCCAAGTTTGGGATGCTCAAGGGTCAGTCCATTCTCCCATTTCTCTAGACAAGGACAACTGGATGTGGTCTATAGACCTTCAGGATGCGTACTGTCACATAAAGATGAGCAGACAGTCTAGAAGGTACTTGCTCTTCCAGCTGGGAGCCAGTCATTATCAATTCAGAGTACTGCTCTTTGAACTCACCACTGCTCCCAGAGTGTTTACCAAGTGCATGGCAGTAGTAGCAGCTCACCTCAGACTGCAAGGATTCCAGGTCTTTCCATATCTAGATGGCTGGCTCATTATCGCTCTGGCCTGGCATCAATTCATATATACAAGAGACCGGGTTCTCAAAACTTGTTTTCATGTGGAGATTACCTTAAACTATGACAAATCTCATCTGTTACCAACTCAGACTTTAGAGCTTATAGGAGCCATTCTCAATACAGAGACGACCATTGCTTCCCTTTCATTACTGAGAATTCAGACAGGAAGATTTTAAGTCAAAATGATATACAGCACTGCAATTTCAGCCTGACTGGTCCTTAAGGTTCTGGGATCGATGGCGACAGCAATAACCTTAGTACCTCTTGCCATATTTTACATGAGAATTCTACAGTAGAAGTTAGGTAGTCAGTGGTCAATTCTTTATCAACCACTGTCTTACAAGATACGAATCACTCATATCTGCAAGAGAGATCTGAAATGGTGGATTCATTCAGACCAGGTTCTACAAAGTGGTCCATTCTTTTCCCCCTCTGCCCAAAGCCATAGTGACCACGGACGCTTCCTAGCTAGGGTGGGAGGGGGCATTATCTGGGGAAGACTGTCCAAGGCACCTGGTCCCTCGAAGAGGCCAGTTTGCATATAAATGTCCTGGCGTTGAGAGAAATGCTGTTAGCTTTGCCAGCATTTCAGAATGCTCTCCCTTTGGGGACAATTGCAATACAGTCGGACAACATGTCAGTCATCTGGTTCGTCAGTAAACTGGGAAGAACCAAATCCTACCCATTGTGTCAAGAAGCTGAGTGTGGCAGTGGGTGATCTCATCCAACTGTTTTCTTATAGCAACACACATTCTAGGGAAGTCCATTGTGATAGCAGACAAATTGAGCAGGTGCATTCTTCTACCTCACGAATGGCCCCTCAACAAAAAGATTGTGAAAATAATCTTCCGAGAGTGGGAACAGCCTTGCTGTAATCTATTTGCATCCTCCCCCCGAACAACAAATGCAGCAGCTACTTTTCCCTAATCCCTCCACAGGGGGAATCCCCGAGGGAGGCTGTACTTCATGATTGGCCCCCTAGTCTCCGTTATGCGTATTCTCCTAGTAAATTAATACCCAAATTTCTTCCCAAAGCTTCAAGGTTAAAGAGCAGGGTCACCCTCACTGCCCCTTATTGGCCTTGACAAATTTGATTTCCTTTCCTTTGGCCTCACTTGATTCAACCACCTTGGTTTCTGAATCCAATTCTTAACCTCCTGTCTCACCCAACAGGCACTGATACAAACCAGATATAGTGAATCTCAGGCTGACTGCCTGGTTCCTCCAGTTCCATTAATAGCCAGACAACCTATGCTGTCTTCTCCTGTCAGTCATATATTTTTGTCCTCCCAGAGACCTTCCACCAGAAAACGTTACTCCTGGAAATGAAAGAGATTTGTTTTTTGGGCTCAAAACCATTTCCTCCCTTTTCAGTCCCCATTCACAGTGTCTTGGATTTGTTAGCTCATCTTGTTGAAGGAGCTAGTTTTTCTACTGTTAAAGTACAATTAGCAGCTATTTCCAATTTTCATGTTTGAATAAACGGTTCTTCTGTAGCGTCCCATAAGCTAACCATACTTCCTCTTGGGATCTAAACCTTGCGCTGCGGTCTCTCACACAATCTCCCTTTGAACCCTCAGCTACTTCTCTGAAGTCCAGGCCAACACGAAGGGACACTGGCTGACAAAGTTCGCAGGCGATTGCAAGTTGGGAGCTATTATTAACTCCCTGAGTGATGACATCCTACAGAAAGGCTCACTGAGACCAACGACTGTTGTCAGAACCATGGCCTTAAACTCAATGCTCAAAAATGTGTCGTCATCCCCTTTGGGAAAAACCCGATTCCCATAAATTGCCACATTGATGGTAGTCCACTGAACACAGAAGGTGTTATAAGAGATCTGGGAACACAGGTTGACAGCAACCGCTCTTTTGACCACCACATTGCCACTATGGTCAGAAAGTCCTTCTGTGTGGCACATCTCATTACTAAAGGTTTTGCATCTAGGAAAAAAGAGGTCATTGTGTCCCTCTACTCTTCCGCCATTAGGCCAATCATTGAGTACAGTGCCCCATTTGGCATCTACCTCACTAAACACCTGCAACAACTGGAAAGACCGGAAAAGTACCTCACAAACAGGATCCTAGGCCTTAAACATCTGTCCTATATGGACATACTAAAAAAACTCCAACTAATCTCTGTATCATATCGCCTGCTTGGAGACTATATCTGCTTGAGTTGCAAAGCCATATCTGACCCAGCTGTGTTAGAAATACTACATCTAAAGACATCCCAATCCCTCCGCAACACACGCTCCAGAGACCTAAGCCTCATTACCACAATCAACAGAACATGCTGGAGGGACAGGTTCATAACCCAGAAGACTGCCCATGCTATGGAATAGACTTCACATACATGTCAAGTAGAGCACCTCACTGGCCCTCTTCAAGAGAAATCTTGATGAGTGGATGGGAAATAGAAAATTCACCCCAGGGATCACTCCAGTGGCTTTATTCCACAGAGGCACTAGAAACTAAGGTCTGGTGGCACGATGCCAGGGTTATCCTATGAGCTAGGCTTGTAAAGGCCCCAGGGCCATTAGCCTAGTACACACATATGAACCTATGAACATGGATGCTTGTTCCAGAGACTGGGTAGTCTCTAGGATATATACCTCTCTCTCTCTATCAGGTCTGTTTATATCACAAGCAAGTCTTTAGAGTAGGTAATTCTGGTGCTGTTTATTTTGTGGGTATGCAGGAGGTCCATAAGAGTGGGGTCTGGCAATGCCCTGTATGCCAGGCATAGATCTCCCCTCAAAAGCCTGTAGGAGACAGAATACAGGGATAGGGCCTTGAGGGTGGTCTGCATAGGACATATTACTTACACCCTGTATTCTTTTAGTGAAGAAACTTTGTGGGCGTTCCAATTGTTGGATATGCCTGGTTAGGTACATGCCAAAAGGGGCATTGTACTCAGTAATAGTTCTGATGAATGCCAAATACAGTGGAACAGTGACTTCCTTGGACTTGGATGTCATACCTTTGTTTATAAGTTGTGCAACATAGAATGATTTCCTCACTGCTGTAGGCACATGATGGTCAAAGGCTAGATTACTGTCTGTGTGTCCCTAAGTCCCTGACTACTGGGTCAGCTCCATGGGGTGTGTTGTAAATGTGATAGTTACCAGGGGTGGATGACTTCCTGAAGGATACTGTTATACATTTCTTGGTATTTGGTTTTAGTCCATGGCTCTGATACCAGTTGATTGTCTGTGTCAGCCCTTCTTGGAGAACATGTGTGTCAGTGATAGCTCCTAATTTGTAATCATCTGCAAATGTAGTCAGCCAGAGACCATTGACATTGGCCTTGACTTCAGAGAAGTAAATATCAAAAATGGAGCAGTCCAAGGACTGATCCCTGAAAGACTGTACTTGTGATTGGCCTCTTTGTAGAGTTGGACTCCCCAGTTCGAACTTCCTGGGTCCTCTCTGTGAGCCAGTTGGCTACCCACTAGGTGACATACGGGTTTGTACCTAACCTCTTGAGTTTGTCAATCATTCTCGAGTAGGCTATTGTCAAGTGCCTTGGCCAGGTCAAGGTAGGCAGTGTAAACCATTTTGCCCTCATCCATTGCTTTGGTGACCTTCTCAAAGAAGTCTGCCAGACTGAGTAGGCATGACCTGCCCTTGACAAAACCAAACTGGGTTGGGTCTAGTGTCTGGAGGTTTACTACATCACTGTTAATCATTTCCATGATAATTCTTTCCATGATAGTTTCCAGTGTCTGTAGATCCTCCCACCTTTGTGCATTTTCTTGGTGGTAAACATTAGGACTTTAGTCCTTATTCACTTTTAATTGATAAAGGAAATTTCATGCTTTACTTGAATGCTCGAGCCTGGATTTTAGTCACCTTTATGTGGGTATACTGGTCAAGAATTTGTTGCATATTCTCTTTGACTGTCCTTGTGTAATCATTTAAGACTTGCGTAATTAAATTTCATTTTCATGTTCAATTGTTTTGTCTTTCTTTGCAGAGAGTATTCTACCTTTGTGAATAGGTTGTTCACAATCACATTTAGTTTCTTGTGAAGTATGTACTGTCATTAGGAAAACTCTGCAAGCTTTACTGCATTTACAGTCATATTTCGTAGACTCCTCCAAGCTGTTAGCTTTTATTTTCCTCTAAGGAGAGATGTCCTACTGTCGACCCAGTAATGTTTATTGTACAGGTTGACCTGTATCACTTTCAGTCTTTCAGACCCTGCACTTTGGAGTGTTAACTTGTCTCCTGTTACTCTGACTACATTTTATTCCAGTTTTCTGACCTGAGGTTTCATAGTGAAGTTACCAGGTAGGAGAGTACTACTCCCAGATGAAGCAGGAAAGAGTCTGCAGCTGGAAGTGTAGGGGCAATGTGACATTGTATTGGTTACACTTGAGATATATGAGAATAGCATGGCCATTATTGTTGCAACCTCGGAGGCCAGCTTGCATGGGGCACTAGCCATCCTTACTGTATTGTAAATATCCTGTAGGTTTGTGCAGACAGAAAATGGGTGTCAGATTCCCTTGCTGTGGGATTGTTTCAGCTGCTAGGGTTCTTTGAGCTTATAAAGTAATTATTTAATTAGAAGTGGTAAAGTGATATGCTGATGTTTCTATATACATTCAGTATTTGATGAATTAGGTACAGTAATGTATTTTCCAACTTGCCCTTCCTTCCTTTTTGGGGCCATTTTTAATAAAAAAAAACTTTGTAAACCCCCAAAAATGTAGCTTTTCCCGTTAGGACATTACCATTGGATAATGTCAGCTAAGTCCATAGACTTTAATGGGGCACCTTCCCACATGCACCATGGCACACACATTAAAGTCTATAGATGTTTTGCCTATCCCTGTTGCACTGAGTTTAAACTTGCTTGTTTTTCATCAGTAATCTCAGTGCAAGGAAAATGCAAATTTTAAAACTAATTGGGATGCCCAGAATGTTTCCTAATTGGTGCTATTCTGGAATTTATGGACTGCATGCTGTAGCGCTAAGGTACATTTAACAAAACTGTCAAATTACTTTAAGAAAAAAAGACTTTCTAAAAATTCTGTTCTAGCTTCTCTTCGTACTTGAAAAACACGAGTGGGAAACCAAGTTTTTAAAAAATAAGTAATGTGACATTTTGTTTTACAGAGTAATGGTGATTTGAAAAGGAAGTGGACATGGGCAGTAGAATGGTTAGGCGATGAGTTGGAGCGAAGGCCATATACTGGAAATCCACAATACACATACAACAATTGGTCACCACCTGTTCAGAGCAATGAAACATCAAATGGCTATTTTTTGGAACGTTCACACAGTGCTAGACTGACTCTGGCAAAGGCATGTGAACTCTGCCCTGAGGAGGTAAGTACTCAAAATATAGGGCATTTTCAGTCCTTTTAGTATAAATGTGAGAGCATATGGTGGTGATTTGTGTTCTGCCTGCCTGTTAAACTGTGGACATAATACAGAATTCATTGTATGTCAAAAATGAATAGTTTTATAGCTCCAAGATAGTACTTTTTAGCTTCTAAATTGTGATGTTGACAGACTGAGACCAATTGAAACGGACACCTGGTGTCAAAGTCATGGCCTCAAGCTAAATGCCAAAAAATGCGTAGTCATCCGTTTGGGAAAAACAAAACGCCCACGATTTACCACGTAGGTGGCAGCCCCCTTAATACAGAAGAGGTAATAAGAGATATGGGGATCCAGGTAGATAGTAATCTCTCCTTTGACAATCATATTGCCAAAGTAGTTAGGAAATCCTTCTATGTGGCCCATCTAATTACTAAAGAGTTCACATCTAGAAATAGAGGTTATAGTGCCCCTCTACTCGTCACTCATTAGACCCATCATAGAGTACAATACCCCATTTGAGATGTACCTCGCAAGACACTTCCAGCAGTTGGAAAGACCACAAAAGTACCTCACCAAGAGGATTACTGGCCTCAAGCATATGTCCTATGCAGCCTGACTGAAGAGACTCTGGCTGTACTCAGTGGCATATTGCTTACTCATTGGTGATCTCTGCCTGACTTACAAAGCCATGTCCAGCTCAGAATTGATGGACATGCTCCACCTAAAGAAATCCAAGTCACTGCGAGCCATGCACTCTAGTGAGCTAAACCTTGCCACAACAATAAATAGAATATGCTGGAGGGATAGATTCATGTTACAGAGACTCCCCATGCTTTGGAGCAAAATTCCAAACTACATTAGGCAGAGCCCCTCACTAACACTCTTCAAGAGAAACCTTGACGAGTGGATGGGTAACAGAAAATACACCCCTGGGATCACTTCATTGGCTCTGCTTGACAAGAGGATCAGTTAATCAATGGGGCGGTGAAAGCCGATACATTCTGGCTAGGCTTATAAATGCTCTCGGGCAGATAGCCTAGTACCTACCTATGAACCAAACTGCTGTAAAACAGCAGGTCAGCACTGCTGCTACTTCTTACCTCGCCCTAGTATGAAGCTGGAACCTGTCAGATCCTATCTTAAGTCAAACCCACATACACCATCTGTTATAACACTTGTCTTAAAGTTAGGCATCAGTACATATGCTCATCTTAAGATTGTGTTGCAGTAATTCTTAGTATGAATGCGAAGAGCAGAGGTAAGCTTCAGTCCTTCAATCTAGTCTTTCTGCAGCCTGCTGATGTCCTTCAAGAATGCAACTGCAGTCATAACATATGGGTTGTCCTGCCTCAGGCAGCCCTCGGTCGGCCGGATTCCAAAGTCTGGGTCCGACGTCGGCTGATGTCGCATTTCTCTCCGACGTCAGAGCGGCTGGAGTACTTAAGCATCAGCCGACGCCATTTTCTTCAGTCTTTCTTGCCGCGCGGTGCCCGAAGCAGAAGCGGTTCGCAAGTGCCGGTCGGTCAGCTCCTGTATTCTTCGATTCCGAAGTCATCAGAAAAGCTAAGTACCCCATTGGGGACCTTTTCTTGCCTCAGCCGATGTCAGAAATTACTGAAAAAGTTAACAATTGTCTTTCTTGTGGTAAACAAATACCTCATAAGGATTTCCACTCTTACTGTCTTCCTTGCCTTGGCCCAGACCACGACGTCTCTGCCTGTGTAGCCTGTGCTCGCTTCAACAAGCGCACTGTCAGGCGCCGGGCGGAGTTCGCTGAAGATTTTTTCGGCGAAAAATTTGCTTATACAATGCCGTCGGAACTTCCGACATCGCAAACTCCCAAGAAACGAAAAGACCGGGACCGACACCCTCGGCCCGCGTCTACCACCGACTTCACGCCAAAACCTACCGCGAGTGCTCTGGTTCCCCCTGAGACGGTTATTCCACCGCTCCGAACCGAAGACACCGCATTACCGACGACTCCGATTCCGGATACCACTCCGCCAGTTATTGATTTTCCTCCGGATACCGAAACCGAGGAAATGCCTGAGACCATTGCTGTAGATAAGGTCACTCCTGCACATGGAGCTGCCAGGCCTCCTATGGCCATGTCTATTAAGGCCTACACTAGGGCTAAGGCAGCCAGCAAGACCAAGCATCTTACTGCTAAAGCCTTACCTCAGCCTACTCCAGAGACACAAATCATGACTATGGCTGCTGACTTAATTTCTATGATTAGGGGTTCACAGGCCCATCCTG
This sequence comes from Protopterus annectens, assembly GCF_019279795.1. Lineage (NCBI taxonomy): Eukaryota > Metazoa > Chordata > Ceratodontiformes > Protopteridae > Protopterus > Protopterus annectens. The sequence continues at coordinate 364,772,783 of NC_056735.1, forward strand.
AGAGAGGATCCCAGCCTCCTTCTGATAAAAGGCCCCGGGTTGAGCCCTCTGATCCTATTCCTTCAGATGAAGATTCTGAGGACTCTGTCCACTCTGATGGCCAGGAAGAGCTCTTCCAGACCTATGAGGACTCGGATGCAGAGGATTCCATCCCCTCGGCCTCCCCTCCTGAGGATATTTCTTTTGGGGAAGTTCTGCATACCATGAGGGAACATTTCAAGTGGCAAGGCCAGGAATATTCTGATTCCAGAAAGCGCCTTCGAACTTTCCTTAAAAAGCCCCAGCACAGGCCCTTAGCTATTCCTCCTGTGCTTGATGTTTTTGATGATTTATATTCTGACTCTAGTGTTACCCCTGATTCTCTTCCTCCTGCTCCAGCTAAGCCAGACGGGTATTACAGGGTCCCAGAAACACATTCCCATTTATTCAGGGCCCATACTGCTGATTTGGAAACTATTTCTCAGGGACCTAAAGGTGTTTCAGCTTCCACCTCTAAAAATCCTTTGCCCTCCAACAGGGAAGCTAGGTCATTAGAGAGATGGGGTAAAAAGGTTTACACCTCCACTACTTTATCTATGAGAGCTTTGAATTGCCTTTTTCATATGTTACAATATCAGGATTTCCTGTTAGAAGATTTACAGAAAACATTGGCCTCTCCTGATCCTTTAGACAGGAAGTCTTTGCAGGAAGCTGTACATAACTCTCAGCAAGTAAGCAATCACTTCCTGCAGTGTCGATATGATGCACTGGAAGCTTCATGTAGGGCAGCTATGACAGGGGCAGTCATTCGTAGACATGCATGGCTAAAAGATCAACCTCTACCAGACCACGTAAAGGCAAAACTTCTGGATGCACCTTTGGAAAAGAACAAGCTTTTTGGTGCTAATGCTAAGGATGTGTTAAAGTCCATCGAGGAAAAAGCAAAATCAGTTCAGACGGTGAAAGATTTCCTCCAGGTTCAACCCCCCAGATTCAGTAGGAATTGGCCTTCAAAAAACTGGTCCTTTCCTAATCCTGAAAAATTTCAAAGGGGTAAAAACAGACGTGGAAGAGGACAATACAGAGGTCCTTACAGGGGACGACAATGGCAGCCAGGAAACCAAAGAAGTGACACAGGGGTTTCACCTGCCCCACAGCCACAGTCTCAATGACTTTCCTCTACTTCCGCCTGTCAGGGAACAAATAGAAGCTCCCTTGGGCGGGAAATTATCTCTGTTTGCAGACAATTGGCACAGATTGACAAAGGACAAATGGATTTTGGACATTATAGACCGAGGTTACAGGTTCCATTTTCATACCTTACCAAGAAAACAAGGCATGCCAAACCTACCACAAAACCAGAGGGCAGAGGCTATCAAGCAAATCTCTCTGCTGACTCGGATGAAAGCAATAGAAAGAGTTCCACAACAAGAACAAGGCCAGGGGTTTTACTCAAGACTGTTCCTTGTTCCAAGAAAAGAATCTCAATGGAGACCAATACTGGATTTGTCCGCATTAAACACCTTTCTCATAGTACCAAAGTTCAAAATGCTGACTCTACAGCAACTCCTTCCCATGCTTGGCAAGGGGTCTTGGCTGATTACTCTGGACCTCAAGGAGGCATACCTGCATGTCCCTATCAGACACAGCTGCAGAAGATACCTCAGATTTCTTGCAGGGCCAGAGCATCATCAATTCTCAGCATTGCCATTTGGCTTATCTACTGCGCCCAGAGTATTCACAAAATGCCTGGCTTCAGTAATTGCTCATTGCAGGCTCCAGGGATCCAAATTTACCCGTACCTGGACGACTGCCTCATACAAGCGGACGACAAATTGATGTTGACAAAAAAACTTGGACTATGTCATACGATTACTTCAAGCTCTGGGATACACAGTCAACTTCCAAAAGTCAAGACTTCAGCCATCCCAGCAAATAATCTTCTTAGGAGCCAAATTAGACACAGCCTCTCAAATGGCTTACCTAACAGAAGACAAGCAAGAGAAGTTAACTCATTATTTCAAAGGTTTGGCAAAACTTACCCAGATGACTGCAAGGAGATTCCTATAGGCCCTGGGTTACATGGCATCCTGCATTCTCCTGGTTCCATTAGCAAGACTACACATGAGAAAGCTTCAATGGTACCTAAAAAGCCTATGGTCTCAGCACAGCAACAACTTAGAGACAACCATACCGCTCATTCCATGCCTACAAAAGGAATTCCTATGGTGGGCCTCGGTAAGCCAGGCAAACACAGGTATGTCATTCAAAAAACCACAGGTAACACAGACCATGACCACAGACGCCTCAGACCTGGGATGGGGGGCGCACATGGAAGGCAGGTGTATACAAGGACAATGGTCTCCAAAGGAAACACATCTGCATATAAACCAAAAGGAAATGCTGGCAGTAATGCATGCCATCGAGGCCTTTCAACACCAACTTCAGCAAGGCCATTTACTGATACGGACAGACAACACCACTGTGATGTGGTATATAAACAAGCAAGGGGCACCCATTCTTACCCCCTTTGCAGACTGACAATGCATCTTTGGGAAAAATCACTGAGTCTAAACATTCAATTACAATCCCAGTTTGTTCCAGGCAAAGACAATGTGCTGGCGGACAGCCTCAGCAGGAATTTCACAGATCCACACAAGTGGAGGTTACATCCAAAGATCTTCACACAGCTCACTTCCACATGGGGCAGGCCAGAAGTAGACCTATTTGCCTCTCACCTCAACCATCATCTGCAAAAATTCTGCTCAAGGACATACCATCCACAAGCTTGGAAAATAGATGCTCTCTCATTCAACTGGAACTTCTTAAAAATCTATGCATTCCCACCTCTGCCACTGATGACCTCAGTATTACTAAAGATCAAAGCAGAGAGACCCAAGGGGATCCTAATAGCTCCGGACTGGCCAAGACAACACTGGTATCCACTACTATGGAGCATATGTCACACCAAGAAGTGGGCCCTTCCCCAATGGCCTCTACTGTTGACTCAACACAACTTCAAAACAGTGCATCCAAACCTTCAGACACTGCAGCTAACACCCTGGGAGATCCCATGAATAACCTCAACCTATCTCTTTCCAAGGAAGTTCAGCGGATACTAATAGAGGCTCGAAGACCATCCACCAGAAAGGTTTACTTAGCAAAATGGAAGAGATTCAGCATTTGGAATACCAGCAAGGGACATGATGCATCATTACTGAACATCCCACTCATCCTGGAATATTTGGCAGATATGCTAAAGAATGGACTCTCATATTCTTCAATAAAGATACATGCATCAGCTATTTCAGCTAGATATAACACTGATCCGCCTGTCTTTTCACATCCTTTGCTAAGGCAATTCCTCAGGGGAATCAAGAACATTAAGCCACCAAGAAAGGCTCCAGTGCCAGCCTGGGACCTCAATTTTGTCCTAGAAAAACTGACTCTACCTCCATTTGAGCCAGCAGCTTCAGTTGACTTGCAATTTCTCTCATGGAAGACAGCTTTCCTGTTGGCAATTACCTCAGGAAGAAGGGTTTCGGAACTACAGGCCCTAATGGCAATACCACCGTTCATAATTTTCCACAGAGACAGGGTTTCATTAAGGACCAACCCTACTTTTATGCCAAAGGGTGGTATCTAGGGTTTCTTTAAATCAAGCTATTCATCTGCCTGTTTTCTTCCCCAATCCTGAGAATAAGGGGGAAAGACTGTTACATTCCTTGGACATTCACAGACAACTTCGATACTACCTGGACAGAACCAAGACCAGTAGGAAGTCTGAACAACTTTTTGTAGCTTACGCCCCTGCAGTCCAAGGAAAAGCAATTTCAAAACAGACTATTTCAAAATGGATTGGACATTGCATCAGATTGTTATTCCTTTCATGGAAAGACTGTTCCAGCCAATGTCAGACCACATTCCACCAGAGCTATAGCCACCTCTACAGCATTCTTAAGAGGGGTGCCTACTAAGGACATTCTAGAAGCTGCTACATGGAGCTCCGTGCATACATTCTCCTAACACTATAATCTCCCTCTATACTCCAGATCCAGAGCAGGCTTTGCTTCGGCAGTCCTGCAGGGTTTGATTGCCACACCATCTTTTTCCTAGAGCATTCCTCCTCCCCCCAGCTAAGCTATGGTATTCTACCCATATGTTATGACTGCAGTTGCATTCTTGAAGGACATAGTACAGTTTTGTACCTACCATAAATGTAGATGTCCGATAGATATGCAACTGCAGTCGGATTTTCCCTCCCTCCATACCCCTCTATGCCTAGGGTCCACTCCTATCCCTGTTTCTCTTAGCTGGGGATATCTGTTATGGTGTATCTGTTTATTGCTCATTTATTTGTCTGGAATCCTGTTTTTGTCTTCCAATTTGATTACAGCCTTCCTTGGAGGGCACCTGGCATCTGGGGCAAGAAACACTGAAGAAAATGGCGTCGGCTGATGCTTAAGTACTCCAGCCGCTCTGACGTCGGAGAGAAATGCGACATCAGCCGACGTCAGACCCAGACTTTGGAATCTGGCCGACCGAGGGCTGCCTGAGGCAGGACAACCCATATGTTATGACTGCAGTTGCATATCTATCGGACATCTACATTTATGGTAGGTACAAAACTGTACTTTCCTGGGAGTGGAGCATTTGTAGCCTCTAGCTGTGACCATTATGGACTCTGATATAAAAGGGTGCAGCATATGTGCTTGAGCTTTAAATTTTTCTTATGCTGAAAATGGGACCTGTCTAGTCATACAGTCCCAGTTAGCAAACAAAATAAATACAATATTCTGATTGGTTCTTTTTGCTTCCTGAAGTGAGGAGGTGAACAGAAGCACTTTTGTTAGTTTGACCAGTGTTGATCTTTGGTAGCTATGAAGTACAACCTTTTTTGTTTCTTATGTAGAGATTTTTTGTTATGTTTTGTGATTTTACTAATGGTATTTCAAGAAAAAAATGCCAACAAGTGTTTTCAGTGTCACGGTACTCAAAAACACCATCATATTCAGCCTCCTTTCTGTTTAGGAGAGTCACAATAACTTTGTGCTAGATTTGCGAAACAAAAAAGAAGTTTGTAAGTGTCTTACAACATAAGAATTTAGTTACTCTCAGTGCATCATCCTTTTGTTCAGTTAGTCAGAAGTCTAGGATCTGCTTTGAATTACTGATAACTTTGCACCAGTTGTCTAAATTACCAACCTCATTTAGGGTTACCACCTGTCCCTGTTTGGGCAGTTGTATCCTGCAAAAAAAAAAAAAAAAAAACTAAAAAATGGAAAATATCCTGAGATTTTAGGACAAAAAAATACTTCATAAGTTTTATTTAATAGTTGCATAAAACAGTTATTTTATATCTGAAATGCCTAAATGTTATATGAAAAGACGTAAGCAACTCAAATGCTACAAGAATGAGTTTTTCTTTGAGCAAAAAAGGTGAAGTTCTATACTTTGCAATGAATATGGGTATGTTTACTCCTGCAGAATCTCACATTTCTACAAAAAATGTCCCCCTTTGGGGCATTTGAAAAGGTGGCAACCCTAGCCTCACTGTTTTGATGCCACGGTTGACTGCCTCATTAATCAGCAAAATTGAGTGTGTTTTGTATCACAGTGCCCCCTCATCCCCAGAATATGAATGTAGTGCTGCAAAGGTTATACCAGTTTAGAGAAAAATAAAATAATATAATGGCCTGCACTGCCAAAAAAGGTGAGGTTGAAGTGCCGACTCGCCAGCTAGGTAAGTTGCGGTGATCCCAGAACGTAGGAAACTTAAATAACCTACTTGCCCCTGGAAGGGTTGGAGCTAGTAGGAGACACTACTCCATCTAGCTGGCATCCGTAATGGCCATCATTTAATGTTTGCAATTCCTCTTTTTCAATGGGAATGGTCAGATTTGAAGTAAAATTCCCATGAAAAATAGTTGTATTCTTGAAGATAGAAGCTGAAAATAAGCACAGAAGCCTGTTTTTTTTATTTCAAATCATTTGTTCGTTATTCAGGCACAAAAATTTTTTTCAAATGAAACTCTCTCAAAAAGTTTTAAAAGATGGGCCATGGTTACTCAGAGAGCAAGCCTCTCTGGCCCCAGTTCAAAAGGAACACACCCACTGGGACGGCCCACTGTTGAACATGTCCCTTCATGTTTGCAATAAATACAGGCTGCTACAATCACTTTTTGTAAAACAGTAAAGAAGGATTGGAAAAAGAACAGGCGTCTGTGTTTACTTTCTTCAGTTAAGCTTTTATCTTTGAGATTACCTTTCCTACTGAGAAAAAGTAATTCCAATCAACATTAAACTGCTATTACGGATACCACCTCAATGAAGGAGCGTCTCCTACTAGCACCAACCCTTCCAGAGGCAAGTAGGTTATATCTACGTTTCCTAATTGTAGAGAAAAAGGAAATGCAGTTATTCCCTTTTCGACAAGATGGTACATATCTAGAAATTACAACTAGATTTTTAATTAAAGAAGCTTCTAGTGGAATAAAAGAACAAACAGCTACATGGAGAGTTATCCACAAAAAGTTAAGTTTGACACTAACCTTAAGTGCTGTACAAATTATATACAGGTGACTAAGGGCCTCAAGCCTGATGAACTGAATGAGGCAGTTCTTCCTCCAGCTGCTGATGTTAGGATTCATTCACCCACTTCCCAGACTGAAGTCTGCTTTCATTCCACTGTTCTTCCTACAGCTCACTGTCTCAGCAGGGATTCTTAAGAAGCAGACATGATAGTCTACTTTACTTCATGTAATGATTGTCAGAATGCTCAATGTGGATGAGAAGAAAATTCATTAGCCTGGGTGTCACTCTTCAGACACCTGGTATAAGGCCTGACATTCTTATTTCACTATGTTTTTTTTACTCTTTGTATTTCTTTTTCCCTTTACTGAGTGATTTGCTGGTTATTGTTGTTTGGGAGCAAATACCTGTTACTCAGCCAACTGTGATTTAAAATGAGTTGTTGCTCAACACCTGGATGCATGGTGTAGTGGCTGGTGATCAGATGTTGGTTCCCCCAGACATTCCATTACTGCTTCTGAGGTTACTGTGTAGGTTATTTGCTGTGCAGCATTTTTGTTTTGCTGCTGTCATTTGCTTAAGTCAGACTAATCAGTATCAGGGAAAAAAATTAGAGTTTTAGATAGGAAACTGTATTCCTGTTTGGTCAAAAAGTATGCATAATTTTATTACCAGGTTGAGACCAGTTTTCAGTAAAGGTCTGATGAGAGCAGACTTTTCTGACAGATGAGGTAAGGATATGTGTGGACCCTGGACTAAAGTAAATGTTACCAGACGTCCAAAAGGAGTAAAGAAAAAAAAAAAGTATTTCTGAAACCAGAAACAAACTTTGCTTCCTGAGCAGATCATCATCAAGCTGCATTTTAAATGAAGTAATGGAACAGTGGCATATAGAGATGGCAACAACAGAAGCTAAAGGCCATCCTCAGATGGCCTTACTTAATGACATTAAAAGAATTGAAGAAAATGAACTGTAGCCATCTGGAGTTCAAGGAAGCTACCAGTAAATGATATGATTTATTTTGTTGAATATTTTTTCAGGCCTTGCAGACTCTGTAACAGCCTTCAAACAAACTTGTGGAAAAATGGACAGTGTTGTAAGTAAAGTAGGATAGCGGTCTCCCTGTTGCGAATGGACACCTTTGTAAGTAAAGTGGGGGATGTAAAGAATAATAATAGCAGAAATGTATTGGATTGTGTTAACTTGCTTAAAGACGCAAAAAGTAACATAGTTAACCTCATGAGTAATTTATTTAGGATAATGCAGGCAAGCAGCAATGAAATGAGATTCAAATAAACAGAGAGCATTGACTCTGCCCAGCGCCACCAAAGTGCTCAAGATATATGCTGGTAAAATATTTATGAGAGACACAGCGTTCATTGATTTCCACTGTTCCAGTGGCATTATGGATTATCTGCCAAGGTAATCCACTACTGGCCAGCTTTCAAAAGCATAGACTTCCCTCTATGCCACTTCCTGTGACAGCTGATTGGCTGAGTATCTCCTGAGGCAGAATCCTTCAGTTGTCACAAGAAGTGTGTGTTCAGTCTTTCTACCATCCAAAGAAGAAAGGCCTGTGACTGTTCACAGGATCTAGTGCTGATTTTTCTGCTTACTGCTCAGATAAGTGCCATTTGGGGTACCCCTTCTTCTAATTTTATTATTAGATTTATTATTTTTTCAAATTTTTTTTTTCAAAAAAATGTAATATTTTATTTCTGTTAAGCAATGTTTGACTATATTTGACAAAGGATTGTTTTTATTGGTTTAGGAAACTTTCAGTATTTCTCTCAGAAGTGCTCTGTGTGTGCACTCGCACACGTGCTGTTAGACACTAAGGGTTGTCTTGTGCATTCAGAATTGCAAATTAGTTAATTGTGCTTATCTTTACTGTTGTTATTCTGCTTTATTTTCATTTTTGACAGGAAAATATTGCAGAACCCAGACTTTCTCAGCATTTATACTTTTACTTATGTATGACTTTGTTCTGTGTGCTTTTTACATCAGATCACAATTTTACCACTAATGAGATTACTTCAATGTACTGTGGAGATTTTACTCTCTCTTAGACAAAAAGGTATAGTTTAAATTGCTATTAAAAGTGTTTTTGTGGCACTTTAACATGATTAGTGTGTGGAGCTGATGTTTAACAGTAGTTTGGCACATTGGTTGCTTTGGTGTTTGGACTTTGTATACTGGAAAATCTTAAACTTTTGTCAGCTGTAAAATAATTCTGAACACATTTCAAACTTTGTGTGTAATAGTAGCATAATTTTGCAGATTGTAAGTGCTTATTGTGATGGATGAATTAGTACTGTCAGCTTATTATTTTGGCTGGTGTTTTCTCCCCCTTACATGATGGATTTTAACTCTAGCATCCCCCATGAAATCCAGTTGCATCTAAAAAGAAAAAAACAAAATAAAAAATATGTTTCGGCCTATGATTAATGATTCTTTTTGTGCCACTGCTTTCCTTGGCTAAGCGTGTTTTGCAGGTAGAGAATTATGGTGATTGTGTTCTCATACATGGTTGTAGTGTTAGTTTGGCTTAGAGACCTTTCTGCTGTTCTTCGTGTTTCACTGTTGCAGTTATTACATTTGGGTTTATCTGCTTGCAGTAGCACTCATTCAGCCTGATTAGCAAAGTCTTGGGTCCTGCGTCGGTTGCTGTCCCTTCTCCCATGACTTCAGGTCGTCAGGGGTATAAAACATGCAGCCGACGCCATTACATCAGTCTTTCTTGCCGTGCGGTGCCCGAAACAGAAGCAGTTCGTAAGTGCCGGTTGGCCGACTCTTGAAATTTTCGTTTTCGAGTTTCAGAACCGAAGTCTTCAACTAAAGCGAAGTACCCCATTAGGTAAACTTTTTCTTGCTTCTTACAGATGTCAGTAAAAGTTAATAATTGCATTACTTGTGGAAAGCAAATACCCTACGAAGATTTTCATTTGTACTGTATTCCTTGCCTAGGCCCTGACCATGGCGTGCCTTGCTGTCGGTTTTGTGCTTTATTTAATCAGCGCACTATCTGTCGTCTGTATATCTTCACCTCTAAATATTTTGGTTCTCGGTTTAATTATCCAGATACGTCGGTTAGCCATCCAACTACCAGGATTCTGAAAAAATGTAAAGATAAAGACAGAGACAGGCCGCCGAGGTCCAAAACTGCTGACGATGCTTCTCCTAAACCAGTCGCCGTTTCACTGGTACTCAGGTGCTTTCGCAGCCCAATACCTGCTACTTCTGACTCACAGGCCTCTACTGAGACTCATTCAGAGTCCGGTATGCTGCGAGATTCTTCAACTGTGGAATCTGCGGATGTCTCTACGTTGGATGGGTCCGGAGCCACTGTGCATTCTGAGGGTGTATTCAGGCCTATGGACTTGCATATTAAACAGACGCCTCCATCTTCATTTAGGCCAAAATCTCGAACCATGCCTAAGAAACCGATGCCCAGACTGCATGCTCAGGCCTCTATGCCTAAAAACAAATGATAAGAATGGTTGAAGATCTTATAACTCTAATCAGGGGAAGTCAACCTCCCCCTTCTAAGAGACCTAGGACTGAAGTTGTTTATGAATCTTCTGACCAGGATTCTGATTTTTCTGATGATCTGGATTTGCCCTTATCTACTTATGAGGATTCTGATGCAGAGGACTCTATTCCCTCTGCTTCCTCTCCAGAGGATTGTTCTTTTGGTGAGACCTTACATACTCTAAGGGAACATTTCCACTGGGAAAGCCAGGATTTTTCTGATTCAAAGAAGAGGCTTAGGGATTTCTTACTCCTGCCTCAGCATAGGCCTTTAGCTATACCGCCTGTACTGGACATTGTTGATGCCTTTTCAGAATCTAGTTTGACTCCTCATTCTTTGCCTTCTGATCCCAGAAAACCCGAAAGATGTTAGAAGGTTCCTGATTCACACAAGTTCCTTTTTAAAAATCCTATTGCGGATCCAGAGACTATTTCACAGGCACCCAAGGGCATTAAGGCTTCTACTGCTAAAACTCTTTCCCCCTCTGATAGAGACTCCAGGGCGCTGGCTAGATGGGGTAAGAAGGTTTACACTTCTGCAGCCTTGGCCATTAGGGCTTTAAACTGCCAGTTTCATGTGTTAAAGTATCAACAACGTTCTTGGATTGCTTAAACAGAAAATGATGCTGATTCCTGACTGTGCTGAAATTAAAGAATTACAGGATTTAATGCATTCTGCTGAACAGGTTGGAAAACATACTTTGCAGTGTGGATTTGATTCATTAGAGGCCTCTTGCAGGGCTGCTGTTACTGGGTCTGTGCTCAGAAGGCATGCTTGGCTTAAGGAGCAATCTTTGCCTGATCATGTTAAAGCTAAATTGTTGGATGCTCTCTTAAATCAGGACCACCTGTTTGGCAACAAGGCTAAGGAAGTTCTTAAAAAGATGGAAGGTAAAGCTAAATCTATGCAAACTGTCAAAGATTTCTTACAAGTGCAGCCTCCTAGATTTTAGTAGGCACTTGCCCTCTAAGAACTGGTCCTTTCCAGCCTCTTCCAGGTCTTCTCAAGCCAAACCCAGACACAGCAGAAACCCCAGGTTTCAGTCCCAAGGGACACACAATGCTAACCAGTGGGGGGTTTTCACACCCAAAACTGGGAGTAGTAAGACTTCCCCCTATGGAAAACTGTCTCAATGACTTGCTTTTAAAATTTCCAAGCACTTCCCAACTGAATGCTCCTTTAGGCGGAAAGATTGGTCTGCAGGCCAAAAACTGGGAACTAATTACCCAGGACAAATGGGTTTTAAATATAGTGTCCCAAGGATACAGATTTCACTTCCACATGTTACCAGCTCCAAGCGGGTGGACAGATCTACCCCCAAATCAGTGGGCAGAGGCCCAAAATCAAGTACTCTCCCTCTTAAACATGGAGGCTATTCAGTTGGTACCAGAAGAGGAAAAGGGACAAGGTTTCTATTCGAGACTTTTCCTTGTACCCAGAAAAGGCAATACATGGTATCCTATCCTGGACCTTTCTACTCTAAACACCTTCCTAGTGATTCCAAAATTCAAAATGCTGACGCTTCACCAGCTGCTTTCTATACTAGGCAAAGATGCATGGTTAGCAACACTAGACTTAAAAGAAGCATACCTGCAGATAGGGAGTCTTGCAGAAGATACCTACACTTCAAAGCAGGCTACATGCACTATCAGTTCTCTGCACTGCCCTTTGGCTTATCTACTGCGCGCAGGGTATTCACAAAGTGCTTAGCTCCAGTCATTGCATTTTGCAGGCAAAGAAATATTCAAATATACCCATACCTGGACGATTGTCTAATTAAGGCAGAAAGCCAGGACACACTTTTTGAATCATCTGGCCTTTGTTCAAAGGGTATTGACTTGTCTGGGGTACGCCATAAATTAAAGGAAATCACACCTGATACCCCGTTAACAAATTATATTCCTGGGAACAAGCTTGAATACAGCTTCCCAGATGGCTTTCCTCACGCCAGAGAAACAGATTTATTTGACAACCTACTTCAAACAACGTGGCCACAAGAACCCAGCTATCTGCAAGGCAAATTCTGCAAGCCTTGGGGTTCATGGCCTCCTGCATTCTTCTAATTCCGTATGCAAGGCTGCATATGAGGAAACTACAATGGCATCTCAAAAGCCTATGGTGTCAACATTCACAGGATTTGGAAGCAAAGATTCTTATCATACCTTGCCTACGCCTAGAGTTCTTATGGTGTGCAGAGGCCCGCCACCAAAACAGGGGACTACCATTCACACTACTCCCTGCCACCCAGATTTTAACAGATGTGCCAGACTATGCATAGGGGGCTCACATGGCAGGGAAGTGTATTCAGGGCAAATGGAACCCAAATCAAATGCACCTGCACATAAATCAAAAGGAAATGTTAGCTGTACAGAATGCACGGACAGCCTTCAAGGACCGCATTCTTCAGGACAACTAATGGTAAAGATGAACAACACCACTGTGATGTGGTAAATAAACAAGCAGGGGGGTACACATTCTTACCCCCTCTGCAGACTACCCATGGCATTGTGGAAAACAGCCTTGAGCTACCAAGTGAATCTTCAAGCTCAATTCCTGCCAGGAAAACTAAATACACTGGCAGACGGACTAAGCAGAAACCTCATGGACACACACGAGTGGAAACTGGAACCAAGGATGTTCAACATGTTGACAAGCAAATGGGGGAGCCCAGATATAGACCTGTTTGCCTCCCCCTGGAACCATCAATTGGACAAATTTTGCACAGGGTTCCCCACAAGCTTGCTTGGAAAGTGGATGCTCTATCCTTCAGCTGGAAAAACCCATCAGTCTATGCCTTTCCTCCTCTACCTCTGCTCTCCAAAGTACTACTGAAGATCAAACAGGACAAGCCGAGGACAATTTTAATTGCACCAGATTGGCCTCGCCAGCACTGGTACCCACTCTTGCGCAGTGTGTCACGCTCGGCTCCATGGTACCTGCCTCAGACTCCTTCCCTGTTGTCTCAGCAGGAGAACCAGATTCTGCACCCTCAGCTGCAAACCCTGAACCTAGCTGCCTGGCTAATTACCTAATCTCTCCTTTACCATCCCTCAGCAAATCAGTGATGAATATCATTTTAGAGGCGAGGAGGCCCAGTACCAGAAAATCTTATGCTGCAAAATGGAAAAGATTTTGTGCCTGGAACCAATCTCAAGGAATGAACGCAGCAGTGCCCAATTTACCTCAAATTCTACAATACTTGACTGAGATGCTTCATAAGGGCTTGTCATTTTCCTCCTCCAAAATTCATGCCTCAAGCCATTTCAGCTCATTATAGCACAGAGCCTTTACTCTTTTCTCACCCACTACTCAAGCAGTTCCTCAGAGGGGCCAAAAACTTAAGGCCACCCAGGAGAGCTCCAACTCCAGCCTGGGATCTTAACTTTGTCTTGGAGAAACTCACTATTCCTCCTTTCGAGCCAGCTGCTACTGCAGATTTAAAATTTATTTCCTGGAAAACAGCTTTCCTTTTAGCTATCACTTCTGCAAGAAGGCCTTTATGGCAGTGGAACCTTTCATCATCTTTCCTGCAGACAGGATGTCCCTCAGAACCAATCCCTCCTTCATGCCCAAGGTGGTATCCAGTGTGGCTCTTAATCAGTCCATTCATTTGCCTACCTTCTTTCCTAACTCACAGAACAAAGGGGAACGGATACTGCATTCCTTAGATGTGCACAGACAGCTTAGATTCTACTTGGACAGGACTAAACCTCAAAGGAAATCTGAACTGCTGGTGGCATTTGCTGCAAGGACAGAGGGGAAAGCTGTTTCAAACAAACCATTTCAAAATGGATAGGCCACTGCATTCTTTTCTGCTATAAGCAACATGGAAAACTTATCCTATAGGGCATCAGACCCCATTCAACCAGGACTGCATCTACCTCTACAGCCTTTCTCGGGGGCGTCCCTACTAGGGACATCCTAGAGGCTGCTACCTGGAGTTCTGTACATACTTTCACCAAGCATTATCATTTGCCAGTTTTCTCTAAATCCAGAGCTGGTTTTGCAACTGCAGTCTTGCAGGGCCTTATAACTGGTCCTAATTCTATTTAAATTCTTCCTCCCGACCTTAGCTTTGGGAATCTACCCAAATGTAATGACCGCAACAGTGAAACACGAAGAACATAGTACAGTTCTGTACACTTACCATAAATGTAGATGTTCGAGTGTATTCACTGTTGCAGTCCTGGTTACCCTCCCTCCAGCCCTCTTTCTTCTTTCGGCTATACCTCTACTCTCACTTACTATGCTCAAAAAGTTTTTTGGTGTATTTGCTTTTTTGTTGGAGGTATATCCTTATATTTATAGATTTAATTGCTTCCCATTAGGGGGGCACCTGACATCTGGGGCAAGAAAAACTGATGTAATGGTGTCGGCTGCATGTTTTATACCCCTGGCGACCTGACGTCATGGAAGAAGGGACAGCAACCGACGCAGGAGCCAAGACTTTACTAATCAGGCTGACTGGGGGCTACTGCAAGCAGATAACCCAAATGTAATGACTGCAACAGTGAATACACCCTAACATCTACATTTATGATAAGTGTACACAACTGTACTTTTCAGAGAATGATGAGGAATATGATGAGGACAATGGTGATTTCCTAGTTGATGTCAAGTCTAATCGCTGTGATTATTCTGAAGATGAACCTGAGGTTAAGTCCAAACAAGTGTTCACTTTTCCTCAGATGATTGCTAGATTAAGTGAAGTTTTCGCTTGAAAGCAGTTGTGGAACTGCCCCATAGCTAGGCAAGCTATATGACCTTCTAGAGGACAAGATGCCTAATTCTGTGGCTACCCCCAACCCATTATTGGCCTTAGAAGATGTTTGTAAAGCTTGGCTGCTAGACACCAGTATCTATTCCAACAGTTGCTATAAAGGCTCAGAGAGAATAATCTCCTCTGATATAACAGGTTTTTCTTCTCATTTGACTGCAGTCTCCCAAGCTGATTGCTCAAGTAAAAAGTCTTTGGCTTCCTCTAGTCCATCTTCCCCACTAAAGATGGAAATGGCTAGATCTTCAGGACAAAAGGATGTCTTTTTGTAGTAATCTAGCCTTTAGAATATTAAATTGTCTGTCTGGAAATATCATTTACAGTGTGTATACAGTTTGGATGATTTTGCTGCATCCTTACATGTTGAGCAAAAGTCTTATATGAGTGAAATTGTTTTCAGTTTGACTCAGGTTTCCAAATGTGCTTTGAAAGGTGTGTTTAAACATATGCAGATACAGTCTCAGTAAATGCTGCTGCTTCTGTTGTTTTAAGACTGCACACTTGGCTATGTGATCAGAACTTCTCTAATGATGTAAAAGTCAAAATTTTGAATGAACCTTTAAGTTCTGAGTTGGTGTTTGGGCCTGCCATTAAACAGATTCTCCAACAGAGGGTTGATAGAGGCATATTAATACACAAGGCTTCTAGGATGTTTCATGTACCCAAGTTTTCCCCAAGAAAGGCATCTTCCTTCAAGGGGCAGAACAAACAAAAATTCTAGCCAAACAAAAGTCAGAGATCCAAAAGGAAATGGTAGGAGGATAATTCTTCAAAAGAAAACAGGAGTTCCTTCCTGAAATAGGGTCAGCCCTTCAAAGGCATGACTATGCATAGTCAGAGCACCCCTACCTCACGCCCTTCCTTCTGTTCCTCCTTCATCCAGACTTTGTCTCAACTCTGCAGTCTGACAAGTACTGTCAAGACAAATAGGTTCTAAGAATAATTCATAGAGGATTCACTTGGCCCTGGAAAGGGAATTCCCCCACACTCACCAGACCATTCAGAGTTGTTTCCTTCAGTGCTCCATTACATGGTAGAAGCAGGGTCATATAACCAGTATCTGATGTAAGCAGAGGCAAAAGATTTTCCTACAGAATTTTTTTGGTACCAAAAAAAGAGGAGTACTTCTGGAGGAGTCATCCAAGATTTGTCCTTTGTAAATACCTTTATAAAAGTTCAGAAATTCAAAATGCTCACCTTAGTCTGCTTTTAGCATTGCTTCCAGACCACTGTTTCATGGTGACTCCTGATCTCAAGGACGTTATCATATTTCTGTTGTTCCCAATTTCAGGAAGCGCTTGAGATTTACGTTTTCTGGCTTACATTGTTGGTTTTCTGCCTTATCCTTTGGGCTGTCTACTACATTTCGAATATTTACAAAAATGTCTGGCCCCAGTGGTTGCTGCAGAACCCTAGCTATCCACATTTTTCTGCAGTGGTGGAAGGATCAACTGGCTGTGAATCTAAGACTCCCTTTTTCTCTCTCTTTCAAGATCGCAGTCCCTTCTCTCCAGACAGACTTGAGATTTTGCATGGGGAGCACTGTCCTTGGGAGGTCAAGTTCAAGGCTTGTGGGGTACTCAGAGCACTAGAAAGCACATAAATGTAAAAGAGATGCTGCCAGTAATTCATATCTTAAAAGTTCTTCACCACTTATGGACTCCAGGTCCTTTTCTAGTATTCACAGACACAACACTACCATGATGTGGTACCTGAGCAAGCAAGGGGATACAAGATCATACCCTCTTTGCCAGTTGGCTCTTGAGCATTGTCTGGCTCTTCAGGCCTTGTACATTTTGTCAAGAGTAGTGGCAAGTAGACTAAGCAGTTCCTGAACAAACACAAGTGGAAGTTCCATGTAGAGTTCTTCTAGGATTTGATCCAAATGTGGGGAAGACCGTGAGTAGATCTAGTCACCTCCTTTCAAAATAGACAACTGAAAAAATTATTTTAAAGACATCTTTGCAGCTATGCTTGAAAGATAGATGCTTATCATTCCCACGGTCATGAATGTTCCTGTATATATTTCTACCTTTCCAACGAGTCTTAAGGTACTACTAAAGATTCAGAAAGAATTTCTAAAGGTCTTCATGGTACCCCCCCCCCCCTTTTGGCCCAGTCAGAATTGTTTTTAATGGAAGTGGCTAGGCTATTTGCCACAATCTTCCTCACATAGTGAATCTGCTCACACTGCATCAAGGGTGAGTATTACACCCCAAATTAGAGTAATTACAGCTAACAGCATGAATGATTCTTTTCTGAAACATTTTAGGCACATGTTCCATGAGAATCTGCAGCAGATATTTAAGGAGGTAAGAAAACCTGCAACTAGAAAATTTTGCATTTACAAGTGGAAGAGGTTTTCTAGGTGGAGCCTAGCCAATAAAAGAGGTCCCAAAAGGGTTTTGATCCCTTTGGGTTTGAAATACTTGTGTAAGCTACTTAGAGATGGTTTGTCATGCGCTTTTGTCAAAGTGCATCTTGTGGCAATCTCGGCTTTTTGCCAATGGATCTCTCACTTTCATCTCTTTAAATGGTCAAAACAATTTACAAAAGGAGTGTTGCACATGAGCCCCTCTGAAAACTAAACTTTTCCTCCATGGAATCTCAACTTTGTTCTTGAAAATTGACCTTACCTCTTTTTGAACCTTCCTGTCAAGCTGATTTATGGTTCATTACAAAGAAGACTGTTCCTCTGAAGTCTGCAAGGTGACTCACTGAGCTGCAAGCTATCATGTTGGGACAGCCTTATCTTATTTTTTTTAAGGGCAGAGTTGTGTTACACAGTAATCCACTATTCATGCCTAAAGTTGTTTCTGAATTTATTCAAGCCATCGATCTCCCACTGTTCTATCCTGACCCAAATAACAAGGTAGAAAAGATTCTACAAATTATACAAACCTTGGATGCATACAGGCAGCTACGATATTACAATGATAGAACAAAGCCCCTTAGGAATGCTGAACAGCTGCATGTCTCCTATACGGGGGGGCTAAGAAGGGACAACCTGCCTTTCAGCAAACTGTTGCATGGTGGTTGTCCTCTGCTATGGTTTTCTGTTACTGTCACCATGGTAAATCTTTTCCAGACAAAGTTAAGGCTCACTCAACTAGGACTTTATCCTCTTCGATGGCATATTAGAAAGGGGTGGATTCTAGAAGCATTCTAGAGCAGCAGCCTGGTCCATTGTTCATACATTCACAAAGCACTGCAAAATGGATTACTTTTCAATGTCCAGAGCAGCATTTGCTAGGACCATTCTCCAGGAGCTCTTAGATCCTTTTCTTCCACCTTCCCTGGTAGGGTAAGCTTTGAGAATCTACCCAAAATATCAGTGCAACAGTAGGAATGATGAACATTGTACAGTTGAGTTAGTCAAACTTAAGTTTAACAGTAAATGTTCAAATTCCTTTCTTCCTCAATGGCAGCATCCCTCCACTGTCCCAGAGACTGTGCATAGTTGAAGTGGGTTTTAACATATTTGATTCTGTAGTTATTGGTTCATAAGCTCATTGGTAGTTATTGGATTTGTTTTTATATGGTATTGATTGTGTGCAAATTTACTCTTGCTAGATAATTCTGGCTTAGGGTACTTCCCTTTCCTTTGTGAAAGTGAAATCGCCTGAACATTCACTCCTGTGATAGGTTAACACATTTTCCCAAGATATCCTCAGCCAATCTGTTGTCAGAGAAAGGAATGGGAGTCTAAGCTTTTGAAAGCTGGCCGGTACTGGATTACCTCGGTAGATAACCTAAAATGCCACTGAGGCAGTGAGGAATTGCAGCATCTACTGTTGCACATACTTAGGACTTGTACAACTGTACTATCCCTCACAGGCTACCACAACCAGTATCTACTGTGTAGATCTGGAGCATGATGATTGTATTTGCCAGGGTTTTCATCCTAAGACAGCTAAGAGAAAGCAGGTGGTCCTTCACATATACCTGGCCAAAACCAAGCTTGCAACCTTGTTAGACAAACATGCCATATATGCAGGCTTGCAGCAACAGGGTGGTGCATTTGTTCCCCCTCAAGAAAAAGAAAATGGATAAGCAAGTCCCAAAGTTGAAGAGACCCTTGAACGTTGACTTCACTTGGCACTCTGAGGACATCAGTGCCATGGAGTCACTCAAGCAGCCTCTGGCCATGACGCCTGTCACCTCTGATACATTTGACGATGCGCCTTCATATGCCACCATGACGTTAGCACCAAGCATATCCCACTGAACCTCATCCTGCAGTGAACTCCAATTGGGTGTCCATCCCACATCACCATTGTTTAACTATGGTGGCATTACTGCCACTTGCTTTTAGTTAAGAAATATAGAGCTAACAAGAAATGTGAAGCCAGTGACCACCCCTCCCTTGGTGGCATTACTGCCACTTGCTTTTAGTTAAGGACTGTAGAGCTAACAAGAAGTGTGAAGCCAGTGACATCCCCTCCCTTGAGATCCAAACTCCTTAGCTGTTGACTTGAGCCTCAGACTTATTTCAAGCCAAGGATGATACCTTTTATTTGGTCAGTTGCCCTGAACCCAGTCAGCCTTCTAAACAAGACTGGGTAGTGCCACCTGAGAGGTGGGGGGTTATGCAGTCTATCTGTGTTTGGAGTCTGACCTCAGAAGGAAGAGGGAGGTCTCTTCTATGAATGACTCTTCTGATAATTCTAGTGATGAACAGGAATTTGACTGCAAGTCCCAGAGGGCCTCCCCTCTAGCTTGTGACACAGATGGTGAGTGCACTTTGGCCACTGACAGACCACCAGATTATCTCTGTTCTTTGGAAATAGTGCCTTATTTATGAGGGTCACATTTTCAATGGTAGAAGCCTCCTCTTTCCACAACATAACTGGACCTTCTGGGCTTCCCTCGAAAACCTATAAATGTTCATCATATTGATCACTGCTGCAGTAGCCGTAGCTATGTGGGTTATATCCTGCCAAGGATGTAACAGCTGGCCAGCTTCCAACACTTCAAGGCACCTTCCACAACCCCAAATTGTCAAACCGCTCAAGCTGAGCCTTACTGAAAGACAAGTTTGGGGTCCAAGCCCTTCAGAGCTTTACTGCCACCAAAGAGTACAGTCCTCTAAGGCTTTTGAGGGTTGACTGTCGGCTTGGTGCTGTTCCTTTGGGGGAAAAACTTCTGGTTTCTAAATGTTTGTTTTATTGCTTTCCTGTTATGGAAAGTTATTTTAAAGCTGGAGTTTTGTGTTTTAAATGGACTGTCATACTTTTAAATGGGAGTGCTCTTTTTTTTTTTTTTCCCCTGTCAGTTTAAAAGTTGTGTAAAGTAACTGAAAACTATTTCTTCTGTGAAAAAATGGTGTTTGTTTTGCGACTGGCAAAGTGCTTTTTAAGTGCTTTTTAATGTGTGTTCTGTGAAAAATGGCTTTTCAAGATTTGTAGTTTTTACTGGTATTTGCTGACAGTCTTCCCTTAGGAAAAAAAGCACTGTTTTTAGCATGAGTATGGAACAAACTACCAGTCCCTCCTTTCAGTCACAGGGAAAGTTAAGCAAACAGTGTTTAACACCACAGCAGGCTAGCAGTTTGCCTCAGCCACAGGTGGCTGACTCTGCTGTGGCCATTTGTTGTACCTCAGACCACTCATCTTTTATCCCAGATCCCTCTGGTGTAGAATTTGCAACCACTGTGGACCGGGGGTTAGCCATGTCATCTGCAGCTGTTAGCGACCCCTCAGTGGGCAAGGGAGAGCCACTCTTGTAGGTCCTGGTAGAGGGAACAGGGAAGGCGTCCCTGTTGTGTCAAAATGCTGTACCCATCTCTGGAGAAGCTGCTGCTGCAATTAGTAACAGAGTTGGCCCCATTTTTCCTGTTAAAGAAACCAAAAACTAAGCACATGTCAGACCTGGCTCAGGGTTTAATTCTAGCCGTTGATCCTTCTTTAAAAGTAGATGTTAAGTTGTCCATCTCGCCTTCATTCTTGCTGGATGGGTTCGGAGCCGATCCTCGGCTCCGACTCGGCCACTCTAAAAGCTCGAGAGTTGGTTCCACCGGCTCGAGGCTCCCCTTATATCCCACAATGCTAGGCAGTAATACCCCAGATCTCGTTTGCCGCTACAGCGATCAAGGTGTGTGGTTTCTACCGGCTTCAGGTCAGTTCATATAGATTAGTCTATAGTTAATTCTAGTCCCTTTAATTTAGTTTTTTACTTGTTATTTCCCTTAGTGAGTAGATTCGGACCCTTTCCTACCTGTTTATCCACCTTTATTTCCTCAAGAACTTTTTAGTTCTTCCCTCAGGCCTTCGGGCCCTTCCATCCCCTTATTAGTGGAGTGTATGTTTTGTAGGGATTTAAAAACTAACTAAATTTAGTAGTTTAATTTTAGTTAATTTTAGTGGATAGTGTAATCGGTGTGTTTGTGTTGTGTGGTGGTTACACTTTTTTCCTTAAAAATGTCTAAGGATTCAAAGGTCTCAGGCTTCAAGAAGTGTGACTCGTGCTGTCAGAAAATGTCTCTGACAGACGGTCACACTTCTTGTGTGTACTGCCTGGGACCTTTACACCTGCAGGACTCTTGTGCTGTATGCCATGGCGTCAGCCCTAGAGTCCTGCAGGAAAGAAAAAATAAACTTATTTTACGAGGCTTATTAAAGCCTGAGGGGTCCCCCGACTGGTTCTTCGGGCAAACCCTCCAAGCCTTCTAGGTCGTCGGCTCCAGTTTCTGAGTCGACACCTAAGGCTTTGAAGTCTGCTACAACATCAGCTCCGGCTGGAGCCGATGAGACTCGAACTCTTATTTCTTCGGTTCCCTCGGCTCCGGCCGGAGCCGAGGTGTTGGAAATCACAGAGTCGGCTCCGATAAAATTATCGGAACCGACAACTAGGAGAAGGTCTAGGTCACCGTCTCTTGGCTCCGTTCATTCGGCTCCAGCATCTCCCTTGCTGTCTGAACGGAGCCATAGATCTCACTCCTCTAGGTCGAGACTTTCGGACCATGACCTTCAGAGGGTAGTGAGTCGACTTCTTAAGTCCGAGGCACTGGCCCAAATGCTTCAGAGCCCGACTCAGCAGTCGATGCTTAATCCCATTTCTCAAAATATTCCTCCTCCGACTCCTTTGAGTTCGGAGCCGGGACGTTTCGGACCCGAGACTGTGGCAGCGTCGGAGCTGATACAATTGTCTTCGGCGCAGTCGTCTGCTCCGTTTTCTTCATTGGAAGAATCTCGGCGCCGGACTTCCCTAGTCGGCTCCGAGGGGGTGAGTGGCATCGGACCCTTGTCCGACCCCGCTCTCCCTCTCGGTGCTTCGGTGCTGGTGAGTTCGGCTCCGACATCGGCCTCGGAGCCATCACTGTCGGTGCCGAGGGAGGTTTTCAGCTCTTCGGAGCGGAGACCTCTGGCTCTGCCTGACAGGGGTGCTTTCAAGGTCATGCGGAGTGTGTCCGAACCTGGTTCAACTCCACAGTCTGCTCCGTCCGCCCCTCCCTCCTCGGTGCCTCAGGTAATTTCTACTCACTCCCTCTTCCCAGACCGCAGAGAGCCAGCTCCTCAAGAATCCCCTGTGGGGATTTCATCCTCTTCCGAGGCCTCTCCTGAATTGGCAGGAGAGCCCCCTAGGAAGAGAAAGTGCAAGAGGAAGCACATAGACTCACCTGAGTCTGTCACCTCTGACACAGATTTAGAGGATTCTGAAGGTTCCCCCCGTTCCCCCTCTGAAGATGTCTCCTTTGCAGACATCCTGGAGATCCTAAAACAGAGGGGGAATTGGCCAGCCCTTAACCCTTCGGAGGATGAATCTGTGTATCTTGAGGCGTTCGGCTCTCGCTCTTCCACCTCCTGGGTGCCCCCCCTTTGACCCCCCTTATGCAGGTGGTAGCAAAAAAGGCTTGGACGGCTCCTGACTCTGTGGACCCCACCCCCAGGAGACCTTCAAAGTTTATTACAGCACCAGCAGACAAACAATTTTTGACTAAAGGAGTTTCTGTGGATGCTGTGGTGGTAGCTGCTGCCACCAAGAAGGAATTAGCTGATCCTTCAGTGCCTGTCCATCCTCCTAACAAGGAATCTAGGTCTATGGACAGGTACGGGAAACGGATGTTTTCGTCAGCGACCTTTTCAATGCGTTCGCTGAACTACCTCTGTCATTTCACTCGTCTTCAAAGAGACTTGATCAAGGAAGCGAGTGAGATGTTAAAGGATCCAACGGCTGTGGGTTTTCAGGATAAGATGAACGCTCAGCTGGAAACCCTCAATTCGATAGCTAACTCCTCCATGCGCCTTTTTTCATATGCGGCTGATGGAGCAAGCAGAGCCGCAGGTACAGGTGTGGCCTTACGCCGGCATGCCTGGATGCGGCTATGCAATTTTGCGGATCCCTTTAAGACATCTTTCACTAATTCCCCGTTTGATGGATCGTCCCTTTTTGGTCCTCAAATGAAAGAAACCTTGACAAGGTGCGAGACGGATGGCAAAACTCTTTCTGCCGTCTGAGTCCATTTTTCTACTCCTTCTAGGCCTTACCCCAAAGGCCAGAAAAGTGGAAAAATGTGGTTCCGCAAGCAATCTCAAGGGGCTTTGCCTGACGCACAGAGTCGGTTCCCCTCTAGAGGCAGAGGGGGGAACAATAATAGTAGACGTCGCCCTAGAGGCAGGGGGGGTCCGCAGAACCAGGGCAATCGAGAAACCTTTTCTGATAAGCCCTTCCAGCATCCCTGAGGTGTTGCCCGACTGTCCACCTTCGGAGGCAGTCGGGGGAAGATTATCACTGTACCCAGAAGCCTGGCGATCTCTAACTCAAGACAAGTGGGTACAGTCCATCATTTCCGAAGGCTATTCCATTCCGTTCTTTCGCATTCCAAATCAATCAAAAAAGTCCCTTCCAGATGTTCCACCCGCTCAAAGGGATCAAGCAGCGTTAGAAATATCAAAGTTGCTTGCAAAAAGAGCCATTCAGCCAGTGCCAGCAGACCAGCAAGAATCCGGAATCTACTCCAAATTCTTTTTGGTTCCAAAGAAAACAGGGGACTGGAGGCCCATTTTGGATCTCAGCATCTTGAACAAGTCTGTCAAGAAAACAAGATTTCGGATGGTCACGTTGCAATCCATCCTACCCCTATTGGGAAAGGAAAACTGGATGTGCTCTATAGACCTCCAGGATGCGTACTATCATATAAAAATGAACAGACGCTCCAGGAGATTCCTCCGCTTCAGGCTGGGAACCAGTCACTTTCAATTCAGAGCCCTGCCCTTTGGACTCACCACAGCCCCCCGGGTGTTTACCAAATGCATGACAGTGGTGGCCTCTCACCTGAGACGTCAAGGATTCCAGGTGTTTCCATACTTAGACGACTGTCTCCTTACAGCTCCCACCAAGCATCTTCTACTACTTGCCAGAGACTACACTTTTCGCATATTTCGAAAGCTAGGTATCTCAATAAATTGCGAAAAGTCTGTTTTGTCACCTTGTCGTGCTATTACCTTCATAGGCGCAAATCTAGACACAGTCAGCATGTCTGCGCGACTCACAGACCAAAGGATAGCAGACATACACAAACTAGTCTCTCTTCTTTTCCACAGCAACAGAATCAAAGTCAGATTAGTCCTAAAAGTACTGGGGATTATGGCAGCTGCTATCCCTCTACTTCTATTAGCCAGATTTCACATGAGAATCTTACAATGGATGCTCTTCACACAATGGTCATGCCAACAACTTCCGATGTCCCACACCATTGTGATAACGCAAGCATGCAGGAATCATCTTCTTTGGTGGATTTCTTCCCCCCAGCTCTTCCTAGGAAGACCATTTGTCCCTCCCCCTCTGGTTGCTACTCTGACAACGGACGCCTCCCTGATCGGGTGGGGGGGGGCATTATCAGGGCAGGACAGTCCAGGGCATATGGCAACCATACGAACGCCACTTGCATATAAATGTTCTAGAGATGAGAGCAGTACTTTTAGCGTTGCAAGCCCTTCAAGACACTCTTCCGATGGGAACGATAGCAATTCAGACGGACAACATGTCTGTAGTGTGGTATATCAAAAAACAAGGCAGAACCAGATCCTACCCCCTATGTCGAGAAGCACTCAGACTGTGGCAATGGGCGATTTCTTCTCAGCGGTTTCTGATAGCAACGCACATCCCCGGGAAGTCCAATCTCATTGCGGACAAATTGAGCAGAGCTATTCTCATGCCTCACAAGTGGTCTCTGAAAAATTCAATCTTGGAGAAAATTTTTCTGAAGTGGGGCC
Organism: Protopterus annectens; assembly: GCF_019279795.1. Taxonomy (NCBI): domain Eukaryota; kingdom Metazoa; phylum Chordata; order Ceratodontiformes; family Protopteridae; genus Protopterus; species Protopterus annectens. The sequence goes on from NC_056735.1 coordinate 364,797,817, forward strand.
AGCCTTGCTGCGACCTTTTTGCTACTCCCCAAAACAGCAAGTGCAAAGATTATTTCACCCTTCATCTTTCTTCTACCAGTCCATCCCAGCAGGGACGCTCTAGTCCAAGTTTGGCCCCGGGGACTTCTGTATGCATTTCCTCCCTTCCCACTAATTTCTCAAGTGATACAGAAAGCCATCGCTCAGAAGGCTTCATTGATCCTCATTGCCCCTTACTGGCCTCAACAGGTTTGGTTCCCCTTTCTGCACCATTTTCTGTTGGAGCAACCGTGGCATCTGGACCTAGTTCCAGATCTTTTGACCCATCAGTCGGGTCAGTTACATCGCTCCCTCCCCTCTCTGAACCTCACTGCTTGGTTCCTCCAATTCCAACCTTAGCCAGGCTTCCTCAAATATCTCACTCAGTTCGAGATATTTTAATAGCTTCCCATAAATCTTCCACTCGGAAGATTTATCTTAGTAAGTGGAAACGTTTCTCCTATTGGGCTCAAGGAAGGGACATAGATCCTTTCACTGCTCCCATTCAAACGGTCCTTGATTTCTTAGCCGAACTATTCCACGCAGGTTCGTCTCCATCTACTCTTAAGGTTCAATTGGCAGCTATTTCTAACTTTCATGTTGGAATCTCAGATTCTGCCATCATGTCTCACAAGCTTTGCAAAGCGTTTTTGAAGGGAGTTTTTCTTCTCAAGCCTCCTATTAGAAATCCTCCTCCTTCTTGGGACCTTGACTTAGTTCTCACATCTTTGATTCTTCCCCCTTTTGAACCTGCAGCTTCGTGTTCAATGAAATTGCTATCCTGGAAGACACTCTTTTTGGTAGCCATTACTTCGGCTAGAAGAGTCTCGGAGCTTCATGCCACTCTGCAGTCGATCCCCTTATCTTTTGTTTCATAAGGATAGGGTATCCTTACGGACAAACCCATCCTTCTTACCCAAAGTATCCTCTCAGGCGAACCTAAATCAAAACATTGACCTTCCTGTGTTTTTTCCTAACTATTCTAACAGATCTGAACAGAAATTACATTGGCTAGATGTTCATCGACAATTAAGGTATTATTTGGATAGGACCAAACAGACCAGAAAGGCTGGCCAACTGTTTGTTTCTTATGCAGAAGGCAGAAAAGGCCTTCCAGTTTCGAAAGTATCACTCTCCAGATGGCTTACATCCTTGATTTCCTTTGTGTATGAGATTAGGCATCTAAAGTTACCAAACAAACCTAAGGCTCATTCAACTAGAGCCTTGGCTACTTCTATAGCTTTCCAAGACAGGCTGCCTATTGATACGATTTGTGCGGCAGCTACATGGGCTACTCCTCACACTTTCATTTTTCATTATAAGTTGGACTTAGCTTCCAGACACAGAGCTAATTTTGGTTCCACTGTACTCAAGAGTCTGTTCCGATAGGCCACCCGGGACAAGGTGCTAGGGACGCGGTCCCATCCAGCAAGAATGAAGGCGAGATGGACAACTTAACATATAGAAGTTATGTTCTTACCATAACGTTCCATGTTAGTTGTCTTCTTCTCGCCTTCTTTCTTGCGTCCCACCCTCCTTCCCCCTAGCCTGAACAGACCTAGAGGAGTTTGATTGTGACCTTCTTTTCCTACCACCTCTATTTGCATATGTATATACTGTGTTATGTATATATTCCCTCATCAGGTTGTAGGTCACCTTCCTTCTGTCATTTTATAGAGGTGGTTTTTCCCCTTTCCAGTGTTTCTGTTTTTTTTTTCTCCTGGCTGGGCCAAGCTTACAAACGAGATCTGAGGTATTACCGCCTAGCATTGTGGGATATAAGGGGAGCCTCGAGCCGGTGGAACCAACTCTCGAGCTTTTAGAGTGGCCGAGTCGGAGCCGAGGATCGGCTCCGAACCCATCCAGCAAGAAAGAAGGCGAGAAGAAGACAACTAACATGGAACGTTATGGTAAGAACATAACTTCTATTTTCTGGTAAAAGAAAGAAGGATACTTCTTTTCCAGAAAAAAAAAAAATCAAGATTCTGAATTGGAAGAGAAAGATGAAGGGATATATACAGGATTTTCTATTTCTAATTCAGACTCTGAGGAAAGCTCAGTTTCTGATTCTCCCTGTGGAGGTTTCTCTTTTTTTTTTTTTTTTTTTCCTTTTGAGACTTGCTAGAATGTACAAACTTTTTCAATGTGAGAACACTGAGGTTTGTCAGTCTCAATAGTATGAGTTGTTAAAGAAGGAATTTCCAGAATCTACATACATTCCTCCTGTCTGCTTAGAGTATGTGTGTTACTGACAGCATTTTTTTCTGAAGGTCAGCCAGCTGCCCCTAAAAAAAGGCAGATGGGATGTATAAAGTGCCTGAGTCTTCTAAGTTTTTATACACTATTCCCAAATATGACCCAGCAGCTATAGCTTTAGTTGATCCCACTGCTGCCAAATACTTCATTAATTCCAAGCCTTCTGTTTATGATAAGGATGGAAAAATTATTGATTAGTATGTAAAAAAAGTGTATACTTCTGCAATTTTGACTTTCAGATTTTGTAATTATTAGGCTGGTATCTTAGTTTGTTCTGACTAATTGTGACAGTGTGAGGAATGTTTTATCTGCAGTTTCTGCTTGTGAGTTTAGTTTCTTCTATTGCATTGGTCACTACTTGTGTGTATGACTGTGGTGATACTTCTTCCAGGACTGTGGCCTTTGGTAAACCTCCTAGATGTTAAAAGTGATATTTCAAATTCCTGTTTAGATAGCGGTTTAATTTTTTTAACCCCTTTGCCACTGAGGTGATCAAAATGTGAATGGAAGGGGATAAAAAAAATCCAGGGAATTGCTAATCTTTTTCAGCCCTCCTTTTCCAAAATTTCTAAGGGGTTCCTTAACTCCTCATCCAGTTTTTGCAAAGAGCAGAATAAACAGTCACAGTAAAATACAGGTAAATGGACATTTAAGAAGAAATGGCAAGGGAGCATCAAAAAGAAGTCTTGAACCTCCCAAAGCAAAGGGCAGTCCAAGAATTCTGAATGACTGTTCAAGAGACCCTGTGACCCACTCCCATCCTGGTCCATTTTTTGTTCCCGAAAGTCTGAATCTCCATTTTTCACTTTGGCAACAGATCATTTCAGACAAATGGGTGTGGAAGATCATTAATCAAGATTACAGGTGGCAATGGGAGGAAATTCCTCCTTTCCAAAGTGTCACTCCTCATCCTCCAGATCAGACTATGTTTCCACCAATTCTTCATCACATGCTGTCCCAAGGTGTAACAAAACCAGTTCCTCTCTCCCAGGTGTGGAAGGGTTTTTATTCAAGGATATTCTTTCTGCCAAAAAAAAAAAAAAAAAGAATTCTTGGCGACAAGTTCTGGGTCTTTCTTTCTTAAAGCTGTGTTGTGATACTCTCCAAATCAAAATGATGTCAGTTCGCAACCTGTTTACTTCCTCTTCCAAGTTTCCTGGTAACAGTAGACTTAAAAGATGCTTATCACATCCCTGTTCATTCTACTTCAGATGTTTAACATGATCCAGACATTCAAAACCATATCTGTTCTCTGCCTTACCCTTTGGACTATCTACTGCACCAAATTTATTTACAAAGTGTCTAGCTGCAGTTATAGCTCATTGCAGGCTACAGGGTATCTGCATGTTTCCATGTTGAGATGACCTGGCTATCTTTGCAGATTATTTTTCAGTGTCACTAGTCTCTCTCTTGGGTGAGAGAACTCTCACACAAGCTGTTATTCCAAGACAACATTCAAAGTCTTTCTTGACACTCTCACACAAAATAGTATTCCTAGGATGTCAACTGGACATGTAAGTTAAAATAGCTTTTCTTCCACAAGTAAAAAATAGATCTATTTCTAAGGTTTTTCACCCAGACTTTGGTAACTGAGAGGGACTATCTCAGGATTTTTGGTCTCCTGGCTTCTGTGATTCTCATGATACCCCTGGCAAGACTCCACACGAGAGAGATGCAGTAGTATCTGAGGTCTCTCTGGTCCCAAGACTTCCAAGATGGCCGCACATTGAGTAACCACTTAATTTTAGCTCTCCCGGTGTGAAACAGAAACTTGGCAGACAAAGCCAGTGGACCCGGATTTCTAAGCAAATTTCAGTAACTGTCTAGTAAGTGCACTGCCTGGATGCCAGGAAAGAAGAAATAGAGGACCTTAAGGAAAATAGGGTACAAAAGGCGAAGAAAAAACACTGGCTGAGAAAAGTACTGTGGCTGTTCAGCAAAAAAAGAAGTGCAATCTCCAGACATGACTTCCAATAACCTTGAGGAAAGTGTAAAGCAACTACACACAGAGTACTACAGTAAATGAAATGCTGATGGGAGTATATGAACTCGAACAATAAAAGGCTGGAAAGAATGGAAGAAGTTATAAACAGCTCGGATATGGTGATAAAACTGCAAAACTCAGAGGTCGAAATGAAGAAATGCCTTACTGAATATGAGACTGCACAAGAAATGATGTTTCAAAAAATAATAAAATGTAGGGAAAACAAGAGATTTTCTGCTGTACCTGAGAAGCTGGAAGGAACAGACTGTATTAATTTCATGTAAGTACAAATAAGCAACTGGACTGGTATTCCACAACAGGGATTGTTAATTGAAAGGACACATCCTGTGTATGCTCCAAACCTGGCTTTGAGCAAACAGCCCAGACATTTGATAGTAAATATGCAGTCTTACCAGCAGGAAAAGATGATTCTGACAAAACTGTAGCAGAAGGACAAAATACTAAACATGGGAGACAGCAGTGTGTTTATGGAGAATGTCTACTCATTATACACCAGGCAGAAGAGTAATTCATTTTCCCATTATTTAGGGAATGTCGAGAAGCAGGCATGAGATTCAAATTGCTGTACCCAGCTATCATCAAAATATTTTTACCTAGAGGACCAAAAACATTTTTTGATGAAGTACATGCTTAGGAAGAAATACAAAAGTGTGTCCAACAAAATGTGAGCTAATAAACAGGAGGAGATTCTGGTAATAAAGACCACAGAGAGACTGCAGCAGTGAAACCTTTCCCAGTGTATCAACAGAAAATGCTCGGAAGAGGAAAAAAGGCAAAGGAGTTGAATAGAAAAATCAAGACTGCACTGGAGATGAAGCAGAAACAGGGTTTGGGAGATGGAGATGAACAGGAATCGAACAAAAAAATCTGGAAATATTAGACCACCTTAGACTTTGTTAAACTTGTAGGGGACTCTAAAGCATATACCGTACTTTGTGTCATTAACTTTTGAAGACTAAAATCATTAATTTGGAAACTGACAAATGTGGGATCACAAAGCAATAATTATATTTGTGAAACAGAACAAGAAAATCTAAAAATATTGGACTTTTAAGTGGTGCATAATGTTCTTTGCATGTTATAAAGATTTTTTTCAGTTATTTTAAGTGTAATGGGGATACTAATGTAATAGGTATTTCTGTTTTTTTTTTCTTTTTGTTTCTTTCTCCCTTCTCTCTCTCTCTCTTTGTTCAGTTTTAAGAAATGTAGGTACTGCAGTGTCAAAAAAAACTGGTTTAAAAGAGCATGACTAATGCATGGATATGCTCTTGTACCAACCCTGATTAAGAACATGGCTATGCTGTTTACTACCAACCCTGGTTTTAAGAAAATCTGGCTACCCCAAGTATTGTAAACATATATTCTACCATTCATTTTTGTACCCTGTATAAAATATACCTGTATTACCTGCAAATAATGTTGCATGGTTCCAATATAAAATGTTGTACTCTCTACTCTAGATCCTTAAATACACTCGGTCATTATTATTTTGTGTTTTTGTACAATTTTTTCCATTATTTTATTTGTGCATTAATTGTGGAGCTTTTCTCCCCGGCCTTTGCTGAAAAAGGAAAGCTTGTCCAGTCGGACTTTCCTGGTAAACAAATGTAAATAAATTAAAAGCAAAAATAGTGTGCTTTTTCTCATTCTTCCATAGAGGAATGACTGTGTTAAGACCATTAACTTTATATAGTAACAATTTTCAAAAGAAAGCAAGCAAATGAAAAAGAATATTGAATATTATAAGGCTTTTTTCTAGTAAACAGTTTTGTATCTGGCTCTTGTGTCACTAGCAGACAGTCTGGGAGAGAAAAATGGCTTTGAGAAAATGTTTTCTGAAAGTATTTGAATGTTTTCCCAGCTGAGAAAAAACTGTAAGGGTAAGGCAAAACCAGACAACACTTAATAGAATCACAGGCTCTGCAATGCGTCTTAGCAGTGATAATCTTTCTTTCTGTTTAGATTGAGTTTGTGTGTATGGTTATCAGTTTGAAACTTTTCAAGATGCACATAGTTTTGTGCATTAAGTTAATTAGGTCTTAGGGGTGTATTTTGTGTGTGTGTGTATTTTTGTTTGAGGGTTTTCAGTAAAATAAAAAGTTCTGCAAGATGTGACAAAGGCTCAAATAAAGATGACAAGAAACAATTGTAAAAGATTAACCTGTCAAACAGTGCATACATGTAACATAAAAGCTGGAACTAGACATTTAACAAAAAAAAGCTGTTATACATAAAAGGTGGGAATAATAATCCCTCAAGAATGTTTCTTTCTGCAATGTTTTTAAATGTTATTGGTCTCGCAGATAAATACAAAAACGAAAGAGTAATGAAGTATATTAAAAAATGTTAAGTGCAAATAGCTATGCTACAGGAGATACACTTGGTTTTCAGGATGGTTATTCAGCAGAATACCTGGGGCAAAGGAAGAGAGGAGTACTTATATTAATTGCAAGAGGAGCTCCAATAGTAATAGAAGAGGATAAAAAAATAATAGTGGTAGATTTGTAGCACTACTGGCAAGGGAGAAAAGATTACACTGGTATGGATTTATATTCCACTGAAAGCTGCTACAGTGCAGCTTAAGAAAATTTTGGGATAAATAATCAGCTTTCAGCAAGGAATATTGCTTATACGTAGGGACTTGAATTTGATTTGTGTCTGGGGGGCCCAGAAAGGAAAATATAACAAAGGAGGGCAGAGTTTTAAAGAAATTTATGAAAATATTTGGCATGGAAGATGTGAATTCAGTACTAGAGGTTCAGAGTGAATTTACATATCCCCTAAGATAGAAAAACTGGGTTAGGCTAGACAGCATTTACATTTCACAGGAACATGTGCATTTAATGGAAGGTCTTGATACACACCCATTAACTGTTTCAGATCATGCACCAATTATAACTAAAATAAAAACATGGGAATGAAATAAAAATGAGACACTGGCATTTTCCCAGCTATCTGTTGAAAAGAGTGGAATTTAAGGAATGGGTAGTGGAAATTATTCAGGAGCTATTAGAGAAGATAGAAACTTCTTCTGAAAATATAGCTAGGGAGTGGGCTAACATTAAAGTGGAATGTTAAGTATTGCAAGATGGGGGATTTCACAGAACAAGAGGAGGGGCAACTGCAGAATGCTAAACAGAAAATAAGGGATTACCTCAAGAATATGCAAACTTTTAGCACAATGACTCAAACAACAAAGTAGAAAGGGCCATCACCAAGCGTAGGGAGCCTTTAACAAGGAGGATAACAAGGAATCCTGTAAAAGTATTAGAAATAGTTTGAAAATTCTATGAAAGTCTGTGTAAAGCAGGGGAATGTAGAAATCAAGAAAAGGCACAAATGAAAATGTTTATGGAAGAATGAAATATGCCAAGTTTAGAGGTAGAGGAGGCTGAATTGCTAACAGGATAGGAGGAGATGAGATACAAATGGTGATTTATAACCAATCTACTGGAAAGTCCCCAGGAATAGATGGTATTCCTGTGGAAGTTTGGAAGCTAGGAGGGTAAGAACTGATAAAGATCTGGAAGGTTTTGTTTAACGGTATTTTAAGAGGAGAAGAAGCACCAGCATCTTGGAAGAAAGCAGTAGTAGCTGTAATACTTCTGAGGGTAAAGATCCATCAGATCCAGGTTCATGCAGGCCCATTTCAATACTAAATCATGATTATAAAGTCTTTGTCTATTTCTATAATATGTCTATAATTGCTAAAAGAATGGCAAAAGCAATGCCAAAATTGATAGGTATGGATCATTGTGGTTTTGTGGCAGGGAGGCAAGTATTTGACAACATTAACAGAACATTGATGATCCAGAGGGAAGCAGAATGTATGAAAATACCACCGTTGTTGGTGGGGTTTGATGCAGAGAAAGGATTTGATGGAGTAAGCTGGGATTGTATGAGTAGAGCAATGGAAGCATTTGCATTCCCTGATAAAATTATAAGGTTGCTTAAGAGGATGTGTGAGGGATCGGAGGCAAAAAAATGAAGTGGGTGGGATCCTCTCTGCTTGAGCAGAGGAACCAGGCAGGGGTGTCCTCTCTCTCCTTTGTTCATTTTCAATATATTTAGAACAGTTGGCAAAGAAAATAATGGACTTGGAAATTCATGGATATAGTTAGTATGGTAGTCAAGAAACTTGGCTGTATTTGCAGATGACCGTATTTTATATCTGACAAAACCGGAATGGGATATTACAGTCCTGTGAAACATATTGAGACAGTTTCAAACTTTATCAGGATACAAAAGTAATGAAGCTAAAACAAATGTAATAGCGGTAAATTATGTACCCACATACAGGTTGGTTCAGCAGTATCCATACTTATGGGGACATGATAAAATTAAGTATTTAGGAGTACGGATTAAATACTGGTGTGGCAACTAAGGATATGTGGGAAGAGACTAAAAAGATGGTACAAAAACTGAGAAAATGGAAGCTCTGTTACATGGATATTGATAGTAAGATACGAACATTTAAAATGTTTGTAGTCCCTTTAGTCTTATACACAGGTCAGGCATATTTTTATCAACCAGAGGAAAAGTTGTGGATAGCAATTAATGAGCTGAATGATTTTGTCTGGGAGAGGAAGAGGGCAAGAGTCAAGTGGGATAAGATTATTCTTCCAGTAGAGCAGGGTAGATTGGGATTATCCGAGTTGGAGTGTTACAGAACAACACAGTTAAGGCTCCTATATACATAGCACAAACAGAAAACTATAATTCAAAATGGAAAGTGATGATGATGAAACCAGGGGAATCTCAAGAAACAAAGCGAGACTAGGATTTTGGATGTAGACCTTTAAGGAGAACAACAGTAATCATGCAGAATATTGTATTCATAAAGTAGCAGAAGGTCTTCTAAGAACTAAGCCAACACAGGAATTAAGAAAGGAGGTTCTGCCAATAGGGATAATTGCAATTATTAAGGATACAGACAGTAAGCAAGAGGGGGCAGGAGTTTATTGGAGAAAAGTGGCAAAGGAACCAAGGTATTGGGAGTAAATAACTAGAAAGGGGAAGGTAATAGAATGGGAAGATGCCAAGAACTTATTTGGACTGCAGGTTAGAGATTGCCTTTTATGTCTAGGATTGATATTGGAGTATAGGCAAATAGAAAGAAATAGGGGATCCTAAACACAAGACCAGCATTGGTAAGAATTTTACTAGAATGTATAACAGAAGTTGCCATTAAGAAAAGAATAATTAGTAGAGCATATAAAACATTTCATGATAACTATAAGAGTCAAAAGAAAAAATATGGCTCAGGAATGCTAAAATACTTTATTAAATGACAAGGCTTTTGAATATACAATCCTCCTTCAGTGTAATATAAAATCAAGAGTAAAAAATTTCAATTAAATACATTTTACAAAAGTCACGAGACACAGCCCAACCAACCATAAACTAACATCAGTCATTCATTTTACAATTTGTTTGTTTGCGTCTTTCGGCTTTTCCCGGTTAGGGGTCGCCAGAGCGGAACTCCGGTCCGCTAAAATAAATTATAAAATAAAATAAAAAAATATATATATATATATATATATATATATCTATATGGGTCTACTTCAAATTACCGAAACGTCAGTTCGCCGACACGCAGAAGAGGAACGCGAAAGGACTGACAACGCAGTTGACCGACATGCTGAAATCCCGACAGCTGGAAGACCAAGAAGGGGAACGTGTAAGCGCGACTTGGTAAGTATGCGATAGTGAAGGATTTTGGATTAGGGAGCGGACAGGTAAGTGTGCAATAGTGAGGGATTTAGGGTTAGGGTGTGTGAAAGGTGAGTGTGCGGTAGTGTCGGAGTTAGGGTTTGGGTAATGTAAGTGTGTGTTAGTGACGGGTTTATGTTTTAGGGTGGGTTAAGTAAGGAATAGGGTGCAGGTAGGGTAAGTGTCTGGTACTGTTGGACCTTAGGGTTAGGGGTGGGTTAAGTGAGTTAGGGTTAGGGTGGAGGTAGGGTAAGTGTGCGGTAGTGTCGGACCTTAGGGTTAGTGGTGGCTTAAGTGAGTTAGGGTTAGGGTGCAGGTAGGGCAAGTGTGCGGTAGTGTCGGACCTTAGGGTTAGGGGTGGCTTAAGTGAGTTAGGGTTAGGGTGCAGGTAGGGTAAGTGTGCGGTAGTGTCGGACCTTAGGGTTAGGGGTGGCTTAAGTGAGTTAGGGTTAGGGTGCAGGTAGGGTAAGTGTGCGGTAGTGTCGGACCTTAGGGTTAGGGTTTGGGTTAGGGCTAGTGGATATGTAATGTAGTGTAATGTGTTGTTTACGTTTAGTGTGTCGGTGTAATGGTGTTCGGTGTTTTGCGTTGTCGGTATTGTGTGTTGTCGGTTATTTGGTGTCGGTGGTTTGTGTGTCGGTGAACTGGCGTGTCGGTGTTCTAAAGTAGACCCATATATATATATATATATATATATATATATATATACACAAAAATTATTAAAATTCAGTATATGAGTATATTTGGAAAGCAATACATTCATTTTAAACATAACTGTTTCAGCACAGGTTTGATGCTAACCGTTTTATTCATTCCTTATGCATGGTCCGCTTGGATATGCACTATCCAATCATATTCCTTTAACTCTATTATTAATGTCATCACCCCTCTGATTTTTGTAGAGTATATCAATCACTCTAAGCACAGTCATGGTGGCTTCCATTCTCAATCAGATGCTTTTCTAGTGCATTGGTCATAACGTTTCTATGCATTTCTGATATGTTCAATAATTCGATCTTTGTTTCCTAGATGATTTGCCCACATAGAAAACCCATACAGCTTTTGCATGTAGCTAAATATATAACAAAGGGGTATTGCATATCTCTGTGCATTTAAAGGTGTATTTCTTAGCAGATATGGGATGTGTAAAAGTAGGATCACTACAACGCATGGAAAATTACCAGGCTTATTGGAAAATTTAGATCTTTTGTTTAGGGCCATACCTTTGTAGCATAATTGGCTCTTCAGGTTATGCCAATTTCTCTATGCAAAAAATGGTCTATCCCTTATAAATCGCTTAGTATCCCGCAGTGCTTTTAGGATACACCAATTATTTGTTGTGTCTTTAACGGCATCAGTACATCTACTATAAGTGGTTAAATGCAATGTAGCAGTAGATTCCATATTTATTACAACATACATCAGACCCGGTATGACCAAGGAAATAAGGTTCTGCTTTACCACAGTTATCTATTTTTTTCTTACATTTTAACTATAAGAATCAATCAGAGGGAGGTTAGGAAGGACAGGGAGGAGAGACTGGATAAACAATTCACAAAAGAACAGTGTGGGGGGGGTGGATATATGTGTGTCTCCCATATATTTAATAAAATCCGGAAGATTTAGTATCCTTGCCTGTGTTTACATAGGTATTGTTATACTCCAAGCAGACTCCAAAGAATTTTGCCTCAAGTACACAGTAAATGTTGGAGGTTTGATGGGGAAGAAAGAGGTAACTGGGAACATATTTTCTGGAAGTGTAATGAGTTACAGACTTTAAAGATTCCCTGCAGACTGCTGTGTCAGAGATGCTGGGTGAGCAAATTGGAGGTAACTAGAGAAATTATTTTTTTGAGCTAAGATACAAAATCAGAATTGCCTAGACATAGTAAGGCCTTGCTCTAATTATGATGGCTCCCAAAAAAGCAATTACCAGAAAATGTAAATAAAAGTCTAAACCAACTTTACTAGAAGTAGCAAAGATAGTAACAGAGGTAAAACAACTGGAACTGGGATCTTTAGAAAACGGTAGGAGCAAATTGCATAGGAAAAAGTGGAAATGTGGGGATCAAGACATGCAGAGAAGGAATGAGATTTAAAAGAAGGCAGGATGTGAGTGAGCTATGTAATGGGTGACTGGCAATGACTGGATATATTGAAAGTGATATGTAATGTTTGCACCTACAGTTGTGTCGGCATGGTTTGTAATGCATAATGTTTGCAACTGAGATTGTGTCGCTATGGTTTACTTTAATTTATATAAATGTAAGATTGGCTGTCATTCAGGATAATTTAATAAATATGTTTCTTGTTTTAAAAAAAAAGAACCTCTGCTCCCTGCGCCACAACACCCTTTGTCTTTTTCAAATCCCAGTGCTGGGGTTTGTCAGAAGAGAAATCATTTGGGGGAGAGAGTAGATATCCTTAATTCCAGGTCTCCCCTTTTCACTCCTTGTTCCAAAGCAGTCAAGTCACTACAGATTGCCTCGGGTTTTCTTGGTAAGCATTTTCAGGAGAAGTAAAGGTGCAGGGGGTGTGGGCCACCAAGGACAGAAGCAAGCATATACATATCAGAGATGCTTGCCCTGATCAAGGCACTCAAATCTCGGAAACATCTTTGGTCCTCAGGACCTCTTCAAGCAGTTACAGACAGTACCACAGTCGTAGTATATCAACAAGCAATGGTGAACCAGCTCTTACCTTCTTTGCGGACTAGCCTTGTTAGCTTAGGATATAGCATCACAGCACTCTGTCTCTCTAGGCATTCTACATTCCATCAGAGCACAATTGTGTTGCAAACAAGCAGAGCTGGACCAAGGCAGACCCTCGTGAACGGAAACTAGATCAGGGGATACCTACGCTTCAAAGCAGGCTACTTGCATTATCAGTTCTCTGCACTGCCCTTTGGCTTGTCTACTGCGCCCAATGTATTCACAAAGTGCCTGGCTCCAGTTACTGCATTTTGCAGGCAAAGAAATATTCAAATATATCCATACCTGGACGATTGCCTAATTCAGGCAGAAAACCAGGGTATACTTTTAAATCATCTGGCGTTTGTAAAAAGGGTTCTAACTTGTCTGGGGTACACCATAAACAAAAAGAAATCGCAACTGGTACCCTCTCAACAGATTACATTCCTGTGAATACAACTGCCCAGATGGCTTTCCTCACACCAGAGAAGCAAATTCATTTGGTAACTTACTTAAACAAGTGGCCACAAAAAACCCTGCTATCTGCAAGACGAATACTGCAAGCCTTTGGGTTCTTGGCTTCCTGCATTTTTCTAATTCCATATGCAAGACTGCATATGAGGAAACTACAGTGGTACTTAAAAAGTCTGTGGAGTCAACATTGTCAAAACCTGGAAACAATGATTCCTATCACACCTTGCCTATGCTTGGAATTCCTATGGTGGGCAGAGGCCTGCCATCAAAACAAGGGACTGCCATTCACACTACTCCCTGCCACCCAAACCCTAACTACAGATGCATCAGACTATGCATGGGGGTCTCACCTGGCAGGGAAGTGAGTGCATTCAGGGCAAATGGAACCCAAGTCAAATGCACCTACATATCAATCAGAAAGAAATGTTAGCTGTACAGAATGCTCTGACAGCCTTCAAGGACTACATTCTTCCAGGACAGCTAATGGTAAAGACGGACAACACCACGGTTATGTGGTACATAAGCAGGGGGGTACACATTCCTACCCCCTCTGCAGACTAGCCATGGCATTGTGGAACACAGCCTTGAGCTACCAAGTGCACCTTCAAGCTCAGTTTCTGTCAGGAAAATTGAATACACTGGCAGACGGACTAAGCATAAATCTCATGGATCCACACGAGTGGAAACTGGAACCATGGATTTTTAACATGTTGACAAGCAAGTGGGTGAGCCCAGACATAGATCTATTTGCCTCCCCAGAACTACCAGTTGGGCGAGTTTTGCACAAGGACTCCCCACAAAGAAGCCTGGAAAGTGGATGCTCTGTCCTTCAGCTGGAAAAACCTATCAGTCTGCGCCTTTCCCCCTCTGCCTCTGCTCTCCAAAGTTCTGCTAAAAGTCAAACAGGACAAACCAAGAATGATTTTGATTGCTCCAGACTGGCCATGCCAACACTGATACCCACTCCTGCGCAGTGTGTCGCAAATATTTCCATGGCACCTGCCTCAGACCCCTTCCTTGCTGTCTCAGCAGGAGAACCAAATTCTGCCCCCTCAGCTTCCAATATTGAACCTTGCAGCCTGGCTAATCACTTAAATTCACCCTTATCATCCCTCACCAAACCTGTGTTGGATGTCATCTTGGAGGTCGGAAGACCTAGTACTAGAAAATCATATGCTGACAAATGGAAGAGATGCTGTGCCTGGAACCAATCTTTAGGGATGAGCACAGCAGCGCCCAATTTACCTAGGATTTTGCAATACTTGACTGAGATGCTTCACAAGGGCCTGTCTTTTTCCTCTATTAAAATCCACGCTTCAGCTATTTCAGCTCACTATAACACAGAACCACCACTCTTCTCTCATCCCCTACTCAAGCAGTATGTCAGAGGGGCAAAGAACTTGAGACCACTCAGGAGAGCTCCTACCCCTGCCTGGGACCTTAACTTTGTTTTGGAGAAGCTCACTCTACCTCCTTTCGAGCCAGCTGCTACTGCAGACTTAAAGTTTATTTCATGGAAAACAGCTTTCCTTTTAGCAATCACTTCAGCTAGAAGGATATCTGAATTACAGGCCCTTATGGCAGTGGAGCCTTTCATCATCTTTCATGCGGACAGGGTATCTCTGAGGACCAATCCATCCTTCATGCCCAAAGGTGGTTTCCAGTGTGGCTCTTAATCAGTCCATTCATTTGCCAACCTCCTTTCCCAATCCACAGAACAAAGGGGAACGGATTTTGCATTCCTTGGATGTGCACAAACAACTTAGATTCTACTTGGATAGGACTAAATCTCAACGGAAATCTGAACAATTGCTGGTAGCATTTGTTGCAGGGGCAGAGGGGAAGGCTATTTCAAAACAAACTATTTCTAAATGGATAGGCCATTGCATTTATTTCTGCTATAAGCACCATGGAAAACCTATCCTCCAGGGGATCAGATCTCACTCCACCAGGGCTGCATCTACTTCTGCAGCCTTTCTCAGAGGTGTTCCTACCAGGGATATTCTAGAAGCTGTTACGTGGAGTTCTGTACATACTTTCACCAAGCATTATAATTTACCAATTTTCTCTAAATCCAGAGCTGGCTTTGCCACTGCTGTCTTGCAGGGCCTTATAGCTGGCCCTAATGCTGTATAAACTCCTCCTCTCAACCTTAGCTTTGGGAATCTACCCAAATGTAATGACTGCAACAGGGAAACAAGAAGAACGTAGTACAGTTGTGTACACTTACCATAAATGTGATGTTCGAGTGTATTCACTGTTGCAGTCCTGGTTACCCTCCCTCCAGCCCCCTACTTTTCTCTGGCTATACCTCTACTTTCTTTTACTATGCTTAAACGCCTTTTTGGTGTATTTGCTTTTGGTTAGAGGTATATTTTTGTGTTTTTAATTTTATTTGCTCCCCCTAAGGGGGGCACCTGACATCTGGGGCAATAAAAACTGATGTAATGGTGTCAGATGCATGTTTTATACCCCTGACGTCATGGAAGAAGGGACAGCAACCGACGCAGGACCCAAGACTTTGTTAATCAGACTGACTGAGGGCAACCTGCCAGCAGATTACCCAAATGTAATGACTGCGACAGTGAATACACTCGAACATCTACATTTATGGTACGTGTACACAACTGTACTTTCCTCCCTCATCATGTAAAATCAAGTCTTTCAGATGCTGTTTTGAACAAACACTACCTTTCTGGTTCTAAGGCTGAACCAGTACTTAAAAAGATGGAGGATAAAGCAGAGTCCATACAAACTGTCAAGGACTTTCTTCGGGTTCAACCAGCCCACTTCAGCAGAAGCTATCCTACCAAATACTGGTCCTTTCCAACCTCCCAGTCTAAATCAAGACATAGGATACCCAGAGGGGACAGAAATCAAAAAAAGGCCTGATCACATTCAAAGACCAGTGAAAGCTAGGCATACGTCTAGTAAAGATGGACATTAGCACGGTTATGTGGTACATCAGCAAGGTGGGACTCACTCTTGCCCTGTTTGTCACCTAGCATGGGATCTTTGGGAGACTGCAGACTGCCTAGGTCTGCACCTCATTGTTCAGTACCTACCAGGAGAAAGAAATCAATTGACAGATCAGCTAAGCTGGAGACTGTCAAATCCTCATGCGTGGCAATTGCATCAGGAAGTTTTTCTCAGAATAGCCAGAGAATGTGTCCGAGAGACATTTTTGCCACAAAAGAAAACTCTCTTATTTGTAAAAGTTTCATTCAAGGGCCAAAACCAAGTCAGCCTCAAGGACGGATGTCTTCTCCTTCCGCAGGACAGGTCTTTTCCTGTCTGCTTTTCCTCCAGTACTGTTACTCCCCAGGATATTACAGAAAATAAGGGAAGAAGGGCCAAAGGTCATTAGAATAGCCCCAGCTTGGCCAAGCCAGCACTGGTATCCACTAATTCTCAGGCTCAGCAAGAAGGAACTTGGAACCATGGTTGCTCCCCCAACAAAAGGACCTGTTAACACAACAAGAGCACCATTCTACACCACAACCTGAACAATCTGAAATTGACAGTTTTGATGATATTTTGACCCTCTAGATGTGGACAGTCACTGATAAACAGGTCTTGGGCATTCTAAAAGAAGCCAGGAGACCTAGTACAAGAAAATCTTACTCCACCAGATGGAAGAGATTTATTGTATTGTGCAGATGAAAGGACAGAACTATCTACAGACTCTGGTTCCTCTAATCTTCTCACAATTGATCAAAACTTTTTGACAAAGAGCTTTCTTATTCCTCTATTAAGATTCATGCTTCAGCCATTTGTCTGTCTACCCACTCACTCCCCTCTCTCTTCCCACCTACCATGAAAGTATTCCGAAGACGGATTATTCATATTAGACCCCAAGAAAAGCTCTTGCTCCTCTGTGTGATTTCAATTTCATTTTAGAAAAGCTCACCCTCTCCTCTCTTGACCTAATTTCCTCCACAGACAGATTCTTGACCTAGAAGACTACTTTTTTGCTAACCATTACTTCAACTAGAAGAGTATCAGACCTTCAGGCCCTTATGCTGGTAGAACCTTTCCTCAGGTTCCAGAGTCTCAAGACCAACCCCTCCTTTATGCCTAAAGTGGTTACAGAGATCTCTTTGACCCAGACCATCCACCTACCTACCTTCTTTCCTAACCCTCAAAATAAGGGGGGAATAATCCTCCACTTGCTGGAAGTGCATAGACAACTGCATTATTACTGGGACAGAACAAAAAATTCCAGAAAATCTGATCAGCTTTTCATAGACTTTGCTTTTAACTGTGAAGGAAGACCAGTTTCAAAACACTTAATTTCCAAATGAATCTCCCATTGCATTTTGTTTTGCTACAACCACAATGGAAAAAAAGCCCCAAACTCTGTTAGATCACACTCCACCATGGTTACCACTACATCTACTGCCTTTCTAAAGGGGTGGCCATTAAGGACATTTTAGAAGCAGCTACTTGGTCCTCTTTGCATTCCCTCACCAGACACGATCACCTACCAACCTTTTCCAAGTCTAGAGTTGGGTTTGCCACTGCAGTTTTGCAGGGTATCCTATCCTCTCCATAAAATTCTCTATCCCCCCTCTTATCAATCATCCCATCAGTTAGGACTGTAGTGAATCACAAAGAGCATAGTACAGTTGTGTAAACTTACCATATATGTAGATGTTTGAGTGTATTTACTATTACAGTATTTTTCCCAGCCTCCCTTATTTCTCTCTTACCCCAAATGTTGATGTGGACATTTCCCTCTCTAGGTGTAGGTTGTTGTTCCTCCTCTGTTCAGATTAGCCTCAAGGTTATATACACTGTAGTATCCTGGAGCTAAGGCCCTTAACCTTGGGTACCAGCTAGAGGCTCCTTTCTGTTGGGGGCAAAAAAAGAACTGAAGCTATGGAGCTGGCTGACTCCCTTTATACACAGATGTCGGTCAGAGCATCTGCTGGCTTCTGGAGGGGTAGGTAATTCTCTGGTAGTCTGGCCAGCCTAGGGTTTCCATGGTAGGAAATCCCATCAGTTAAAACTGCAACAATGAATATACTCTAACTACGTATATGGTAAGTTTACACAACTGTACTTTCTTCCTTCTTTTGGAAATGACCAGGTGCAGCTACTACAAGCTTCTTCACAGACTGGATCTACTCTCACAGAATAGGGGTGTTTGATACACTACAGCATCATTCAACTTCCATTGTCTGCCCGGATGATAAGGTCTTAATTCCTTTCAGGCACCTATTTACTGTGGACATGCAGTATGTCTCAATGGAGGCAAATGGAAAAGGTTTTCTAGTTTGTGCCAGCAACATAACCAGCAACCATTCAAGGCTAGTTCTTTGGTTTTACAATATTTGTGAGTTACTATCCTATGGCTTTCTTACTTCTCAGTCAAGGTTCGTTTATCAACTATTTCGGCATGTCTTCCCGTGGATCCTCCTCTTTCATTGCAATCTCATGTCAGAATGGTTTTGCACAAGAAGCCTCCAAGTCAACTGGTGGCATCTCCTTGGGATTTTAGTTTTGTGTTAGAGAAGCTAACACTTGCTCCATTTGAACCAGCTAACCCAGCTGACTTGAGGTTCTTATTATGGAAAACAGTTTTACTGATTGCTCTGACCTCTGCAAGATCATGAGTCAACCCTATCTCATTTCCACAGGGGCATGGTTTCCTTTGAGAACCCAGTCCTTCCTTTGACTGAAGTGGTATCAGAGTTATATTTACCATAAATAAACTATTCAAGGCAGGGTCCAAAGCCCACTGTACCAGGGCCTTGACTTCATCTGTGGCTCTCCGGAAAGGGTTGGATTCTAGAAGCTGCTACTTTTTCCTCTGTACATACTTTTACAAAGCCCTGTAAGCTTGATTCCTTCTGTAGATCCAGGTCAGACTTTACCAGGACCATTCTCTAGGGGCGTCTGGACTCTCCTCCTTTCACCTCCCAAATCTAGTAATCTACCCATATAGCTAATGCTACTGCAGCAGTGATCAGTTTGCTGAAAACAGTACAGTTGTGTAAGTAACTTACCTTAACAGTAAATGTTCAAATGATCACTGCTGCCCTCCATCCATCCCCCTTGTGTGTTTTTTGGGGGGTTGTTTTATGCCAGGGTTTGTACATCTTTTTTCATTCCTTGCATTGTCCTTTCACAGCTCAGCCTCCCTCTCTCTTTTGTCAAGGAAGCTGTGAAGAGCTTGACACCCAAACTTATCTTAATCAGCTCAGCTCGAGCTGCCTGACAGTTTGGGCACTTGGTCGATGCCCTGCAACTTTGAAACCTAGATATCTGTTGTATCCTTGGCAAGATATAACCCATGTAATTATGGGTACTGCAGCAGTGATAATTCAAACATCTACTGTTATGGTAGGTTTACTTGCACAACTGTACTTTACACCTCCAGCCCAGGAAGGCCTCCTTGGATGTCTTTGTTGCTACTTTCCTGGAGCTAGCATCCTAGCCACTTTTATGGCGTTCATGACCCTTCTACATTTTGTACAGAAAAAACATTGTGGATCCAAACATTTTGTCTCTGCAGTCTTGTCTTCCCAATGGTAGGGAAAGCAGGTTGCTGAATACATTTGGCAGAAAAGTGCATACTTCGGTAGTCCTGACTTTAAGGCTTTTAAATTTTCAAACATTCTGAAATGCCAGTAACATACAACAAGCATACAGTTCAGCAGCCCTGCTTTTTAGGGATTTGAGGTGCTAGTCCCACATCTAGAAATATCAGGAGCATGTCTTCAAGCACCTGCAGGAATGTTAAGGGGAAATGCAGGGCAGGACCTTAGAATTAAATTTTCAACCAAATGCAACTTTGTTTGCAGTTGGGCAAGGATCCCTTGAAATGTTGTCATGGAGATTTTGATGCAGCATTTAGGCCTGCTGCTCTATGGTCAGTTATCAGGAGAGACGTTTTGCACAGGACTCCCATCTCCCCTCCAAGGATTTGAATGTGCAATTCTTAAATGCTTCATTTGATAAGAAGCTGCCCTTTAACCACCTTCTTTTAATGTGCTTAAAGACCAGAGAGTAAATGGGAGGTCAGGAAGTCTGTTAAATACATGCTCCAAATGCCTGTTCCCATATGTGACAGAAATTACCCCTACAAATGACCTCATTGCCATAGGTGGGGCAGAGGTGTAAACAGTCAAAGGGCAAGAAAGACACTCAAAAGAGAAAGGCAGAAGGATGCTAGAGGGAGTCCTCTGCCTCCAGGGCCCAACCCCTCCAGGAAACAACTGTGACTATTCCAGTATTCTCCCTTCTTTAAAGAAAACCCACCATGGCCCAGGAACCCCTTGTCTACTCACGTTCCTCTAGAGATGAGGTAATATGACTTCCTAGTAGCTGCATTGAAGAGACAGTACTATGTCACTGAGTCCTGGAACAGACAGTACTATGTCAGTGAGTCGTGAAGATAGCTTCCAGTGTGTGCAAACTCCAGTTCATAACCAAGCTTTTAAGAAAGGATTTTTATTTATTGCCAAAAATATCGTGTAGGGCAGGGATCTCAGTGACCTGATGCAGCTGGTATCAGATAAACATGGCCAAGGACAACATGGGGTGTTTGTGGATGTTCCTGGCTACAGACTGTTCATTAATCAAAGAAAAAAGAGATACACGAGTAGAGTAATATTCTCCATAATGGAGGGCATCTGATGCAATGTCAAAGAGAAGGAACACCACCAAACCAGGAATATGGTAATTGTACAGAGGTAGGAGCAAATGTAAGTGCCCTGTCAGGTAAGGTAGAGGAAGGGGATAGAAGTGATGGACTGACACTGTCATCCATAGGACACGAGAGAGGATGTAGAGACCCAGTCACAATTACATCAGTCTTGTTTGTTGTTCTGCTATTTTCTGCATCTCTTCTGTCTGTCTGCTACCCTCTTCTGCTTTTGTCACCATCCATCCCAGTCTCACCTTAGTTTAAAGGTACAGTCAATAAGGTGTGTCTTTCCAATGCATTGTGAAGCACTGCTCTGTCCACTCTGGGCCAAAATGGCTCCTGTCCCTTATTTACAGTTGGTCTCCCCTTTTATCCATCCACCAGCCTTAAGCCCTTTTCTATTGTCCACTGCCACAGTCATGATACTTTCTGACCTTTCTTCCCTCTGTGTGCTAGCTTGTGTGGTATAGGCAGCATTTCTAAGAGTTGCTACATCCATTCCTCTCTCTCAACATTTTTTCTGCTGCTACTTCATCTGTTTTCCTGTGACAGATCTTTGGTTCCTACATTCCCCACGTCAACCACTTCCACTTTGTGATCACTTTAACCTCCTCCCATATGTTATGCAGTTTCCAGTTTTACTTCAATCTGATCTCTCCTTTCTCACTTGATTAAACTCTTTAAACCCCTTTGTGATGGTCTTCAATCATAAAAAAACTTCTCTTTTCCCAAACTGGCAGTCATTCTCCTTACTTCCTGTCCCATGCTACTACCACTCCCATTTCTAATATCTCCACCTTTGCAATTCTTGGTCTTCCTCACTCTAGTTATTGCTACCCACCCTGTGACATCTGCAAGGTGTTCTCCATACATAATGTTCTTTTCCACAAGTGTCCACTGTTATATGTTTTGTTCCCTTTTTATCATCTGGCTGCGTGTCCCTCCATGCTCATCTTGCAGTATTGGTTCTTGTCTTGCCATCTCTGTCTCCCGTCTGCATTTTTCCATCCACATTGGCTTCTTTTTCCTTATCCTTCCCCACCCCATGTTCCTGTACTCCTTTGATTTCTGTCCATGTTGTATTGTATTAGGCCTTTATCTTGCCCTACTTTTATACATCAACTAGTCTTCCCGGTCTAAGTTTTTCATGCCTAAGTGACTAATCAGGTAGGTCTATCTCCCATTGCTGGCTATTAAGCAACCCCATTTTCCTTCAGACCCCACATCACTGGCTGTCCTAAAGCTTCCTGAGCCAAGCAGTTGTTCCACATATGGACTGTCTCAGTCTGTCCCCAGCCCTTCTTTACCAACCTGTGCTGCTATTTTCACATCACATTCTAGAATCCCTAGTTTTCTTTTAATTTATTTTTCTTTTCCTGCTGCATTTTTTACCAATATATGCTTTTTTCCACTCTTTGAAGAGCAAGTTTAGCAACAAGTTTTGAGAATTTAAAATCAAGATGAAAATGGAGTTAATGCATGTAGGTGTTAGAGGGAACCTAGTTGGGGGTTTGAAAGGAAGGGTAACTGAAGTTTTGTAAGTCTAAGCAGAGGGCTTCACAGTAAGATTGTGTAGTCATCACTGTTAGAAGTAGATTAAATAATACTGAAAGGGGCTTTTAAAGTTAGAGTATCATAAAAGGTGGTCAACTTAATAGTCAGTGTAGGTGGTCAAAAAATAGCAAAAGAGAGCTATTATCTGGCAACTCTTAATGGTATTAAATTTTGTCCTGTTCTGTCTAACTTGAATAAGAAACAGTGTTTCTCAGCTTCTCCCACAGTTCAGGTTTGGGTAATCCAAACAATGCAGCCTAAATATTTGCTAATGGGCCTTAACTAAGATCTTTAAAAATTCCAGGGGAAAAGCATTTAAAATAAAACAACACTAAGCTAGATAAGTCAAAATTACATGTATTTACTGTACCAGTAGGAAGAAGCAGATGTTTGGTGTTTCATCAACACTATAGATATTCCAAAAAGCTTTTGTGCAGGTAATTGAAGGGTTTTGAAGGTGTTGTATATTCTGTTACTATGGGTTCAGATGCAGGAGTAATACTTCAAGACTGAAATAGCTGCCGAGTAGATGGCATATTTTCATCTGATTATAGTTTTAAGTCTCAGATACACTGGTTATGTATTGATATCAGAGGGGCTGAAGCCTAATACAGAATAAGGCAGTGAAGTTTTACAGTGCCAAAGCAGGCATTACCTAAGCTCCTAACAGTCAGGCAAATTCTTGCAAAGTTTTTATTTAATATTTCTGAGCTAACTGCCTTTAAGAAAGAAATCTTTTCTGAGCATCTCTCTTGCAGATCTGGTATGATCTTAGTGTTTCACTGATGCAGTCATTACATTTGGGTAATCTGCTGGCAGGTTGCCCTCAGTCGGCCTGATTAACAAAGTCTTGGGTCCTGTGTCGGTTGCTGTCCCTTCTTCCATGACATCAGGTCGTCAGGAGGCATAAAACACGCAGCCAACACCATTTTTATCAGTTTTTCTTGCCGCGCAGTGCTCGAAGCAGAAGCAGTTCGCAAGTGCCGGTCAGCCGACTCCTGAAATTTTCGTTTGAGTTTCAGAACCGAAGTCTTCAACCTAAAGCTAAGTACCCCTTTGGGGAAACTTTTTCTTGCGCCTTACCGATGTCAGTAAAAGTTAATAATTGCATTACTTGTGGGAAGCAAATACCTCATAAGGATTTTCATTTGTACTGTATTCCTTGCCTAGGCCCTGACCACAACGTGCCTTGCTGTCGGTTTTGTGCTAAATTTAATCAACGCACTATTAAGCGTCGGTATATTTTTGTATCAGAATATTTTGGCTCAAGATTTAACTATCCAGAAATGTCGATTAGCAATCAGACTACCAGAATACACAAAAAACGCAAAGAAAAAGATAGACACAGACTGTCGAGGTCCAAAACCGACGACAAAGCTTCTCCTAAGCCAGTCTCAGGTTTGCCGGTACTCAGTGAGGCGCTTTCGCAGCCCCTGATACCTGCTACTTTTGATTTGCAGGCCTCTACTGAGACCCATTCGGAGTGCAGTATGCCGCGAGACACTTTAAGTATTGAACCCATGGATGTCTCTACCTTAGATGGGTCCGGAGCCACTGAGCAGGCACCGGCTTCTGAGGATGTTTTCAGGCCTAAAGATTTGTATATTAAACCGACACCATCTTCAAAACCTAGGCCAAAATCAACTTCTATGTCTAAATAAAACTGACGCTTGGGCCATGTGCACAAGCCCCCTATGCCTTAAAAAAAAAAAAAAAAAAAATCAAAATGGCTGAGGATTTAATTACCTCGATCAGGGGGTTCCCATCCCCCTTCTGCTAAGAGGCCTAGGCTAGGCACTGACTGAATCATCAGATCAAGTTTCTATTTCTTCTGATTCCTCTTCTGATCAGGAATTATCTATTCCACCTTATGAGGACTCTGATGCAGAAGATTCCATCCCTTCTGCTTCTCCTCCTGAGGATTTTTCTTTTGGAGAAACTTTGCATACCTTAAGGGAACACTTTCACCGGGAGAGTCAGGATTTCGCAGAATCTAAAAAGAGGCTTAGGGATTTCCTTCTTCCTCAGCATAGGCCTTTGGCTATACCTCCTGTTCTAGACATTGTTGATGATGATTTCTCAGAATTCAGCATGGCTCTTGATTCCCTGACTCTGGCTCCTAGTAAGCCAGACAGATATTACAGGGTTCCTGACTCCAACAAATTCCTTTTTAAAAACCCTACTGCTGACCCTGAAACCATTTCTCAGGGTCCCAACGGCGTTAAGGCTTCTACTGCTAAAAATCCTACCCCTTCTGATAGAGACTCCAGGGCACTGGATAGATGGGGTAAGAAGGTTTACATGTCTGCAGCCTTGGCAATCAAGGCTTTAAATTGTCAATTTCATATGCTCAAATATCAGCACCATGTCATGGGCTTACTTAAACAGAAAATGATGTTGATTTCTGACTGTGTGGAAAATAGAGTTGCAGGATTGATTGCATTCAGCTGAACAAGTTGGAAAGCATACTTTGCAATGTGGTTTTGATTCCTTGGAGGCCTCTTGCAGGGCCGCTGTAACTGGATCTGTGATAAGAAGGCATGCTTGGCTCAAGGAGCAGAATTTGCCTGATCATGTTAAAGCAAAATTGTTGGATGCTCCTTTACAACAGGACAGTCTATTTGGTAATGAGGCAGAAGAAGTTTTGAAAAAGATGGAAGATAAAGCTAAATCTATGCAAACTAAAAGATTTCCTACAAGTGTAGCCACCCAGGTTCAGTAGGCACTGGCCTACTAAGAATTGGTCCTTTCCAGTACCCACCAGAGCTGCTCAGGTCAAACCCAGACACTCCAAAGGCTCCAGGTTTCAGTCACAGGGAACTTACAGAACAAAACAATGGGGTGCTTCCACCTCCAAATCTGGAAGTAACAAGACACCTTCCTATGGAAAACCATCTCAATGACTTTCCTCTGCAATCACCAAGCACTTATCTTTTGGCATTCCCTTTGGGGGGAAAACTGGCACTTCATGCACAAAATTGGCAACTAATTACCCAGGACAAGTGGGTTTTAAATATAGTATCCCAGGGATACAGATTTCATTTCTACATGTTGCCAATCCCAAACGGATAGCCAGATCTGCGTCCAAATCAGTGGGCAGTGGCCCAGAAACAAGTTATGTCCCTCATGAACATGGGGGCTATTCAGCCAGTACCAGAAGAGGAATAGGGACAAGGTTTTTATTCAAGACTTTTCCTGGTACCCAGAAAAGACAAATCTTGGCGTCCAGTTCTGGACTTATCAATTCTAAACACATTTCTGGAAATTCCAAAATTCATGATGCTGACTCTTCAACTGTTACTTCCTATGCTAGGCAAAAATGCCTGGTTGGTAACTCTAGACTTAAAAGAGGCTTACCTGCATATCCCAATAAGGGAATCTTGCAGAGGATCCCTCCGCTTCAAAGCAGGCTATTTGCGTTACCAGTTCTCTGCACTGCCCTTTGGCTTATCTACTGTGCCCAGGGTCTTCACAAAGTGCCTGGCTCCAGTAATTGCATTTTGCAGGTGAAAGAAATATTCAAATATATCCATACCTGGACGATTGTCTAATTTAGGCAAATAAAACGGGACATTCTTCAAAAACATCTGGCGTTTGTAAAAACAAGGTTCTAACTTGTCTAGGATATGCCATAAACGAAAATAAATCACAACTGGTACCCTCTCAAAAAATTACATTCCTGGGTGCAAGCTTGAATACAACTGCCCAGATGGCTTACCTTACGCCAGGAAAGCAAATTCATTTGGTGACTTACTTCAAATAGGTGGCCACAAAAACCCTGCTATCTGCAAGACAAATTCTGCAAGCCTTGGGGTTCATGGCCTCCTGCATTCTTCTAATTCCATATGCAAGACTGCATATGAGGAAACTTCAGTGGTACTTAGAGTTTATGGAGTCAACATTGTCACAGCCTGGAAACAATGATTCCTATCATACCTTGCCTGCAACTAGAGTTCCTATGGTGGGCCGAGGCCTGCCACCAAAACAAGGGACTGCCATTCTTTCCACCCCCCCGCCACACAAACCCTAACTACAGTCGCATCAGAATGTGCTTGGGGGGGGGGCTCATCTGGCAGGGAAGTGCATTCAGGGCAAATGGAGCCCAAATCAAATGCACCTTCATATCAATCAAAAAGAGATGCTAGCTGTACAGAATGCACCAACAGCCTTCAAGGACTACCTTCATCCAGGCCAATTAATGATAAAGACAGACAACACCACAGTTATGTGGTACACTAACAAGCAGGGGGGTACACACTCCTACCCCCTTTGCAGACTAACCATGGCATTGTGGAACACAGCCTTGACCTACCAAATACAACTACAAGCTCGATTCCTGCCAGGAAAGCTGAATACTCTGGCAGACAAACTAAGCAGAAATTTCATGGACCCGCATGAATGGAAACTGGAACCACAGATTTTCAACATATTGACACGCAAATGGGGGAGTCCAGACAGAGATCTTTTTGCCTCACCCCAGAACTATCAGTTGGACAAATTCTGCGCAAGAACTCATCACAAAAAAGCCTGGAAAGTGGATGCTCTATCATTCAGCTGGAAAAACCTATCAGTCTGTGCTTTTCCCCCTCTGCCTCTGCTCTCCAAAGTTCTACTAAAAGTCAAACAGGACAAACCAAAAATGATTCTGATTGCTCCAGACTGGCCTCGCCAACACTGGTACCCACTCCTGCATAGTGTGTCACACCTTCCACTGTGGCACCTGCCTCAGACACCTTACTTACTATCTCAGCAAAACAACCAAATTCTGCGCACACAGCTCCAAACTTTGAATCTTGCAGCGTGGCTAATCAGCTAAATTTACCCTTAGCATCCCTCGGCAAACCTGTGATGGATGTAATTTTGGAGGCAAGAAGGCCTAGTACTACCTAATCTTATGCTGACAAATGGAAAAGATTCTGTGCCTGGAATCAGTCACTAGGATTAAGCACAGCAGTGCCCAATATTCCTCAGATTTTACAATACTTAACTGAGATGCTTCACAAGGGCCTGTCATTTTCTTCCATAAAAATCCATGCCTCAGCCATTTCAGCTCATTACAACACAGAACCTCCCCTCTTCTCTCATCCTCTGCTAAAGCAGTATCTCAGAGGGGCCAGAAACTTAAGACCACCCAGGAGAGCTCCAACTCCTGCCTGGGACCTCAATTTTGTATAGGAAAAACTCACTCTCCCTCCTTTCGAGACAGCTGCTACTGCAGACGTAAAATTTCTCTCCTGGAAAACAGCTTTCCTTTTAGCAGTCACTTCAGGTAGAAGGATTTCAGAATTAAAGACTCTTATGGCAGTGTAGCCTTTCATTATTTTTCATGCAGACAGGGTGTCTCTTAGAACCAATCCATCCTTCATGCCTAAGGTGGTATCCAGTGTGGCTCTTAATCAGATCATTCATTTGCCAACTTTTTTTCCCAATCTACAGAACAAGGGGGGAGCAGATTCTGCATTCATTCGATGTACACAGACAACTTAGATTTTACTTAAACAGAACAAAATCTCTAAGAAAATCTGAACTACTGGTGGCATTTGCTGCAGGGGCAGAGGGAAAGGCTATTTCAAAGCAGACTATTTCCAAATGGATAAGCCATTGTATTTGTTTCTGCTATATGCACCATGGTAAAACTATCCCCCAGGGGATTGGATCTCATTCCACCAGGGCTGCATCTACTTCTGCAGCTTTTCTCAGAGGTGTTCTTACCAGATTACCAGAGACATTCTAAAAGCTGCTACCTGGAGCTCAGTTCATACATTCACCAAACATTACCATTTACCTTTCTTCTCTAAATCCAGATCTGGCTTTGCCACTGCTGTCCTGCAGGGCCTTACAGCTGGTCCTAATGTTGTATAAATCCATCCTCCCCAACCATAGCTTTGGGAATCTACCCAAATGTAATGACTGCAACAGTGAAACACAAAGAACATAGTACAGTTGTGTACACTTACCATAAATGTAGATGTTCGAGTGTATTCACTGTTGCAGTCCTGGATACCCTCCCTCCAGCCCCCTGTTTTTCTCTTACTATACCTCTACTTTCTTTTACTATGCTTAAAAGCCTTTTTGGTGCATTTGCTTTTGTTTGGAGGTATATTTTTTGTGTTTTTAATTATATATAATATTTTGCTCCCCATTTGGGGGGCACCTGACATCTGGGGCAAGAAAAACTGATGTAATGGCGTCTGCTGCATGTTTTATACCCCTGACGACCTGATGTCATGGAAGAAGGGACAACAACCGACGCAGGACCCAAGACTTTAAGCAGGCTGACTGTGGGCAACCTGCCAACAGATTACCCAAATGTAATGAGTGCAACAGTGAATACACTCGAACATCTACATTTATGGTAAGTGTACACAACTGTACTTTCTACCTGAGCAAAACCAAAACCATTAGGAAAACTAACCAGCTCTTTGTCTCCTTTCACCCCAGAGACCTGGGCAAGGCAGTCTCCAAGCAAACCATTGCATGCTGGATCAGGAAAACTATTTGCTTCTGTTACTCCCACCATGGAAAGGAACCTCCAGTGGGAGTAAAGGCCCATTCCACTAGAGCTGTGGCCAACTCCAGGGCCTTCATGAAAGGTCTAACACGGCATCCATTTTGGAAGCAGCCACTTGGGCCACTATCCACACTTTCATAAGTTAGTACTAGGCTACTGCCCTTGCGAGCCATTTTAAGCCTAGCCAGTTATCCCCTGTGAGATTCAAACCCTTTACCTTGTGTTTGTAAGGCAAACACCTTAAACATTAGGCCACCCTCCCAACCAGTACTTTCAGCAAACATTACAAACTTGACCAAGTTTCCAGAGTTAGGACAAGATTAGTCAGGGCAGTCCTGCAGGAATTTGTAGAATCCTCTTCATCTACCACCACCCTCTCATCCGCATAAGCTGTGGTAAGTTCCCACAACTAGAATGCTGCAACATAGGAATAGAAGGACATAGAAGAGTTGTGTAAAATCTTATCATAACCATAGATGTCCTTCTCTTCCATGTTGCAGTATTCCTTCCCACCCACCAGTCCCTCAAAGTCATTTTCCTTTACCTGGCCTAGCCATACTACAGTAGGACACCAGGTCACACACCAGAAAACCACTGGCATTCCTCCTGCTGGACCTTATTCTCTGCCTATTGGCCTTCACGTTCTGAGGATTGTGCATGCAGACGTCACATTTAAGGCCCCTGGTTTATGGCCTTATGTGTGATGTCCCACGCACACTGCAACAGCCAAGCTGAAGCTTTTGTATAGGAGCTGACGTACGAGTCGCCTGAGGGCAGAAAATCCCACAACTGGAATACTGAAACATGGAAGAGAAGGACATCTATGGTTATGGTAAGATTTTACACAACTGTTCTTTACTCATGCATACATTTTTTTTCTCTTCTAAGGATAGCAGTTGCTGTCCACAGACTTTGTGGGCATCCTCTCTGGCAAACTCCATTACCCCTCCCCATTGTCCTTCACCCTTTGCTTCCTACCTCCCTACTTCTGACTTGCACACTATGTTGGCCAAATGATTTCTCACTTTCCTATTCCCCAACCAGATTAACTTCTAAACCTGCCACATTTCCTTCTCATCCTGGTGTGCTAATGAGCTCATTACCCGTCAGCCCCCCCCCCCCCAACACACACACACACACACACACACAAGCAAAACCACTATTTCTTCCATATTGTCTTACAAACACGATGGTCCTAAATATCCTTGTCACTTCCAGAGATGCTGGCTTCCTTACCAGAGCATTGTATATGGAGATATGTTCCCCCTCTTTCTGACTTATTCAGCATTTGTCTGAAGTCCCCTACTTTTCCCATATAACCCTGACAGTGTATGGTCCTATCTGTGCAACATGCATTCCTGCAGATCTACAATAGTCCTGTACTTGTACTCTGGATGCTTCATCCTACAATCCTAGCTTTCATCCAGTTGTTTTTTATTTGCACTTGTTGCATCCACTGTGTCAGTCTTCAGTCCCTTCTTGGCCAGACGTCCCATTTTTACCTGTCATTACCAGAATGAGAGTCCGTCATTTAGACAGCTGTCACGGTGAATCTAAATTTTTCCTCTTTATAGGCCTAGCTACCTGTGCACACTTTGCTAACCAGGGGAAGAGTGTCATGTAGTTAGCAGTCTGTATTGGTTGTCCCTAACATCCAGAAAGAAAACTGCCAGCAAGCAGCCCTGCCCTAAACCTGAAGCATGGCAAGTGGTTTCCCATGTTTCCACCAGGGAAATCCACTAAACTGTGTTCTCCCTGAGCTCCTGCACTTCTCTTCCATTCATTAGAGGCGAGCAGGCCATGTCACTTTACCCCACCACCACCACGCCCTACCTGCTGGGTCCAGTGCCAGAGCTGCTAATCTCAACCCCCAGTTGCCTTGTCACAGTCAGGGGTCCATCAAACTGTGCTGTGGAGCCAGGCAGCCTTCATCCAGTTTTGATTCCTGATTTTTTCCTCAGACATTTTGTACCCCTCTCCACTTTTAAATTCCCATAAAGCCTGCCTGACTTCTGTGGTTTCAGTTTGTTCCAAGTCTCCTTTTTCATATGCCATACTCCAGTCTCCTGCTTTTCCTTGTCCCTATAAACAACCATTGTTACCATCCATCTCTTCCTACTTCAGTGGTTGCCCACTATTCAAATCATACTGCTTCCCTAATTCCTCAAAAATATTAAAACTTACCCTTTTCCTCTGCTTGCACAGTTAATTTCTCCATCTTACTCCTCATGATATCCACTTAACCTGTCCTACTGTTCCAGTATTGTTAGCCTCTTAGAATGCAATCTCAGGTTCACACTAGTGCCTTCTTAACCACCTTGTTATCCTTTCCAGATTACTCGCATCAGTTTCTCACCTTTTCCCTTACTTTCTCATTACAGTCAGCACAGACTTTCTTCCTACCCCCTCATCTTTGGTTCTTATTAACCCAGTGCTGCATCCCTGCTGAAGTTCAAAATAAACATCTACCGCTTTGCATCCCTTTATTGTTGCATGTAAAGCTTTCACAGATTGACCGCATTTTTCTAATGTTATCTGGTGACAAAGTGTTGACAAGCCTTGGGAGATGTCTTATCTGTGACAACCACTGTTACCCCTGCCTCTTCAATTTCCCACCTCTTTATTGACTCTGTTCTTTCATTCCACCTGTCCTTTAAGTTTCAAACCTTTCCCAAAAGATTATGGTAGTTTTTAACTCTAATCTTCTTCACCGTGGAGTATATCCTAAATCCTAGTTCTAGTCCACCCATCACCACTAGAAGTTCACATGCCTTCCCCCTTTTTATGTAGCCTAATCACCAGCAGTTTCTGTGAAATGAACCATGACTCCCCTACCATCAAACTCTTGAAATGCTACCAGACATTATGGAAATGTTTAGTTTAGGTTCATTAAAAGTAAAATGCAGTCAGATGTCCATAGAGATTAAAGCTGCATCTCTTCCATCCCTTCAGACTTGACTTCACTATATACCAGTACCTCCGTTACCATTAGAAGTTATCTGTGTAGAAGCAGGTAGACCTTCTTCTTCTCCCCTTAATGCAGGAGTCTGATAGTCTTTCAGTGTCTACTAGTCTGTCTGTTTAGGAGCCTTCACACCATAAGAAAAGTTTGTTCCCCAACTGCGTGTGCCAGCTTCTCAAACCTGTACCATCTCTCCGAAGATTTTTAGCTAGCAAATGATACACTTCTCCTTTCCCTCCAATAAAAAATTGTAGTAACTGACTGGCATGTCACCCCCCCCCCCCTAACAAAATTGAAACAATTCTTTACATATTCATTTATTTAAAAAATACAGTCCAGTCATGTGCTGCTGTGTATTAAAAAGTAAAAGAAAAATCAGTGACTTGCAATAGAGAAAACAGTATGTGCACTGATAATTGGGTTTAAAATAGTGCACCAAAAATTACCCTACTTTTAATTGTAATTTTGAATTGAACTGAAAAAAATATGGCACACATTGCATTTGATTTTGATTAACATTAATTAATGACTTTTTTGTTATTGAGTTTTAATAAGTGCAGGGTCACATATTTCTTGTATTTTTGTTCATTCAGTTTCTTTGGTAACTTTGACACGCGTGTCATAGGTTCGCCATCACTGGAATAAACAAAAAGAATTGGATAGGAAAATCCTAAGTGAAAGATCTACACTGGTTGAGTTTTTAGTTGAATCTAGAACAGAAGCTGGTGCTAAAAAAAGGTTAATTAGTATGGCATATAAAATATTGCACAGTAACTTTAGGAATCAATCAGAAAATATTGGCAAGAGAGATTAGGCAAGCAGTTCACAAAGAAACAATGAAAGGGCATATGAGTGGCTCCCAAATATGCAACAAAGATTAGAAGATTTAGGAATTTTGCTTTGAAGTGTTGCAGGTAGATCGCAGATGTTGAAGGTGTATGCAACAAGCAAGAAAGAGGTTCCTGGGAGCATGTTTTCAGTGTGTAATGAGATGGCAGACTAAAAATTCCATACAATGTAATCTGGAAGGAATAATGGGTGAGCAAATGAGTTAACTAAAGAATGTTTTTCTTTTCTTTTTTTTTTTTTTTTTTTTTTTTTTTTTGTTTGTTTGTTTGTTTTTTTGAGCTGGGATGCAGGATCTAAATTGCATACATAGTAAATTTAATTCTGGTGACTGCCAAAAAAGCAATTGCTGGAAAGTGGAAGAGTCTAAAACAACCATACATGAAGTAATGAATATTGTAACATCGATAAAATAACAGGAAGGAACAAATTACATAGAAAAATATGGAAATTGTGGGAACAGTACATGAGAAAAAATTGGAGGAAGAGTTGAGGTTTTAAGAAAAGTCAGAAACTGAACAGTTTATGTAATGTTGGATTGATTACATTGTATGGAAAGTATGTGGTGTATAATGTTTGTAAATGAGAACTTGTTAATACTGTTTGTTTACTTTTAGATAAATGTAAGTTTGCCAGTGTCACAAGTGATAACTCAGTAAAGGTATTAAAAAAATGTAATAACTTCTACTGGCCCACTTTGACAGCCTGCACTTCACAAACCCCACCTGTCCTTGTTCCATTAATTGAAGGATTCTGTCAGTCCTGGCTACTTGTATTCTAGCAAAGATTATTTAATCTTTTTTGTAAAAAAAAAAAAAACGAGAGATAGAAATGTGTAGATCTGAAGTAGTTCATTTCATTTGTTCTTCAGCCTGTGGGTATTCAGATCTGGATCGGGATCAGAGACGGCAGCTTCACCAGTATCTGATCCTAGCTCCAAGCTCCTCCCCTTACCCATAATACTCCATCTCCTTCCATCCCTCAGATCACGTTTGCCATGGCTTGCCTAGCATCATGATCTCAGAGCTCCAGGCGTGGTGAGTGTTTAAAAGTGAATTTTTTGTTGTTAGTATGTCTATTTCTAGTAGAAGTTAGATCAGGTTTTCTCTTCTTCCTCCTCTTGTCCCTCATTGTGCATCGCGTTCAAAAAGAAAAAACAGTTAGTTATAACTTAGTACAGTAGTTTCCTCCTCCCTCTTCGTTAGTCTGTGTGTGCTTGTGAGTGTGTGGTTGGTCAAGTAAAGACCATTTTTCCTCTTTTCTAGTATGGCTGAGCAGGCTAAACCTATTTGTAGGAAATGCACAGTGTGTGGCCACAAGCTGTCCCCAGTCGATGACCACACACACTGTGCTTTGTGTTTTTAGGGGCCTCTCACCAGTCTACGGACTGTCAGATTTGTGCAGGCTTTAACCCTAGGGCCTTGAAAGACCGCATAGCCAAACTTATCATGAAAGGGCTACTTTCTGCGTTGGGGGCTGCTGTTCCTGTGACTTCTGCGGTCACGGCTGTGACTGTTTATTCTCCCCCTTCATCCTCCTCCCAGGCCAGGACTCACCCTCCTGACAAGAGACCTGTGGAGGGTGACATTACTAAACATTTTAGGGATAAAGGTAGGAAGAGATCCCCAGATCAGTCAGTTCCATTGGGTCTTCCCCAAAAACTGCAGGCTGTTTCTAGGCCTAGCACTCCTCTGCTCCGGTCACCTAGACTTTTGCCGGAGGAACCTACACCTTCATCTAGAGCTTCTGTGTTCTGACATGCCAGGTTGGCGTCAGTGGCCTCTTTGTCACGTTCTGCAAGAACTTTAAGTGAAGCGGAGATGGACAAAATTATAAGATTTATTCGCACCCAGATCCAGATGAGTCTTGTCAGCCCCCCCCCCCCCCTTGCAGGCTCTGCTCCAATCCCCCATCGGATCTGAGGAGAGCTGCTTCCTTACTGGTGTCCCAGGAAGCTCACTCTCCTTCAGCATTCGATGTGGTGGAAAGGATTCTCTCGAGTAGGTCGAGACCCCTGACTATTTCCTCTGATTCCGCCCCAACTCCCTCGGTTCTGGAAGCAAATTCGGCCATTTTGTCCACTCAGGGACAGCCTGTGCCTGATGTGCCCCAGGTGGTTCCCCTCGCCGGAACAGCAGGCAGTTTGCCAGTCCGCTTCGGAGAGTTCCACCGAAGAGGTTCCTCGCAAATGGGTGTGCAAAAGGAGGCACCTGGACTTCTCCCCAGAGTCCCTTACCGAACAGAGGACACCAATTTGGAGGAAGGGGAAGGCTCCCCCAGATCACCCTCCAATGATGTCTCCTTTGGAGACGTCATGGAACTCTTGCACCAATGAGGGGGGTCCACCCCCAAGCCTACCCCGGATGAGTCTGTGTTTCTGGAGGCCTTCGGCATGGGCCTGTCTACTTCTTGGATGTCCCTTCCCATAGATCCTTTGGTGAACCTTGCCACCTGGGCATGGACGGAACCGGATGCCGTGGAGCCAATCCCAAAATGACCGGACAAGATCTTGAGTCCCCCTTTGGATAGACCTAATTGGAACAAACTGTCCCCTGTAGATGCTATGGTGGTAGCAGCCGCCACCAAGAAGGAACTAGCTCAAGAAAGTTCTATGGTCCATCCCCCCTGACCGAGAGTCCAGGATGATGGATCGCCTAGGGAAGCAGGTGTATGCTTCAGCCACCTTTTCCATAAGGGCGCTGAATTAATTTTGCACACATTTCACGACTGCGGCGTGACCTTATCAAAGAGCTAGTGAGTCGCCCCTAGAGTCCATGTCGCCAGAGGATACGCGCACATTCTCCATGCAGATGGCCTCTCTAAAAGTGGTATCTAATACGTACATGCGCCTCCTCTCTCATGCCACGAAGAAGCAGCAATTATGGCCAGGTCTGGCGTTGCTATGAGGTGTCACGCTTGACTCAGGCTGTGTCAGTTCACAGAACCCTTTAAGGCATCATGTGCAAATGCCTCTTATGATGGTTCTTCCCTGTTTGAGAAGACTGTTCATGAGACGGTTCAGAGCGAAAAGGATGGGAAGACACTGCCATCGGGATTCGCTTCTCCAATGCTCAAAGATTCTTCTCCAGGAATCAGCGAGGGCAAAAGAAGATGTGGTTCCAGAAGTCTCAGTATTCGCAGGACACTCGGGACTCATCTTCCTCCAGAGACAGAGGGAGTTTTGATAGATGCCAGCCCAGAGGCAGAGGGGGGGTTCCGAGGAACATGGAGCCTCGAGAACCGTTCTTGGACAGGCCCACGCAGCAGCCCTGAGGGGTTGCCCAACTGCTCTGCTCTGGAGGCAGTCAGGGGTCGTCTTTCGTTACACCTAATGGCATGGGAGTCTGTGTCAACAGACCATTGGGTGCTTCAGATCTTATCCAGAGGCTATGCCATCCCCTTTGTGGAATCTCCTCTTCCACCAAAACACCTCCCAGACCCGTGCAGAGGGAGGCAGCAGTATTAAAAATAGACAAGCTGCTAAAGAAACGAACCATCCAACCTGTCCCCCATGAACAGTCCGGATTGGGCATCTACTCCAGGTTCTTTTTGGTGCCAAAGATGACGGGGGACCCTAAGACCTATTCTAGACCTTTCCATCTCTTAAGACTTATTCTAGACCTTTCCACCCTCAACCTGTCAGTTGCCAAAGAGAAGTTTCGGATAGTCACTTTACAATCCATTCTGCCTTACCTGCAGGAGAAAGACTGGATGTGCTCGATAGACATACAGGATGCGTACTACCATATAATGATTCACAGTTGCTCCAGGAGGTTCCTCCGCTTTTGGCTAAGGGGCCAATCATTACTAGTTTCGAGCCCTACCCTTCGGTCTCACCACAGCCTCCAGGGTGTTCACCAAGGTCATGGCAGTTGTAGCAGCTCACCCAAGGCTTCAGGGAATACAGGTCTTCCTGTACTTGGACGATTGGCTCCTTGTTGCTCCCACCAAGCATCAACTTTGTCAAGCCAGAGACTTATTTTGTGAAGCTGTCAGACCATCTGGGTATCACTATCAGCATAGCAAAATCTTCTCTGATCCCAGTCCAGGTTCTAGAGTACATTGGAGCAAGGATAGACACTTTGCAAATTAATGTTTTTCTAACCCCGGAGAGAATTCGGAGCTTACGACTCCATGTGTCCTTGATTATTTAGTCACACCTCCTGTCAGCAGAGATGGTACTACGAGCTCTTGGTTCCATGGCAGCCACAATTACCCTTCTTCCTTGTGTTGATCTACGTATGTGGGTTCAGCAGTGGACATCAGCGGTCCAATGGTCATGGTTAGATCTACCGTTGACGCATCCAATACGCATCAGCAGGGCTGGCAGGGAGCCCCTCTTCTGGTGTATGCAGTCCTCGGAACTGGCCGAGGGACACCCATTTATTGCAGCCCCTCCCCAAGCCATGGTAACCATGGACGCTTCCCAATTGGGGGGGGGGGTATTTCTCAGCAAGGACAGTCCAAGGAACGTGGTCCCTGAATGAGACCAAGTTGCATATCAATGTCCTAGAGATGAGGGTGGTCCTTTTAGCGGTGCAGGCCCTTCATGCCTTTCTTCCTCTGGGAACTATTACTGTACAGTCAGCCATGTCAGTAGTCTGGTACATCAAGAAGCAGGGAGGAATCGGATCTTATCCCCTTTGTCACAAGGCCATGAGAGTGTGGGAATGGGCGATCTCCTCAAGCCGGTTTCTGGTAGCAATGCACATTGCGGGACAGTCCAACATCCTGGCGGACAAACTGAGTAGGACTATTCTGATGCCTTATGAGTGGTCTCTGAATCCTTCGGTAGCGGAGCAGATCTTCCTCGAGTGGGGATGGCCTTGCTGTAATCTCTTCGCATCTCCTTCTAGCGCAAAGTGCAGCGTGTTCTTTGCTCTGAACCCCCCCCCCCCGCAGGAGGAGTCCCCCAGAGATGCTCTAGTTTGTTTGGCCTCCCAGTCTTCTTTATGCTTACCCCCCATTACCTCTTGTTTCGAAATTCCTCCAGAAGGCTCGCAGTCTGGGGAGCAAAGTGATCCTCATTGCCCCGTTCTGCCCTCACCAAGTATGGTTTCCCTTCCTCTGGTCTCATCTACTAGGTCCTCCATGGATCTTAGATCCGATTCTGGATCTCGTATTTCAGCCCTCGGGGGTTCCTCATCCAAATCTGGGCAGTTTGAAGCTCTCTGCTTGGCTGCTCCAGTTCTCTTGATAGCTAGGACTCCCAGTTTATCTTTTCCAGTCAAGACTATTCTGGTGTCAGCTCACTAATAGTCTACCAGGAAGCTTTAGTGCAGTAAATGGAAGCATTTTTCCATATGGGCTTCTCAGAGGGATCTGGATCCTTTCACATATCCTGTCCTGGCAGTGTTGGAATTCTTGGCATATTTATTCCATCAAGGTGCTAGCTATTCTGTGGTGAAAGTTCAATTGGCCACCATTTCCAACTTTCATATTGGGGAGAACATGGTTTCTTTAGCATCCCCTAAACTTTGTAAAACCTTTATTAAAGGTACCTTTCATGTAAGGCCCCCAGTAAAGGATCCTACCCTTCTTTTGGGACCTGACTTTGGTTTTGCAGGCTCTTGTTGCTCCACCCTTTGAGCCGGCTGCATCAGTAGACCTGAAATTCTTATCTTGGAAAACGGCCTTCCTTGTAGCAATCTCCTTGGCTAGGAGAGTTTCAAAACTTCAAGCGTTGTCTGTCAAAGCTCCATATATGGTTTTCTATAAGGACAGGGTGTCACTTCGTACCAATCCATCTTTTCTTCCCAAGGTGGCTTCTGAGACTAATATCAACCATCTCTGGAAGATATTTGTTCTGCGGCTATTTGGTCCTCGTCTCATACCTTCATTTCTCACTATAAACTGGACATGATATCTAGAGGGAGAGCATCCTTTGGCTCCACAGTGCTCTGGAATATATTTCCATGAGGGCCACCCAGGTGTTTCGTAGCTGGGGACTCTTTCACACAGGTTGAAGAACAAATGAACTAAACTACTTCAGATATAGAAGTTATGTACTCACCATAACATTCCATCTGAGTAGTTCTACTTCATTTGTCTTCAACCATCCCTCCCTTCTTCCTTCTGACCTTATCATTATCGATTACTCTGGTAGATGGGAGAGAGTGCTTCTGCGGCTCTCCTGTTCATACTTTTTAAGGTTGTATGTAGCCTGTTGTGATAAGGTCTTATTGGGTCGGGCTTAGGTTGATGGTGCAGCAAACTCGATCTGAGGGATAGAAGGAGATGGAGGGGTAGTATGGGTAAGGGGAGGAGCTTGGAGCGCGGATCAGATGCTGGTGAAGCTGCCATCCTGAATCCGATCTGGATTCAAATACCCACAGGTTGAAGACAAATTAAGTAGAACTACTCAGATGGAGCGTTATAGTGAGTTACATAACTTCTTTTTTGTAGAAATGTAATAGTCTTCTGTCTTATGAGGCAGAATAGTCACCATGGACTCTTCCATTGAAGAGGCCATTTGTCTCCGTTTAACAATTCATTAAATAGTATACAGCATGCTTTAGCCCCTTTCATGCCACCATTTTCTTGGAATCCAGGGAGAAAAATCTAACTTCTCTGCTTTTCCACCTTACCACTACTCCTTTACCTTTGGCTCTGTTAAAAGCATCCTTTTTTGTCATAATTCTGTACCCATTGTATTTAACTACTCTCCATCTACGTCCCCTCACCACCATTTCCTCTCCTTTTTCAAAACACATAATTTACTCATTTTGTACATCACCTTTCCCAGTACCCCTGTGTTGTCCCCCTTCCTAGCCTCTTGTATGCATCATCTCCCTTTAACCTTCATTCTGAGTTTGTAACTTTTCAGTATTACTAAAATCCAGCCATTGTTTCCAGTTCAGCATTTTTATATTTTAGCATATGTAAGTATTGTCTTGCATGTACAGCCTCCTGTTGTTTTTTTGTATGATGCATTAATAATTTTATAGGACCACTGTTTAGTGCATAATAAATGTTCAGTTCCATGTTTGCGCTTTTGCTTTAATGTCATTACCTTATAAAAGCTGTTTGTACTGTTTTGTGTTTTATTAGGCTGTATAATCTCAACTACATATTATTAATCTGTATAATCTCAGCTGCATATTCTTATTTGTTTACCCCACTTCATTCCTAAATAGGATCATTTTTATTTCTAGTAAAAATTACAGGCTTAAAGCATAGTTGTAGTAGTGGAAAAAATAAGTCAAATGAAAAGTTTCATAGAAATTAGTAGGTACTACTTTTACAAATTGTTTTAATGTTTTAAAGGAGCCAGATGATCAAGACGCCCCAGATGAGCATGAATCTTCTCCTCCTGAAGATGCACCTTTATATCCTCATTCACCTGGTTCTCAGTATCAGCAGGTAAATGTCTCAAGATTAATGGTAATCCAAGAATTCTTTCAATAAATGTGATATGTTGCTCATATATTTTAGAATGGACTCAACTTAAATGAAATTTGTTTAAGTAAACATTGGATTTTGACAACCCCTGTTTCTTGTTTCTTTTTAATTGTTGAAATGTATTATAGTTGTAGATTATTTTCATGTATGGTTAATTGTCTTCTAATGCTTCTAGCTTGTCTGATGTTATGAGGCATTAGTTCAGAAGTAGTAGTTTTTGGGGGAGGTTTTCCATTGTAGTGCACATTTAGAGCTCAGCGAGGTGCCAGATGACCTAGGTTTGAATATGTGATAGGGCTGTGTGGCAGAGTATGGTTAGTGTTCAGCAAAAACACTTAATTTCAGTGTTTGGATATGTATGACACATAATGTAAACACCATGAAGCATGTCAATGGCATAATTTCCCTTATTCTCAAGCCCAAGTTTGTTTTTGGTTTACACTTTGATTTTCACTTCAGTTAACATTTCCCCCCCTAAATTGTAACAATCTTCTGCTTTCAGTGACAAACCTTCAAACAGTGATATGTGAGATTTCCTTTTAGGCAGATAAACTGCTGTAATGTAGGAAAACAAGACATTACATTTTACCCTTTGTCCTAGGTACTGTTTCTGGATTACTTGCTGGCCATCACTTCTTGTCTTTTGATGAGATTTGTTCTACCCACCTGCACCATGTTTGTCTTTACTGTAACCAAGAAAACCACTTAATATATTTCTATTGATTTACAAAACATTTTCCTATTTTGTAACTACTATATTTTCACCATCTTTAGAAAGATGCTTTGTACCTGAGGGGTAATTCTGGATTTCCTCTCTTGTATGATTGTCTTTTTGCTACCATTACAATCCAGTTTGGTTGTATTAGCCAGTATGCACATAAATAACTTGTAATCACAGTTTAATACTGAAATGAATATACAATATGTATTTCCCTTCTTTTGATACAAGATGGCTGCAGCTGTAATAAGAGTGTAGCATAGGGTTTGGAAAGGCTTAGCAAGTGACAGAAGGCTGGCAGTTGACCATCATTACAAATTACTACATGGTACTACATTAGGGTTACAACAACCATGGTGAGAAGTATCAGAAGTAGAACTGATGGGAACAGAGCAGAATAAGGCTATGACACTGTGGCCAGAAGTAGCTGAATGGGTGGGGCTAACTAAATGGGTGGAGCTCTATTACAGTAGGTCTGTGACTATTACCTGTGATGTAACAGATCCAGTCATTAATTTTCAGACTGCCACGGCATGTATATACACTCATTATAACCACTTTACCGACTGTGTGCATCTCATGTCCAGCTTCAGTCAACAAGGCCAACCTTAAGTGAAAAGGAGCCCTAGGCAAAGCCCTGCCCCCACTTTCCCTGTGCCCCTCCACTGTTCTGCATCGTTATAGCCACCAACTATTTAGATAGATTACTTGAACTTCTTTCTTGATTTTTCACATGTAGTCTTACTTTTTAGTCCCCTCCCCCCACCCCCACCACATGCTTTTTACACACCCTAAGTGGGCAAGAATCTACTGCAATAAGTTGTGATGATGCAGCTGAATTAATGAGGGGATTTGGGAGCTGCTAGGCACCCAGAAGTCATAGGGTTCTAAGTGTTCAACTTTTTGATTTAATGATGACCTGAAAAAAATCATGAGTAAGGGAAGAAGTTCGGTCTTTTTTTCTTTCAAGGAAAAATAAGTTGTGACTAAAGCTTAAAGTTCAAAGCTAACACAACAGTAGTTCTGCAATAAACTAAGAGTACAAATGCAAGGATATATAAATCATATCTGGGAATAGTTCCTGCCTTCCTGCCCCTCCAAAAGGAGGTGGGCTACATTCTGTGTACCCTTCTGGTGTTAGATTGGGACAAAAGTAAACATAGACATGGCTGGAGGCTTATATTATGTGGCTGAGGGTCTAAGAGGGAAAAAAAACAAAGCAAAAACCCACACAGAGACAGGAAGTACATCCAGACTCCACACAGCAGGAATGAGCCAAAAACTCAACCAAAGAGCAAGTTGCTAAATGGTAACACTACTTGATGCAGCATTCTGCCAATGTCCAGCTGTTATCACATACATTCTGCCTAGACTGCCACTTATGGAATACTACAGTGCTGCTGTTTGACTGTGATTGAAAGTGAAAGAAGTATGATCAACTTGCTACTTTGACACACTGCTAGCTGTCTCCCATATACATTGTTATTTTCAATGATCCCTATGCCACTTTCTTGAATGTGGACATCTTGGATATCTGATTGTCTTGAAATAGCCACTAGCTGGCTTCAAGTATGTGGACATTACCTCTGCAAAGCTGAAATAATGCGGAGAACCACACCTACAGACTCAAAAACATGTTTATTTCATCATGGTTTGGTGTCTCCTACATTTTAACACCATTCTGGGACTATTTACAGGTCTAAATATTTTTATATGTAATTTCTGATTGTTTAGTCTACCTCTAGGTATCCCACAACGCAGTGTTTGTAAAAAAAAAAATAAAAATTACATCACACAGGCCTCTCTCTTCCTAAAGCTCCTGTCACTGCATTGATTTTACCTGCATACTTTTTTTTTTTAATTCTCTTTATTGCAATTTTCAATAAAACAAATACATCAGTGAAAACCAAAGAAAATACAGAAAACAAAACAGATTGCAACACCATTAAACAAAATATCATACAGAACAATTACATAGAAACTGAAACTGTATACAAATTCTACATTGCCCCAGAACTTGTTATATAAGTTATTCACAGTATGGTATAGAAAGATGCTATCCAAAGAAAAAGGAGAAAAAGAAAAGGAGAAACTCATTTAAGTATATAATCAGATAGAATGCCCCAGAATTCCTTAATAATTGGCTTGTGCTTAATATTGTGAAACAGGTATTTGTGAGCCTTGAGGTGTTTAATAGCTATGTGTTTAAAGCCTTCCCAGGAGAGGGAGTGTCTATTTTTCCAATTTAGGGAAATGTAATATTTAATTAGCATGAAAATAGGAATCAATACCTTACATTTCCTTTCAGATAAACCCGGAGGTGGAATATGTAGAATGGTAAATTCCCATGAGAGGGTAGATTTTTCATAGCCAATTTTCTCAAGTATCACTGTCAAGGCACACCAGAGCTTATAGGAACACTTGCAACTCCAAAACGAATGAAGGATATCATCAGTTTGGTTCGAGCAGTAACGGCAATTAGGGGATTGATTAGGGTAGAGCTTACTTAGTACTTCAGGTGTAAAATGCGCATTGTTTAGAATCATCAGCTGACTATATTTCAGCCTGTTGAAGGGAATAGTTTTAGAGCTTCGTTTTATAGCCTGTGGTATTAAGCTTTGGTTTATAGCAGGGTTCTTTTTTAACCAGAATTTTGAGATAATGAACTCATTCTGATATCTGAGTGACATGATAACCTTGTATACATTTGAGGTAATCTTTTTTTCACTAAGCAGAAGTTTCTTTAGTTTTCTACATGCTGAAATATCCTCA
Source organism: Protopterus annectens (assembly GCF_019279795.1). Classification (NCBI taxonomy): domain Eukaryota; kingdom Metazoa; phylum Chordata; order Ceratodontiformes; family Protopteridae; genus Protopterus; species Protopterus annectens. The sequence continues at coordinate 364,841,390 of NC_056735.1, forward strand.
TCCGAGATCAGGGGGTGGTCTATGTACTTCCCTATCAAGTCTCTAACCTGTCGTAGAATGACCAGGTACTTCTTGGGCAAGTTCAAACTAATTCTTAGGTTAGAAATTGCTTGATGTCTGAAGGGGAAGAAATCAGAGATAGAGGTATTCAAAAGAAGGGGGTAATGTACCAAGCTTAACATGTGTCCATTCAATTTAAGGTTGGGCTTGAGATGAATCGGTTGTAGTGTTATGAAGGAGTGAGAGAGGCTCGAAGATTTGAACAGAGCCTGAAGGGATTTTATGCTATATAATAGGCTTTTTGTATGGTTCAATATGCCTATGTTTGCTTCATTTAGAAATGGAAGTGCTGCAGGGCTAAATTTTAATGATTTAATGTAATTGTTACCCAGAATCACCCAAGACGGGGCCCACCTATACTTATCTTTATGATAAGACGCAATCTTTAATACTCTACTGGCATTGATTATCTCATAGTAGGTTTTAAAGTCAGGTAGACCCAAACCTCCCTGCACCTTCGGATAGGTAAGCTTAGAGTATCTGATCCTGACTGATTTAGGGGCCCATACGAATTTAGAGATAGAAGATACAATCTTTTTAAAAAAATTGTTATGTAAAATACTGGTGCTTGAATGAAACAGATATAACAGTCTAGGAAGAATGTTCATCTTAATCACTGTGGTTCTGGCCAGGAAAGGGAGTTTAAGCCTAGACCATCTATTGATATCATTTTGAATATTTGACCAATACCTGACCACATTATCCTGAAAGTAGTTATGGTTACCTTGAGAGAATTGTATACCTAAATAGTGGAGCTGTTCCTTCGCTTTGAACTCTGATTTTAAAGTTATATTAGGTAACCTAGAGTGTATGTTTAGGGGGAATATTAGAGATTTTTCTCTATTAAGTTTGTAGTTAGCTAATTTAGAAAATATATTAATTGCAGATAATAATTTATTTGGGTCAGAGTCAGGGAGAGTGAAATAAATATTAAGGTCATCTGCGTATGCCGATAAGGGGATCTTTAAGTTATAGAAATTAGGTGGGTGAAGGAAAGTGGCTTGTTTAATAAACATAAACAATGGTTCCATATATAAATTAAATAAGAGAGGGGAAAGGGGACAGCCCTGTCTGACCCCATTCACCATATTGATTCTGTTAGATGAATGTTTATTAATATGTAGAGTGGTGTATGCAGTAGAGTAAAGGGTTTTTATTTTGTCTATAAATGAAATGGGAATGTTAAAGAAGGGTAAGGCGGCAAATAAAAATTTCATGCTCAAGCGGTCAAAAGCCTTAGATGCATCAACTGCTAGTGCGTACATGGGGTGTTTGGCTAAGTTAGAATGATGAATCATGGCTTCCAGCAGTAAAGTTTGATCATTAGTTTGTCTGCCCGGGATAAAGCCTGATTGCTCAGAAGAGACAATATGTGAGATAACAGTTTTCAGCCTGTTAGCTAGGACCATGGCCAGAATTTTCATATCCAAATTGATTAAAGATATGGGTCTATAATTCCCGGGGATTTTAGGGTCCGTATTATGTTTGAGAATGAAAATCGTTCTGGAAGCATTTAAGTGCAAATCTTTAAACCCATTGCAGATGATATAGTTAAACAATAAGTTCAATATTTTGGAGACTTTTGTGCTAAATGCTTTATAAAATTCAGCCGTAAACCCGTCTGGGCCAGGGGATTTGTTAGGTTTAAGGTTATTAATGGCTGAGATAATTTCTTGTGTATTTATCTCCTTTTCTAGGAGCTTATACTGTCCCTCTGTTAGTTTGGGAAAGGTTAGATTATTGAGAAAGGATTGTATTTCTGCATCCCCAACTATGTTATCTGTGCGCCCATAGGTTTGAATAAAAATGTTTTCAAAGATTTCAATAATGTCGTTAGGTTGCTGGAAGTCCTTCCCTTGATAATGTATTTCAGGTATAAATGTAGAGGCTTTAGTGAGGTTGATCACCCTGGCCAGAAATCTGGAGGGAGAATGTATCACGTCTGCATATAAGGCCAAAGATTTAATCTCATGGAAACTCAGGTTCTCTGCGTGTAGCGATATTAGATCTTTTTGTAGTTGAATCATACGTTCTTCTAACAGGGGTGTGTGTTTTACTTGGGACTCTATTTCTATTTTATGAAGCTGAAAGGTAAGATCCCGTTCTTTTTTGTAGCGAAGTTTCTTGTAGTATGCAGCTTTATTTATCAGAAGGCCCCTGATCATTGATTTAATCGCGGCCCATTCACAGTCTAACGGAGATTGAAAAGATTTCCTGGAATTAAGAAAATAATCCAGGTATTCGTCAATTTGAGACGTAATCTCCTCTCTCCCCAGGAGGTTGGGGTTCAGCTGCCAACAGATATCTATTCTATCTGCCGAGCCCCTGTTGAATCGGTGAATACCCATAGAGATCTTAGAATGGTCAGAGATAGATCTCGGGGATTGTTTATAGGAGATATTCATAGTGTAAAAGGCCTTGGAAATAAGAAAGAAGTCCATTCTGGACCAGCTTTTGGCACAACTAGAAAAAAAGGTGTAGTTGTACTTTTTCTGAGCAGGATCTAAAAATATGTTTGGCTCAAATAGATTAAACTCTTCTTTCAGTTCAGTTATGTCTTTATGTACTGAGAGGTTAGCTCTAGCCCTGGGATTTGATCTATCTGATTTGGGGTCCTGCACTGAATTCCAACCCCCCCCCCCCCCCCCCCACGATATAGTAGTGATTAGGAAATAAGGTGAGGAAGTTATATAGTTTCGTAAAGAAACTCTGCTGGGAGGTGCAAGGAGCATATATGTTGAGAAGTAGGATAGGTTTATCCAATACGGGATGCTTTGTAGTAAAATAACACCACCTACCCTCATAATCTGATCCCACCTCTCCTATACCTGACCCAAAGTTATTTTTGATGACAATAGCCACCCCAGCTCTATTCGTAGTGCCTTCTGAGGCTATGATCTTTTTGATCCAGGGCCTTAATTTTTCTTGTTCCCATTGATGATTCAACAGATGTGTCTATTAGCAGTAGATTTCAAGATCAGGTGCATAAGCAATTTTTTTTTTTAGGTGATTGTAACCCCTTAATGTTCCAGGATTCTAAGTTCCACATCTTCTAATTAAGTTAAGTATATTTAAGAAGTCCAGAATGTAATGGGGAGTTTGAACAGCATTGTATAATAACGTGAGATTATATTGTAAACATGGGGCAAGTAGAAAACTTCCTTCCCGCTTAATCCCGGTGCCTGTCCACCTCCCCCTAAGCCCGGAAGGGTCTGGGAAGTTAAGTTAAGATGAGATGATCTTGAGATCACCCGATGGGTGAAAAACCTTGTTCCCAGAGAGTACAACCTAACGCTCCATAAAACAAAATGCATAGCTAACTCATGCAGTGCATACACAGACCCAAAACTCTGCCACGAAAAGAAAGTAGAAACATGCAGAATTAAACAGACAGATAATTATTTACATAATAGCGCCTGAGCTTAATTAACCTTGTAAAATAAGCCAGAGCCTTCACCTATATTAAGTGTAACTAGAAGGAGTTATTTGAGTTGTATTAGTTACCAATAAGATGTTGTTGATCATCAATAAACATATAGAATGTTCCTGTGTTTAATGCAGAATTGCTAAAAATGTTAACAAAACGATCATTCGTACTTTCTAGATCCAGAGAATGAGGGTCACAAAGAATGTGAGACACAACCCGAAGAGGGACCCTCAAAGTTTCCCCCCGATATCTATCCCCCCACTTCCCCCACCTTCCCCAACCAGAGAATTACTAATTGACCCCCACGAGTTCCCTATCATTTAATTAATCAGTTGCGTTAATGCCTTTGCCACATTTGGCTGTTCTTGAGTACTGTTGCCAGATTCCTCAATAAACAAGTGCAGCCATCTTCTGCATTAATGAGCAACATAAATGAGCATTGCTGTTAATTATATGTAACCTTCTGATATGTGTATGGTGAATTATGAAGCCTGATGTCCTTCAAGGATGCATCTGCAGTCCTTACAAATGGGTTGTCCTGTCATCAGGCAGCCCTTCGGTCGGCCGGATTCCAAAGTCTGGGTCTGGCTTCGGCTGGTGTCGCACTTCACCCGACGTCATAGCCGCAGTTCTTCGGGTATAAAGGCATCAGCCGACGCCATTTTCCTCAGTCTTTCTTGCTGTGTGGCGCCCGAAGCAGAAGCTGTTCGCAAGTGCCGGTCGGTCAGATCCAGAGATTACTACTACCGAATACTACTTCGAAGACTTCTAAAAAGCTAAGTAACCCGTTGGGGACTCTTTCTTGCCTCAGCCGATGTCAGAAATAGTGAATAACTGTTTAACTTGTGGGAAACAAATACCTCATAAAGATTTCCACTCTTACTGCTTACCTTGTTTAGGCCCAGACCACGACGTAGCAGCTTGTCTAGCCTGTGCTTCTTTTAACCGACGGACACTTAGACGTCGGTCGGAGTTTGCTGAGCAGTTTTTCGGCTCTGATTTTGCGTATATTATGCTGTCGGATCCTCCGACTATACAAATTGCCAAAAAACGCAAAGAAAAGGACCGACACTCATGATCCGGTTTCGGCCGAAACCGCGGTTAAGCAAACCGCGAGTGTCTCGGTTTCGGCCGAAACCGAGCAAGCGGTCCTTGCTCCAGCCGAATCCATGCCTTCTACCGAGGCCTCTTCTAACCTGGTAGAATCGGCCTCTGAAATCCAACCTGCTGTTGTGGTTTCTCAGGAATTATCGGACACTATTCCCTTGGATGTATCAACCCCTGCACGTGGAGCTGCTAGGCCTCCTGCAGCCATGTCCATTAAGGCTTTTGCCAGGGCTAAAGCAGCCAAAACTACTAAGTCTGTGCCTGTTAAGCCCCCCTCTCTCAGGCCCAGCTCCAGTTCCCAAATGCTTTCTCTGGCAGAGGATCTCATCTCTTTAATAAGGGGATCCCAACCTCATCCAGACAGGGCCTCTCATCCACCTCCAGAGAAGAGACCTAGAGCAGAGCCCCCTGAGCCAGTGTCCACGGATGATTCCTCTGATGATTCGGACAATACAGACCCTCCAGAGGCTCCTTATTCTCCTTACGAAACTCTGATGCTGAAGAGTCGATTCCTTCTGCCTCTCCACCTGAGGAATTTTCCTTTGGGGAAACCTTACATGCCATGAGGGAACAATTTCAGTGGCAGGGCCAAGATTTCTCAGACTCCAGGAAAAGGCTTAGGACCTTTTTGCATTTACCACAACATAGGCCTTTAGCTATACCTCCAGTTCTTTCTGTTGTAGGTGATGCATTTAATGATGCTTGTACTGCTCCTGATTCTTTACCTCCAGCCCCTGCTAAGCCCGATAGCTTCTACAGGGTCCCGGACACTCATCACCATTTATACAAGGCTCCTTTTGCGGATCCCGAGACTATCTCCCAGGGGCCTAAGGCAGTAGCAGCTACCTCTGTTAAAAATCCCCTCCCCTCTGAAAGGGAATCCAGGTCCTTAGAGAGATGGGGTAAAAAAGTATATACCTCTGCTACTCTGTCAGCTAGGGCCTTGAACTGTCAGTTTCATATGATCCAATATCAGGAGTTTATGCTTGATCAGTTAACTAAGAAACTGTCCTCTGATGAATCTTTAGATAAGAAATATGTTCTGGAAATGGTGCATAACATTCAGCAGGTTAGTAACCATTCTTTAAAATGCGGCTATGATGCACTGGAGGCTTCCTTTAGATCAGCCATGACTGGCACAGTTATCAGAAGGCATGCATGGTTGAAAGAACAGGCCTTGCGGATCATGTCAAATCAAAACTATTAGATGCTCCCATGGATAAGGTCAATTTATTTGGTTCTCCTGCTCAGCAGGTACTGAAGAAAATGGAAGAGAAGGCAAAATCTGTACAAACAGTGAAAGATTTCTTACAGGTCCAACCTCCAAGGTTTAGCAGGAACTGGCCCTCCAAAAATTGGTCCTTTCCAGACTCCTCTAAAGCACAGAGAGGCAGGAATAGGCGTTCAAGAGGCAGAAATCAATCCAGGGGTGCCTACAGGGGACGCCAGTGGCAGGGCAACAACCAGCGAGGCACAGACGCAGCCACTACCACTGCAACAGGGCAATCACAGTGACTTGGCTCTGGCACCGCCTACCAGGGAACAGATAGCAGCACCCTTAGGCGGAAAGCTAGCCTTATTTTCAAAGAACTGGCACTGCATCACAAGGGACAAGTGGATTTTGCAAACTATAGACCAAGGTTACAGGTTTCATTTCCATACTCTACCAGGAAAAGAGGAATGCCAAACCTACCACCAAATCAAAAGACAGAAGCTCTAAAACAAATAGCTCAATTAGTAAGAATGAGAGCTGTGGAAAAGGTACCATCTATGGAACAAGGAAAGGGATTTTACTCCAGACTCTTCCTGGTACCAAGAAAAGAGAAAAAATGGAGGCCTATTCTCGACCTGTCCGCTTTAAACACATTCCTCATTGTTCCAAAATTCAAAATGCTGACCCTACAGCAGCTTCTTCCCATGCTGGGCAAGGAGTCTTGGCTGGTAACTCTAGATCTCAAGGAGGCATACCTGCACGTCCCCATACGACCAAATTGCAGAAGATACCTCAGATTTCTTGCAGGATCAGAGCATTATCAATTCTCAGCATTGCCCTTTGGCTTATCTACTGCCCAGAGTGTTCACGAAATGCCTGGCATCAGTAATCGCTCATTGCAGACTTCAGGGAATCCAGATTTATCCCTACCTGGACGACTGCCTGATACAAGCGGACAACAAAAACAAGCTAACAGAAGACTTACAAAGAGTCATTTACTTGCTGCAAGCCCTGGGATATACAGTCAATATAAAAAAGTCAAGGCTGATACCATCCCAAAGAATAACCTTTTTAGGTGCAGAGCTGGACACATCAAAGCAGATGGCATTCCTAACTGTAGAAAAACAAGAACAACTTCCTCTCTACTTCTTGGCATTAACAAAACAGAACCATCTAACAGCAAGAAAAGTACTGCAAGCCCTGGGCTTCATGGCATCCTGCATAATCCTGGTCCCTCATGCCAGACTGCATATGAGAAAGCTACAGTGGTACCTGAAGAATTTATGGTCTCAACACAGACACAGCCTAGAAACCAAAATTCCACTAATACCATGCCTGAAGCAAGAGTTCCTATGGTGGGCTCAGGCCTGTCAATCAAACACAGGTTTGCCCTTCTACAGCATTCAACCAAGCCAAACCATCACAACCGACGCCTCAGACCTTGGTTGGGGCCCACATGCTGGACAAGTGCATACAAGGCCTATGGACTCAAGATCAGCTGCACCTACACATAAATCTAAAGGAAATGCTGGCAGTAAAATTGGCAATCCAGACATTCAGACCATTCCTCCAAGAAGGGCAGTTGATAAGGACAGACAACACCACAGTTATGTGGTACATCAACAAACAGGGAGGCACACATTCATACCCTCTATGCCGGATGGCACTGGACCTATGGAATGTGGCTCTGAGCTACAACATTCAGTTACAAGCAATTTTTGTACCGGGAAAAGAAAACATTCTAGCAGACATATTAAGCAGAACTACCACGGATGCCCACGAATGGATGCTACACCCGGACATCTTCAAAGCCATCACAAAAAAATGGGGACTACCACAAATAGACTTATTTGCATCCCCACTCAATCACCAGCTCAAGAAATTCTGCACAAGGACGTACCACCCACTTGCTTGGAAGGTGGACTCCCTATCTTTCAGTTGGAAAAACCTGACAGCATATGCATTCCCACCACTTCCTTTGATGCACAAGGTGCTATTGAAGATCAAAGAGGAACATCCAAGGATCATTCTGATAGCTCCAGACTGGCCAAGACAACATTGGTACCCATTACTGAGGAGCATGTCTCGGGAACAAATGTGGACACTACCCCTGATCCCATTGCTGTTAACACAGAACAGCTACAACATCCTGCATCCAAACCTGAAAACTCTGCAGCTGACTGCCTGGAACATTACATAAGAGCAACTAACCCAAATTTATCCCAAAGGGTTAAAGACATTATCCTTGAGGCTTGCAGACCTTCAACAAGAAAGAATTATGCAGCAAAATGGAAAATATATCACATTTGGAGCACTGCAAAGGGAAAAGATGTGTCACTGGTAAACATAGCCAACATCCTGGAGTACTTGGCAGAGCTCTTCCATACAGGCCTGTCCTACTCCTCCATCAAGATACACGCATCAGCTATTTCGGCAGAATACAGCTTGGATCCCCCTGTCTTCTCACATCCTCTGCTCAGGCAGTTTCTGAGAGGAATTAAAAATGTAAAACCTCCTAGGAAACCACCATTGCCAGCATGGGACTTGAACTTTGTGCTAGAAAAATTGACACTTCCTCCTTTCGAACCAGCAGCAACAGCAGAATTACAATACTTATCCTGGAAGACTGCTTTCCTGCTGGCAATTACCTCAGCAAGAAGGGTTTCTGAACTACAGGCATTAATGGCAGTGCAACCCTTCCTGATCTTCCATCAAGACCGAGTGTCCATGAGAACAAATCCTACATTTATGCCTAAGGTGGTATCCAGAGTGTCTTTAAACCAGGCTATCCACCTACCTACATTTTTCCCCAACCCGCAGAACAGGGGAGAAAGACTGTTGCATACCTTGGATGTGCATAGACATTTACGCTACTACCTGGACAGGACCAAGTGCAATAGAAAAACTGACCAGCTTCTGGTAGCATATGCAACAGGAAGGGAAGGAAAAGCAATTTCAAAACAGACAATCTCCAAATGGATAGGAAATTGCATTAGATTTTGTTACTCCTTCCATGGAAAGAAAACTCCAGAGAACATCAGGCCTCACTCCACAAGGGCTACAGCCACTACTACAGCTTTCTTACGAGGAGTGGCTACCAAGGACATTATAGAGGCTGCTACTTGGACCTCCGTGCATACATTTGCCAAGCATTGTAATTTACCTTTATACTCTAGATCCCGAGCAGGTTTTGCCACTGCTGTTTTGCAAGGGATCCTAACTACACCATAATCTCTCTTCATTCCTCCTCCCCTAGTTTGGCTATGGTATTCTACCCATTTGTAAGGACTGCAGACGCATCCTTGAAGGACATAGTACAGTTTTGTACCTACCATAAATGTAGATGTCCGATAGGAATGCATCTGCAGTCAGGATTACCCGCCTTCCCTCTGTGGTACTCCTAGGGTATTTGCCATCTTTCAGCTAGCTTGGGGGGGATCTATTATGGTGTATTTGTTTGTATATATGTACATACATGCTTATTTTATGTGTTTGCTCTCTACTATTTGGGAACATTGGCATTTATCCAAATTTAGCCATCCAAGAGGGCACCTGGCATCTGGGGCAAGAAACACTGAGGAAAATGGCGTCGGCTGATGCCTTTATACCCGAAGAACTGCGGCTATGACGTCGGGTGAAGTGCGACACCAGCCGAAGCCAGACCCAGACTTTGGAATCCGGCCGACCGAAGGGCTGCCTGACGACAGGACAACCCATTTGTAAGGACTGCAGATGCATTCCTATCGGACATCTACATTTATGGTAGGTACAAAACTGTACTTTCTGGGCAATGAATAACCCTGTTAATTTATGTGTGTTATTACCATAGACACTATTCACTTTTTGCATGTAATGAGGACAGCAGACCTAATTGTACCCAGCGTGTTGAAACATACCTGCATACTTAAAACTAACTGAAAGCAGTGTAACATTTCATGTCGTTCAATGACTACTTAAAACACAAACATTGCAAATGCCACAGAACAGACTTTCATAAGTGCTTTTTACTGCTGCTGCTTTTTAGAATGGCTAAATTGCTGTCTTTTATGAAGCCTGAATTGTACTACTTTGACTCATCTCCCATACCCCTTCACACCTAACTTCCCTAGCTGTCAAAGTGCTAAGGGTAATTTGAGCTGTTACCTGCTATGATTGACAGCTCACAGCAGGAGACTTGACTCGTACTGTTTTCTTGTTCTAGCCTTTACGTTCTGTATGAGTAGGGGAAGGACCAAGGGGCTGTGACATCACAGCATGGATTGGTTTTTAGGACTGTCATGGTGATGTCAGTTTGGGGAGGGAATTGGCCAGAAAACTACCTGTATTCATTGGCCTTGATGACGTCAGTGAATTGGAGATTTCAGCAAGCTTCTCCAGGGTGGGATCAGGGTTGCCAGACGTCGCTGTTTGAGCGGGACTGTCCCAAGATCCGCAGACCAATCCTGAGTCCTGCACTACCTCTTAAAATCCCAGTGAAAACAGCCCACTATTCCGCATTGAACAGAAGAGGCTCTGCTTTGTGATTTTTGATTGGCTTGTATACTGGCATATGAGCCAATCTTAAATAGTAAAGTGGAGCCACTTCTATTCAGTGTGAAACAGTGGGCTGTTACACATTGAACAGAAGAGGCTCTGCTGTGCGATTTTTGTTTGGCTTGGATGCCGGCATATGAACCAGTCAAAAATCGCAAAGCGAAGCCACTTCTGTTTAATGCGGAACAGCAGGCAATTACGCATGAAAGACCTTTTTGTTTTAGTCTTTGCTTAGCTTGAAGGACCCCCCCCCCCCTTCCATAAATCTGGCAACCCTGGGCGGGATAAAACCTTTTTGAAAGTGAAACTACCACAGTACATAAGGTACAGTTCTAGCAGAAAGAAACAGTTGATATAAAATATTTTAAATGATGTATTGTTGTTGATTCATAACAGGGAGAGTAAATAGGGAGAAAAGGACAGAGAAGTTGAGTATTTAATAGAATCCCATTGTTGTCCTTTAACTTGAATGAATAACATCAGTCAGTGACCTTCGTCTGCAGACAACCCCAGTAACCTAAAGCCAACTTAATTTACGGTATATGTCAGCTACCAGAATGTGATAAAATAAAAGCAACTACTATTAAGAAATAATTTATTTTAACCCCCTACACACCAATGCACAACACAGATGTGATAATCGGTTTCAGCATTTCTAGGACTGTGATTTTATACTCTGGTATTTGGCTACATCAAATGAATGAATAAATACTTAAAATCTGCCACATAGGATTTTGTCTTCACACCTCACTGAAAATGTGCAACCACCCCTTATGTCTCTTCCTTTTTATATCAAGAATCACAGAGAAAGCTAAAAATAATAGTGGACAAAGGACCAAAATAGTAAGGCCTTTCTGAATCTAATTATGGAGGCTGCCAAAAAAGCAATTACTAGAAAATGGAAATGAAAGTCTAAATCAACTGTACTAGTAGTAGTGAATAAAGTAACACAAATATAACAACTGGAATTTGGATCTTTAAAAAAAGGTAGGAGCAAATTACATAGGAAGAAATGTAAATTGTGGGAACAATACACAATAGAGGAGGAATGAGGTTTAAAAAAAGGCAGAACTTGAATGAGCTATGTAATGTCCGACAGTAATTGGGTTGATAAGTGATGTAATGTTTGCAACTATGATTATGTCAGTATAGTTTGTGATGTAAAATGCAGCTGGGATTATGTCGATGCAGTTTGTTTTCATTTAAGTAAATGTATGATTGCCTGTGTCATAAGTGATGATGAAGTTTTTTGTTTTAAAAAAAAAAAAAAAACAGGAAAGGCTATTGCCTTTATATACTTACAAATTTGCTAGAGTCACAGGCTTTGTATTTGTGTTTTTATTATTTTTGAAGGCCATTAATTCTGCATTCCCCATTTATTTGCCAGAAAAAAAACAAACTTTGAGGAAAATACCAAAATATGACACACAACATTAGAAATATTCTGCAAATTCAGGGACAGTTTAGAACACAGATATAACTGTCAGTTACAGACACGTGAATAACTATATATCAGATGTTTGGATCCATCGAATGAATGAGTAAATGCAGAAGTAACTGTCACACAGGAATTTGTCTCTGATCACTGCTATCAGAATGCAGTGCACTAACAACACCTTATTTGTCTTGGCGTCTTATCTCAGGACTCCAAGAGAAGGCTAAAAAAAATGATGAGGCCAAAATCAGGAACAGCTGTTGCTTTTATATACAATGATAAATTTGCTAGGATAACAGGTTTTGCGTTGGAGTACTTTTTGTAGGCGGAGTCAAATTCAAAAGTTTTCAATTATGACCGATAACAGTCCTCGCTGATTTGCCAATTACACATTTTTTTAAACCGATAAAAGTATGATGCAAGATCAGGGGCATTTGAGAGACTATATGACAGAATTGTTAAAATAACTGGTTTAGCATTAGCATGTTTTTTTTTTTTTTTTTTTGACTGATATGAAGTCTGACCCTCAAATATTTGCCATTATTCAGTGATTTCAGTCATCAATGATTTACCAGGAAAACTACGAATTTGATGAAAAACAGATTAAAATACAAGTTTAAAATCTGGACATTCTGCAAAATTCTGTACAGTTGAGGTATGTAGCAATCACCATTGATTTGCCAGACCAAACATTTTACAAAGGAAAAATTTAAAAAAAAATTGTGATGCAAATTCAGGAGCAGATGAGAGTTTATATCCTCCCATACATACATACATATATTAAAAAGACCAAAATATGATGCAGATAGGGGGACAATTGAGAGCTTACATGCCTCATACATATATAACATTCACAGAGACTCACACCCCAACCTACTTTCATTCTTCATGCTGGTAACAAAAAAAAAATATATGCATCTCTCTCTCTCTCTCTCTGTGTTTGTTTGTGTCTTTCGGCTTTTCCCGGTTAGGGGTCGCCACAGTGGAACTCCAGTCCGCTAATGATTTATATATATATATATATATATATATATATATATATATATATATATATATATATATATATATATATATAAATAATACTTTCAATGAAACTTTGTTCCCATGCTTGTACTTCCTGTCTCACGTTACATACTTTCTTCTTCCTGTCTAAGACTGTGTTGGTCACCTGCGGCAGCCTGAACCAATAGGAAGGGCTCCCCCACTGCTTCTTGCAGCAGCTTAGTGAGACACTTGTTGAGCGAACTTCTACTGGTGCCTATTAAACCTGATTGATGGTTAGGCAAGCCTAATACCAGGCTGTGTTCAAGGTAAGTATGGCAGTCAAATTAAGCCAATTTTTGTTTCAGAACTCCTTTGAGCTCTGTAGACCTGAAATGAAATAGAAAGTCAGCTATGACTTTCTGAATTAAATTAACATAGATTTTATTTTTCTGTTTTTAGTTGAGGGATTGCATCCCAGCAAGCCAGTACCTCAAGCCTCCTCTGGATCTGAGTGTATTGCAGACACCTGAATTAGACCACTAGAAGCAGAATGAGAGGGCAGTGGTAACAGTAAACAGAATTCTGGAGTATATCCTCAAGGAGAAAGTTTCTAGAAGCATCAACATACAGAGCGTTAACGACCACTCATATGTTTCAACTTCTTATCTCAAGAGAAGTTGTTGAAATAAGGGGAACCTAGTCTCTCTAGTCTTCCATGATCTGTTGAAGGTTTTGAACACTGATTCTCGCTCACAGAAAATTGTCCTACCAAAGTCTTGGATACACACAGACGCACACACTGTTTTCCAGCTGCCTGTCCTGCAGACAACAGTGTTAAATGGCAAAATAACATCTCTTTCCTTCCTTAGCATTTGGAGTCCTCCAGGGCTCTATTCTAGGCCCTCTTTCATTTAAGATATCTGTAAATGACCTCCACTCAGCAGTATACATGCAAAAATCATGTTTTATGTGGATGACTCCACTCTGATCTGTGTTGCTAACAAAAAAAAAAAAAATGGAAACACTGCAACAATTAACCCCTATTGAAACATGACTATCTGATTCCCAAATTCTAAACCCTCCAAAAAATCCAAGTTCATCCTGTCAAAAATAACTTTCTACCCAGAAATCTCTCTTCAGTAGACAAACCTGGACTCATCTCATTTGAGACCAGTATACACGGGGCAAACATAATTTTGGTGAACAAGATACTGTCAGGGAGATGTGAGAATATCACTCTAAACAAGAAAGATGGGAGGAGAATGGAGGAGAGACAGGTAGCAAACTATGGGGATTAAGTACTCCTTGAATCTTTTAAAGTACTTTTTCACCGAGAGGGTTTCAGACCCCCTGAAATGGCCTTCCATAATGGGCTGTAGAGAAGAAATTGACAGAGGTATTCAAGAGAGTTTTAGTTTTCTACTTCATAGGCTCTCTAAGATTGGCAAAACCCCTTTTCTGTTTTCCTAACTCATGCCAGTAGTTTTGGATGTTCTTTGTGTTTCACTGTTGCAGTCATCACCTGTGGGTTATCCCTGCTGTGGTAGCCCTCGGATACCAGAGTCAGTGTTTTTACATCAACAACATCATTACATCAGTCTTTCTTGCCGTGGAGCCCATAGCAGAACAGTTCGCATGAGTGCTGGTCGGTCGCTACCAGAGTTTGAATTTCAGCTGAAAACGTCTAAAGCTAAGTACCATGTCGGGGACCCTTTTTTTTTTTGCACTAACCAAAGTCCGAAAAAGTTAACAGTTGTCTCGCCTGTGGAAAGCAGATCCCACACCGAGACTTCCATTCTTACTGTGTCACTTGTTTAGGCCCAATCCACAATGTTCCCCATTGCCCGTTCTGTGCCCTCTTTAAAGCGAGAACCATTAGCCATAGAGCTCTTAATGTAGACAGTTATTTTCATGTTCCTTCGCATTCCGATATGGTGTCCATCAGCCAACAATCCGTGGACATTCTGAAAAAAACTCAGAGATAAAGATAGAGACAAACCACACAAGGTTAAGTCTTCCTACGACGCTTCCGCTAAGCAGGTCGTCAGCTCTCCAGAATTCCGTGAGTTGCTTTCGCAACCCCTGATGCCTGATTTGATATCTACGCAGCCCTTTACCGAGACCCTTTTGGAGTCCAGTATGCCGCAGAAATCTTCGTCTTCTGAGCTTTTGGCCGTCTCTGCCTCGGTTGGGTCTGGAGCCGCGACGCAGGCACCAGCTTCGAAGGAGGCCTTTTGCACAACCAAATCTATACCAAAAAACTCTTCTCATCCGAGTACCGTTCCTCTCAGACAGATTCTCTCAGGTCTAGAAGCCAGGCCACTCCTAGAAAATCTGCTTCTAGTCATCATCTTGCTCCTGCTCCACCACTCCAAGCACAAATGTTTAAAATGGAAGAGGATCTCATCTCCCTTATCCGGGGTAGTCAGGCCACAACTTCTAAAAGGCACCCTTCTCCAGAAATTATGACGGAACAGGATTCTGAGGAATCTGACTGTTCAGATTTTGAAGAAGAACAGCAACCTCTGACTGCTTATGAGGATTCAGAAGCAGAGAATTCCATCCCTTCTGCCTCCCCTCCAGAGGACCTTTCCTTTGGGGAAACCCTTCACACCCTCAGGGAACATTTCCAATGGGAATCTCAGGACTTCCCCCAATCTAAGAAAAGACTTGTAGAGTTTCTGGACCTGCCCCAGCACAGACCCCTGGCCATCCCCCATATTTTAGAAGTGGTGGATGATGAATCCAGCTTAACAACTGATGCCTTGCCACCTGCTCTCAGTAAGCCTGACCGGTATTAGAGTACCGGATTCTCACAAATACCTGTACAGAAATCCTGCTGCAGACCCAGAGGTCATTATGCAGGGACCTAAAGGAGCTAAGACTAGTTCCGCCAAGAATCTTATTCCTTCTGTCAAGGATTCCAGAGCTCTGGACAGATAGGGTAAAAAAGTATACACCTCTGCAACCTTAGCTATCAGAGCACTCACTTGTCAGTTCCATATGTTAAAATATCAGCAACACACTTTGGAACTATTAAGACAAAGTAGTTCATCCTTTCCTGACTCTGCCAATTCAAAAGAATTAGCAGATTTACTGCACTCTGCTTGTCAAGTGGCCAGACCCCCACTACACTGTGGATATGATACCTAGAAACCTGTAGCAGGGCAGCAGTGTCAGGATCTGTCATTAGGAGACAGGATGGCTGAAGGAACAACCTCTCCCTGATCATGTCAAGTCTAAACTTATCGATGCACCCCTGGATAAGGAGGTCTTGTTTGGAGTAAAAGCAGAAGAGGTGCTTAAAAAGATGGAAGACAAAGCAAAATCTATTCAAACAGCAAAAGATTTCCTTCAGGTTCAACATCCCAGGTTCAGCAGGAACTTTCCCTCTAAGGACTGGTCCTTCCCTGCATGTAGCAGACAGGGCCAAGGTAAGCCCCGCAGGGACAGACCATCTAGGCCCCTATCCCAGGGCCAGCAGAGAAGCAAACAGTGGACCACTTCTACCCCAAAGGCAGGGAATTTTAAGCCACTCTTCTATGGCAAAAACTCCCAGTGACTCCCTGTCCCCCCTCTACCCTCCCTTCACTCACCAAAAGCTAGGAGGAAGGCTCTCACTCTTCAAAAAAATGGCTTTCTGTAACAAAGGACCAATGGGTCTTAAAGATCATTCTTCAGGGATACAAATTCTCCTTGAGCAAAGTCCCAATTCCAAGAGGGTACCCAGATGTACCTCCAAATCAGTGGGCAGAGTCATTGACACAGGTCCAAACTCTCATATCCCAGGGGGGCAGTAGAACTTGTCCCCTCAGATCAAACAGGCAAAGGCTTTTATTCCAGACTATTCCTTGTTCCCAGAAAAGGGAGCACTTGGCACCCCATCCTGGATCTATCCATTCTGGACACCTCCCTGGTGGTCCCCAGATTCAAAATGCTAACTCTGCAGCAGCTGCTGCCTATGCTGACTAAAAATGCCTGGCTAGTGACCCTAGACCTAAAAGATGCCTACCTCCACATCCCCATAAGGGAATCCTGCAGGAAATTCCTGCGCTTCAGAGTAGGATCACAACACTTTCAATTCTCTGCGCTACCCTTTGGCTTATCTACTGCACCCAGAGTATTCACCAAACGCTTAGCCCTAGCCGTAGCATTTTGCAGACAGAGAAATATACAGCTTTACCCTTACCTGGACGACTGCCTCATTCAGGCATAGTGCAAAGAAAAGCTGCTCCAGGACCTACTCTTTGTCAAATCCCTCCTAACTTCCCTAGGGTTCCCCATCAATGAGAAGAAATCAAAGAAAACTCCCACCAGGAAGATAATTTTCTTGGGAGCTCTGCTGGACACAGCATCCCAAATGGCCTCCCTATCCCCAGAAAAACAGAGCTTCTTGCTTCTCTACTTTACCCAGCTGGCTACCAGAAGCCACCTCACTGCAAGGAAGTTCCTGCAAGCCCTGGGGTACATAGCTTCTTGCATCCTTCTAATTCCTCTGGCCAGGCTTCACATGAGAAAACTTCAGTGGTATCTAAAGAACCTTTGGTGTCAGCACTCTGTGTCTAGAGACCTCTCTCCCTCTGATCCCATGTATAAGGGCCGAGTTTTTCTGGTGGGCAGAGGCCTGTGCCAAGAACAAGGGTTTTCCCTTCATCCTCTGCCCTACCGGCCAGGCCATCACCACAGACGCCTCAGACATTGCTTGGAGTGCTCACCTAGCAGACAGGTGCACCCAAGGTCTTTGGGATGCCCAGCATCTTCCCTTACACATCAATCAGAAAGAAGTGATGGCAGTACAAAAGGTTCTGACATCCTTCAAACCCCATCTCAGGCCAGGGGTTCTCCTTATAAAAACAGACAACACCACAGTAATGTGGTATATCAACAAATGGGGGGACTCAATCTTACCCTCTGTGCAGGCTAGCCATGAACCTCTGGCTGACAGCTGCCTCCATGGGTCTACACCTAATTGCCCAATACTTACCAGGGGTCAACAACACCCTGGCAAGACCACCTTAGCAGAAACCAACTGGACCCCCACAAATGGCAGCTCCACAGGGAAATCTTTCTGCAAATCACTCAGGAGTGGGGGATTCCGAAGGTGGATCTCTTTGCTTCGTACCTCAACCACCAGCTGCAAAAGTTCTGTACCAGGGAGTATCACTTCATAGTGTGGAAGGTGGATATCTTGACCTTCCTCTGGAACTCCCTCTTTGTGTACATATTCCCTCCTCTGCCTCTTATTCCCAAGATACTGATCAAAATAAGGGAGGAGAGACCAAAGGCCATCCTCATTGCTCCAGATTGGCCCAGACAGCATTGGTACCCCTTACTGCGCAGCCTGACGTTTACAGCCTCCCCAACCAGCTTCTCCCAATCTCATACTTCATGACCCAGGTGGTGGGGGGGGGTACTGCATGCAGACTCTCAATCTTTCAGGATGGCTTATACTTTAAAAGCTAACAAGGTGTCCCTGTTAAGCAAATGGGGCCTAGACATTATCACAGAGGCCAGAAGGCCCAGCAGCAAAAAATCTTATGCAGGGAAATGGAAAAGATTCTTCTCCTGGAGCCAGTCCAGAGGGGCCAGTACCTCACATCCTTCTATCCCTCTTATCTTGGATTACCACCAAAAGTGGCTTCTCCTTCTCTTCTATTAAAATCCTTGCCTTGGCCATTTCAGCCCATTACGATTCAGACCTTACCCCTCTTCTCTCATCCTTTGATTAAACAATTTCTCAGAGGGCCTTCTAATGTCAGACCTCCCAGAAGGCCTCCCACACCAGCCTGGGACCTGAATTATGTTTTAGAAAAACTAACCTTGCTTCCATTCGAACCTGCTGCTTCAACAGAATTGAAATACCTCTCTTGGAAGACTGCCTTCCTACTAGCTATCACCTCACCCAGAATGGTTTCAGAACTTCAGGTACTCATGGCTTTTGAGCCCTTCATCATTTTCCGTGCAGACAGGGTCTCCCTGAGGACCAATCCCTCCTTTATACCCAAGGTGGTATCTGATGTGACCCTCAACCAGGCCATACACATACCCACCTTCTTTCCCAACCCTCAAAACAAGGGGGGAAAGAATTATGCACTCGCTAGATATGCCCAGACAACTCGGATACTATCTGGACCGTACTAAACCCTTCAGAAAACAACAGCTTCTTGTCAGTTTTGCCCAGGGGCAGAGGAGAAGCCCATTTCCAAGCAAACCATTTCCAAATGAATATCACACTATATCCATTTCTGCTACAGACTACTTGGGAATGCCCCCCCCCCCAAGTCTTTTCTTGCCCATTCTACTAGGGCAGCCTCCACTTCCACAGCTTTCCTCAGAGGAGTCTCCACCAGGGACATCTTGGAAGCTGCCACCTGGACCTCTGTTCATATCTTTACAAAGCATTACCACCTACCTCTTTTTTCTAAGTCTAGGGCAGGGTTTGCCTGTGCAATTCTGCAGGGCTTGATGACCCATGCCTAAGGCTCTAACCTATCCTTCCTCCCCTCACCTAAGCTTTTGAAATCTTCCCACAGGTGATGACTGCAACAGTGAAACACGAAGATGTAGGCCTGGTTTCCCTCCATCCATCCCCCTTATATCCTCTTCCCGTAGGGGGACATAAGCTTCCCACTGTGGCTTTAGCCAACAGGACCACTTTACCTTATTTCTTTGTGCTTCTGATGGGTTAGGGCAAGAAAAACTGATTTAATGATGTCGGCTGCCTTGCTTTATAGCACTGATGACCTGATGTCAGACTATGACTGCAGCCAACCCAGAAAAACATTGACTCTGGTATTCGGGCCAGCCGAGGGCTACCCCAGCAGGGATAACCCACAGGTGATGACTGCAACAGTGAATACAGTCGAACATCTACATTTATGGTAGGTGTACGCAACTGTACTTTTTGTAATTGCTTTTGACAGCAACCTTTCTAAACTCATGCATATTATCCAAGTGCTCCCTTATATTCCCTTTAGACTTCAACAGTTGCTCCGGCTCTTGTTCTGTAAAATTCCCCTTCATCTGTAGCACTTCCCTCTAAATGTTTCATATTACTTCTTCACCATATTTCTTTGGCTCGTTTGTACCATATTTTTAAGTGCCAGTTTCATTTTATCCTACCTCACAGGTATCCCTTCTGAATAAATTTGCATCTTCCCTAACAGTCCCTGAATCATTTCCACTACACACACCTCTTAAAATGAGTGGAATTTAAGGAAAGTAGGAAAGAGCCAGTGTCTCATTTTTATTTGATTACATTGCATCTTTTTTTAGTCTTTATTGGTGCACAATCTGAAATAGTTATTGTAGTTTCAAAACTTTCAAATACCCCTGCTCCTGTGAAATATAACTTCTGTTCACTCAAACCTAGTTATTGTCCTTTGGGAATAAAATGTCAATTTTCTGAGAGTTCCTACTAGTAATCTCTCAGTTTTCCATCTCAAATATTCTCGTATATCTCCAGAAATCTACTATCCTTTGTTCTATCTACCTTCATCACTCCCTATACAAATCTGAAATCCCTACGTTCTTCACACAAAATATTCTACATACCTCTAAACCTAACAACAAGGCTGGGGAATCTCTGTTCTCTAATGCTGTTGGAAAAACTTGAAATCTTCTCCCCATTGACCTTTCCTCTCTTCCCTCTCTATCACTCTTCAAAAACAGACTGAAACTCTACCTTAGAACACACTGGTTGTGCCCCTGTACTAAACCTAACTAGGCATCTATCCGTCTGATTAAAATTAGCTATGCCTACCCCAGACTACTCATGAACTAGTATAGATTCTTTTACCTATAAATACAGATTCCCTCCTAAACTACACTGTGTCCAGTCTCTCTAAATACTTCCTACTGAAGAATATTTTTTTTATTTTTTTATTTGTATATAATTAACCTGTCTTCTCTTTTGACTTTAGTCCTTCTTTTTATGTATTATACCTGCGTATTGTATAGTATAAGCATTCTTGCACTATAAGTACTTTGTTTTTGTCATCACAGAATATGTTGTAACCTGTAATATGCACTGTATACAATGAATGCTGCTATTTAGTCATTTTTTTTTCTCTTGTACCTGGAATCTGCATTGTTTATTATGAATATTTTTATTTAGTCATATTTTGTGTATTGATTACTAAGTTTTTCACTTATTTGTCTTGGAGCTTATGTCCCCGGGCCTCTACTGAAAATGGACATATATCCAGTTAGACTAGCCCGGTCAACAAATGTAAAATAAATAAATAATAATATTAACCCTCCTAGGTCCCTTTGATACATCTTCACTACTGCACATCAAGTTTGTTTCCACACCCGTTTGCAATATTCCCAGCTAGAAGCTAATTCCTTCTCCCATAATTAAGTTACCTAATAGTTTTAGGTGGAATATAAATACATGCCAGTGTAATCTACCTTCTCTGCCAGTAGCACCCTATTGCCACAAATATGACATTGTGCATTTCTTCACTTCCTCTGTCATTATTGGAGCCCCTCTTGCAATCTGTATTATTATCCCACTTTACTTTTGTCCCTGATATTCTGCTGAATGGCCATTCTGAAATTCTTTCATTGCCAAATTTGCATATTCTTTTTTCTGTCTCCTGTGACATTGCTGTTTTGTACCCTGCACTACTTAATATAATTCAGTACTCATTGCCTTTTGTCCATAGCTGCAATGCTCTTAACATGCCATGAAGTGATTGATAAGGCAGTCATTCGATAGGATGCTGCTACTTTTAGTCTACACATTTTTTTTTAAATGTTTCCACCTTACAACTTAAATGTACACATACTCAAAACAACTCTCACTTTAACATCACAGCAAAAGACAACACCACTGTACACCCAACAGAACACACCAAATTGCTAGGAGTGGAAATAGACAAACTAAAATTTGGAATTCACATATCCATGAACAAAAAAAAAGTCCACAAAAAACTAGGAGCATTATACAGAAATAAGCAACTTCTCACCAAAGCAGCAACGATTTCAGTAGCAAATTCCCACCTTCTCTCCACCCTGCTTTATGCCTCTCCAATATATACCAACCTAAGGCAATGCGATCTAAACAAGCTCGAGACCTGCTACAACAAAATCGCCAAACTTGCCTCAGGGGTGTCCTAACGTAGTCACCACTCTCTCTCACTTGCTGAACTGGGCTGGTTTAAACTACCTTACCTCCTTCAATGGTATCAACTCACACTCGCCCACAAACTAGTAAATCATCCACTAAAAGTCCCATCCCTCCAGAATCTACTCCAACCCTATCGCACCACCAGACCACTAAGATCCAGCAACAAAAATCACTTACAGGTGACTAAAGCCAATAACTCTGCTGGAGAAGCATTATTCTCTTGCACCATAGTCAAATTATAGAACTCCCTCGCACCCACAATTACCTCCGTACCATCATGCACCCACTTCAAAACTTTACTAAAAGCGCACCTAAAATTCCAGATATGTTGCATCTGGTGGGTAATACTTTCTTAATTTCTTATTTTAACATCATTAGCATTATCAGGAGTCACTAATGAGAGTTCCCCTTCCCTCTCACATTTAAAGTTCCTCTGCATACTTAACAGAATTGTTTTATGTTGCATCATGCACTCTTCAAGAAGTTTATTATATACATAGTAAAATAGAGAATTTTTACTTGCTTGTGAATTAATGTTCCTTCATTATCCTTCTAAACTTTAGTAACAAAGTGAGCATTATACTTGAAAGTCCTCATGTCAGTTTCAGTCCAACAGCTTCTTGTTTTTTTCTTTTTACCTCTACTCCCACCACCACACACACATCTTGCAAAACCACAGATGTTCGTGTTTCACTGTTGCAGTCATTACATTTGGATAATCTGCTGGCAGGTTGCCCTCAGTCAGCCTGATTAACAAAGTCTTGGGTCCTGTGTTGGTTGCTGTGTTTTCTTCCATGATGTCAGGTCGTCAGGGGTATAAAACATGCAGCCGACACCATTACATCAGTCTTTCTTGCCCGCGCAGTGCCCAAAGCAAAAGCAATTCACAAGTGCCGGTCGGCTGACTCCTGAAATTTTCGTTTTTTGAGTTTCAGAACCGAAGTCTTAAAACAAAAAGCTAAGTACCCCGTTGGGGAAACTTTTTCTTGCTCCTTACCGATGTCTGTAAAAGTTAATAATTGTATTACTTGTGGGAAGCAAATACCTCGTAAGGACTTTCCTTTGTACTGTATTCCTTGCCTAGGCCTTGACCACGACGTACCTTGCTGTCAGTTTTGTGCTTTAATCAGCGCGCTATCCGTCGTCGGTACATTTTTGTTCAAAATATTTCGGTTCTCTGTTTAATTATCCAGAAATGACATTTGTTAACCATCCGACTGCCGGAATACCAAAAAACGCAAAGAAAAAGACAGGCCGTTGAGGTCCAAAACTGCCAACGACGCTTCTCCTAAGCCAGTCAACAGTTCGCCGGTACTCGGTGAGGCGCTTTCGCAGCCCCTGATACCCGCTACTTCTGATTCGCAGGCCTCTACTGAGACCCATTCGGAGTCCAGTATGCCGCAAGATACTTCACATATGGAACCCATGGATGTCTCTGCCTTGGATGGGTCTGGAGCTGCTGAGCAGGCACCAGCTTCCGAGGGTGTATTCAGGCCTACAGACTTGCATATTAAACAGACTCCAAATTCAGTGTTAAGGCCGAAATCTCGATCTGTATCTAAAAAACTGACGCCCAGGCCACATGTTCAGGCTCCTATGCCTAAAAAACAAATTATCAAAATGGCTGAAGATTTAATTATTCTAATCGGGGGTAGTCAAACCCCCCCCCCCCAAGAGACCTAGGATTGAATTTGACTATGAATCTTCTGAACAGGTCTCTGCTGCTTCTGATTCTTCTAATGATCTGGATTTGTCCATACCTACTTATGAGGACTCTGATGCAGAGGATTCGATTCCATCTGCTTCTCTGCCTGAGGATTTCTCTTTTGGGGAAACTTTACATACCTTAAGGGAGCATTTCCACTGGGAAAGTCAGGATTTCTCTGAATCCAAAAAGAGGCTTAGGGATTTCCTCCTCCTTCCTCAGTATAGGCCTTTGGCTATACCTCCTGTATTAGATATTGTTGTGTTTTCGAAATCCAGTATGGCCCCTGATTCCTTGCCTCCAGCACCTAGCAAACCAGACAGATACTACAGGGTTCCTGACTCACACAAATTCCTTTTCAAGAATCCTGTTGTGGACCCCGAAACTATTTCTCAGGGGCCCAAGGGCATTAAGGCTTCTACCGCTAAAAATCCTACCCCTTCTGATAGGGACTCCAGGGCACTGGATAGATGGGGTAAAAAGGTAACAATCAGGGCTTTAAACTGTCAATTTCATATGCTAAAATATCAACAGCATATCATGGGACTGCTTAAACAGAAAATGATGTTGATTTCTGATTGTGTGGAGAATAAAGATTTACAGGATTTACTGCATTCAGCTGAACAAGTTGGCAAACATACTTTGCAATGTGGTTTTGATTCTTTAGAGGCCTCTTGTAGGGCTGCTGTTACTGGGTCTGTGTTTAGAAGGCATGCTTGGCTTAAGGAGCAGTCTTTGCCTGATCATGTTAAAGCAAAACTTTTGGATGCTCCTTTACAGCAGGATCGCCTATTTGGCAATAAGGCAGAAGAAGTTCTAAAAAAGATGGAAGATAAAGCTAAATCTATGTAAACTGTGAACGATTTCTTACAAGTGCAACCTCCTAGATTTAGTAGGCATTGGCCTACTAAGAACTGGTCCTTTCCAGCTCTTTCCAGAGCCACTACGACCAAACCCAGACATTCCAAAAGCACCAGGTTTCAGTCCCAAGGGACTTTCAGAGCTAAGCAATGGGGTGCTTCCACTTCCAAATCCGGAAACAACAAGGCACCACCCTATGGTAAATAGTCTCAATGACTTCCCTTTGAAATTACCAAGCACTTACCTCTTAGCCACCCCTTTGGGGGGAAAACTGTCTCTTCATTCAAGAAACTGGCAACTTAAAACCCAGGACAAATTAGGTTTTAACCAGTGTCCCAGGGATACAGATTTCATTTCCACATGCTGCCAACTCCAAATGGGTGGCCAGACCTGCCCCCAAATCAATGGGCAGAGGCTCAGAAACAAGTTCTTTCCCTCCTAAACATGGGGGCTATTCAGCTTGTACCAGAAGAGGAAGAAGGGACAAGGTTTCTATTCCAGACTTTTCCTAGTACCCAGAAAAGACAAACCATTGTGACCAATTCTGGACCTGTCTACTCTAAACACCTTTCTGGACATTCCAAAATTCAAGATGTTGACTCTTCACCATTTACTTCCTATGTTAGGCAAGGATGCCTGGTTGGCAACTCTCGACTTAAGAGGCTTACCTGCATATCCCAATCAGGGAATCTTGCAGAAGATTCCTATGCTTCAAAGCAGGCTGCATGCATTATCAGTTCTCTGCACTGCCCTTTGGCTTGTCTACTGTGCCCAGGGTATTCACAAAGTGCCTGGCTCCAGTAATTGCATTTTGCAGGCAAAGAAATATTTAGATTTATCCATACCTGGACGATTGTCTAATTCAGGCAGAAAATCAGGCCATTCTTCAAATCATCTGTCGTTTGTAAAAAGACTTCTAACGTGCCTAACAAAAATAAATCTCAACTGGTACCCTCTCAAAAGATTACATTCCTGGGTGCAAGCTTGAATACAACTGTCCAGATGGCTTTCCTTACGCCAGAAAAGAAAATTCATTTGGTGACTTACTTCAAACAGGTGGCCACAAAACCCTGCTTGTCTGCAAGGCAAATACTGCAAGCCTTGGGGTTCATGACCTCCTACATTCTTCTAATCCCATATGCAAGACTGCATATGAGGAAACTTCATTGGTACTTAAAAAGTTTATGGAGTCAACATTGTCACAGCCTGGAAACAATGATTCCTATCATACCTTGCCTGCGCCTAGAATTCCTATGGTGGGCATATATATTATATATTATATATATATCTATATATATATATCTATATATATATATATATATATATATATATATATATATATATATATTATATAATATATATTATATAATATATATTATATATTATATATATATATATATATATATTAAATGTATTGGCTTATATAATGCTTAATTAGTTAATTCATTTTGTCTGATGAAGTCTAAGCTACAGGCTGACGAAAACGCATGTACTGGATGTGTAATAGCGTTTACGAACTTTGTGATCTAGTTTTGGACGTTTTATACTTTGAATAAAGTGCGGATTGTGTGCGCTGTCTCTGGATTCCTTTTGTTATCAGTTTTGTGTTTTGCTGGCTCCTTTTGGCTGTTTTCTTGGTTGGGAGCACAGCTATGGCAGACAGCTCACACTCATCTTGCCGTGAGGAAGTTGGGCAGACCCGCAAGCTTATCGGACAGCTCACTGAGCTGATAGAGTTACTCACGCCGATGTGCGTTGCTCTGACTGGCAGGAAGTCAACGGACGTATCTAACAAGCAGGAAGGGACCGAAAGGTTGAGAGGAACCAAACAGAAGAGGAAAAGGCTATATCATGATTCCGCTCTACGTCCGAAGATGGGGCAGAACCGAACGGTGGCACATTTGACCCTGCCATTACACCAGCTATTTTGGGCTCTTCAACTACAGTAGAACTTTCTTCCGAGCACAAGCCATCAATGGGCGTGTTGGGACTACTTCTAAAGCTACGGGCAATAATGCTCCAGGTACTGTTC
The DNA here is from genome assembly GCF_019279795.1 of Protopterus annectens. Lineage (NCBI taxonomy): Eukaryota > Metazoa > Chordata > Ceratodontiformes > Protopteridae > Protopterus > Protopterus annectens. The sequence goes on from NC_056735.1 coordinate 364,867,880, forward strand.
CGATTCCACCACCTAATGAGTATTTTAACAATGACAATTTAACTGACTGGCTACATAACCAGCGTGGATTTAATATTTCCACGAATAATGATGATTCACCACAGGATGGTGATTCCTATAGTGTTAAATTAGATAAATTGCATAAATGTATGTACAAATACAAAATGTTATGCATTGAAAATTGTATCTTACAACCTGCATTAAGCACAATATTGTACCTAAGGGCTCAGGGTTTGGAAATACCCTAATAATGTTGAGATAGGGACTGCATACCATAAAGACCTTATAGACATTTTAATAGATGTGGTTTAGAAATTTTGCGACGCATTATTAAAGAAAACACTAAACAGTTAGCTGACCTTGAGGATGAAATTGTTGCTTTAGATAATTTTATCAAACATGATTTGTTCTTCAAATAAAACAGGAAAAAGACAAATATTTTAATTTAAGGTTAGAAATAGATGCAAAATGTAAAACGCTAGAGCAGAGGAAAATTAATAAACTTAAGAGGGACTTGGATGAATATAAAACAATGCAATTACCCATCACCACCATTCAGGGAAACGCACATAATGTCAAAAACCAGACTGACTACATGAGAGGTAATAATTATAAAGGTCAATATAAAAATAAAACACAGAATGGGTTTTGAGGACTATGACAATGAATTACCCCCATTAGAGGACCTAGAGTTACCATATAATGTTCACAGAAAAGGGCAAGGCCCTCAGAATTTTCAGAGAGGGGGAGGAAGAAGGGGGAGAGGGAGGTATTAAGGAATACCCTCTATACCCCCACCACCACTGTTCCCCCACTCACTAGTCCTTTAACCCTTTCTGCATCTTTTACTGAGAGTGACACCAATGGTGATACTGAGATCTTACATACAGGTACTACACATTCCCTCAATAATTTTTCTATTTACAATTTTAGCAATATCATTTTAAATAAGGGACACTTTGATCTCCTCAGTAAGGGATTTAAATTCATTCCAAGTACTCGAGGAGACCTAGTTAAAACCATTATTGATATGAAGCTGTTTCTTAGGAAAATTAACTTGAAAGCTACTTTACCTCCAGCACCATCTAACACTGAACAACCACAAGGTGGCCTTACAAGACGTAGCATTTACAACCCTCCGCTTCTCCCACAACTGAAAAACCTTGAGATGGTATTGGAAAATGGGATTCGTAAAGAATTTAAACAACAACATTTAAAGTACAACTTAACAAAGGAGGAATATGCAACACTAGAAGAATTAAAGAACAACACATCAATTAGAATCATGAAACCAGATAAGGGAGGAGGAGTAGTTATAATGGAGAACATTATATACGAAGGAAAAATGAACAATATTCTTCGTGAAGAAACCAAGTATAGAAATGTTTCCATGGATGAGGTTGAAGTGGCTTATCAAAAGATAGACATGGCACTTGATCACATGATTATTGAAGGAACAATAAACAACAACATGCATAAGTTTCTATCAGTGCCTAAACCAAAGGTTCCAATTATATTTGGTATTCAAGGTCCACAAGAATGTAGCGACCCACCACTCAGACCGATCGTCGGCTGACTGCTCAAAGACGCTGCCTATGGCCAAATTTGTGGACAACAAGATCAAACATATTTGCAACAACTTTAGTCACATTCTGAAAGACTCATGGGACCTACTTAGGAACATTACATCTACCCTCTATTCGGAGAATTTAATTTTTGTTACCATTGATGTGGTGGACCTTTTACTTGTATCCCACACAATGAAGGAATGAGGATCTTTGAGGACATTATTTTTATGGACAATACCTTGACACACATAGAAAAGGTTGCTGTAGTGGGACTTATGGACAACATTTTGAAAAATAACTTTCTAACATTTAATGGAGAATTTTTCCAGCAAACAAAAGGGGTAGCAATGGGGGCGGCGTGTGCACCCACTTATGCTAACATAGTCCTTGCAGGTTGGGAATTGAACTACATTTTGAATTCTGAATTCCGACAATATTGGTCCTTATATCGACGTTTTCTTGACGATATTGTTATCTTTTGGACTGGGGGTAGTGACCAACTATCTCTCTTTTTGGAGTATATCAACCACACCACCTCTTTTTTGAGCTTTACACACACAAGCTCGGTAGACAGACTTCAATACTTGGATGTGGAGGTCCAAAAGAACAAAATTTCTAAAGATTTTGAGACCAAAATATTCCGGAAAAATACGTTCTGCAATTCCTACCTACACTTTCTTAGTGCACACCCCCCCCACTGCAAAAGAAACATTGTCAAAGGACAATTTGTTAGAGGTTGTCGAATGACAAGCAAGGACGAAGATTTTTATGTGGAATGTAACACGCTAGAAGCCATGTTCCTCGCTAGAGGATACCCACTCGAGTTCATAAAAAACATTAGAATGGAAGTTGAACAACACAGAAAGACCAAATTTAAACCCATAAAAGGATGTCTAAATGACAAAGCCTTAAGTGAGCACACCACTAAGAGTCAGACAAACATCAACATAAATCATACCCCAGTTGAATCTGACTATCAAATCAGCACTTATCTTGGAATTTAATGGCTTCAACTCCAAGATAAAAAGCATGATCCTCAATGAGTGGGAAAAATTCATCTCTTTCTCAGATATACCGAACATAAAAGGAAAAACACCAAAAATGGTATATAAAAATGCACGTAGCATAAAAAAAGTTTTAGAGAACAATCTCAAAAAAGATCCTCATCACTACTTGGAGAGGGCATGCCTTAATAACACCTCATATGGAACATTTCATTGTGGGCACTGTAAACAATGTCCCTATATTTCCAACAAAAGAGAAATTTACATTGAAATAAGGGACATTAATATATATAGCACTGGTTCATTCAACTGTGAGTCCCAGGAGTGGTTTACCTTGCAATGTGTACAAAATGCAGTTCGTATTATGTTGGGAAAACAGAAAGAGTATTGAAGAGGCGGATTTATGAACATTTATATGAGATACAAAAAGCAAAGGACACCAATGCATTGTACAAACACACAAAGAACTGTAAAGAAGCCACATTCTCCTTTTTGTTTTAGAACAAGTTAAAAAGAAATAAGAGGAGATCCCTGGGAAGAATGGCTTGAATACAGGGAACTGTATTGGCAAATTTTATTAGAGGCCAACAAATCACCAGGCTTAAATGAATGTATCTCAATTATTCCAGCTCTCAAACTGAGATCAATTCAAGTTTGAAACGCATTAAGTAGTTCTATGAACAGTAGAGGGCACTGTTGTCTATGCTTCTGTTTTTATGTACCTACTACAATTACTGTGCACATAAATACATTTATCAGTTTTAACCTAACAGCTTCATTATATTGTGGGTTCTAGAAACCTAATTGACTACAATATTTTTTAATCAATACCTCTGCTTTTAAATACTGTAATTATTTTAAAGGAAAAGTTTTTTACATATTTATTAGATGATTTTAAATCACTCACAATTTTATTATAATGAGCTCCTCAGACTGTCACTATTTTCATTGGTTTTAACTTAGATGCTTGAATGTTATTGGTCCTTTTAAATGTATTGGCTTATATAATGCTTAATTAGTTAATTCATTTTGTCTGATGAAGTCTAAGCTACAGGCTGACGAAAACGCATGTACTGGATGTGTAATAGCGTTTACGAACTTTGTGATCTAGTTTTGGACGTTTTATACTTTGAATAAAGTGCGGATTGTGTGCGCTGTCTCTGGATTCCTTTTGTTATATATATATATATGTATATATGTGTATATATATATATATATATTATATATATATGTTATATATATATATATTATATATATGTGTGTATATATATATATATATATATATGTGTGTATATATATATTATATATATGTGTGTATATATATATATATATATATATTATATATGTGTATATGTATATATATATATGTGTGTATATATATATATATATATATATATATATATATATATATATATATATATATATACACACACACACACGCATACATATATAAAGACCGATGGAAATAGCAACGTGTGTATTTGCCTCTCAACACATGCTAATTGCATGAAAAAAAACTTTCTTCTCTTCTGCCTGGTGTATAGTAATTGTTTTCGACAAACATGCTGGTGTCACCGTTTGTGGCAGAAGGGTAAAGTATTATCCGTGTTGTCAAGAGCAGCTCTTTCTGTTGATATGACTGCATCTTTATTAATCTAGGTCTTGGCTTCTTTCTTATATAAAAATTTAGCGCATAAGTCACAATGTGCCTTTTCTGTTAACAAATCTTGCTGTGGAATACCAGGCCAGGTGTTTGTAATTTCTTCTAGGTTCTCTGGTACAGCAGAAAGTCACAGGCTTTCTCTGCATGCTCTGAATTGTAGCTGTACAGTTTTTTGAAACCATTCTTCTTGAGAAGCCTTGTATTCAGCTAGTTTTTCCTTCCTTTCAGTCTCTCCACTTTTATTAACTCATCTGAATAGCCTGTTAACGTTTTTGTATTCTTTACAGCCTTTTGTCATTTGACTGTACATATTTCTTTAGTGTCTCACTTGTTTTAAAAACATATAAATGCATTTGATTTATTTTTTCCTCTACATAACTGGAAGCCATATACTGTATTAAGGCCGAAACCTGATCTGGTGTTTGCTGAATAGCTACAAGGCTTTTCCTCACCAAAGTTTTTTCTCCTTTTATGCTTGATTTTGTAATGCTTTCTCCAGATTTCTTCTTTGTTGACATGCAGGCAGTGTAGTGACTAGCCAATAACTGAATTTGACCTAGACAAGTAGGTTTTATTGGCTGCTTTCTTTTTTCACACTGGAAGAGCTCTAACTGACCTGTTGATTAGTGTGGAGTTATCTTGCAAGTCTTCCATGTGGGATGTCGATCTATTCTAGATGCAGCTACTTAGTTCTCAGTGTACACTTTCATTAAATGTTATACACTTGCCTCGGTTTGCAGAACTAGAGGAGGCTTTGTTATAGCTGTCCTCCAGGGAGTCCTGCCCTCTGGCCCCTCTCCTTCTACCATTTCTTTGTAAGGGTTGTCAGTTATCCCATATAGTTATGGCTACAGTATTGTAAGAGTGATTTAACGAAGAACATTCAGTCAAGTTGTGCAAGTTAACTTAATGTAGCAGTAGATGTTTAAATAGTATTAACATCCTCCCTCCATCTTTCTTTTTTATGCACCTTCTCTGGGTGGGGAGGTTTATACTTTTTTCCTGTAGATTTCCTGTTATAACATGACTTAGAGTTTTAGGCTACAGCTGCCCAATTTGGGACAAGAAAGCTCTGAGCTGTGGTACACCCGTACATCTTCCTTATACCTGCATGTACTCGTGTTTAGGGCAAACATAGTGCTCAAAGTAGTAGCCCGAAGCTTTGTAGACTTGCCTGACATCCATTATCCTTCTCAGTATACATCCCATATAGTTATAACTATCACAACAGTGATTTATTTGAACATGTACTTGGTGTGAAATGTTAACTTATATAACTGTACTTTCCCACCATGCTTTCTAATGCAGCTAGTGAATGGACTGGTGTTCGGTGTATCTGTATCTGATAATGTGCTGCGTCTCCAGAAATCTCACATATTGTCCAAACATAAGCATCTTAAATGCTACCTTAGGGTTATGTTCTTTTGGTGATGGAGGTCAGATTGTTTCTGAAAGAGGACAAGGCTAATAGTTTTCGTCCCAAATGCAACATGCTTTGTCCCTTTGTCAATGTTTCCGCTTTTTGAATGGCTGTTGTTGTCTTATCTATTCTACTCTGTGTGTAGTCATGGTTTCTTCACCATTCAGAAGAAGAGGTTCTAATTCCTTTTAGTTCAGCCTTTAAATTGAAATTGGAAGGAGCAACCTTAGCTTTACAGGGGCACCTTTGCTGTTTCAAACCAACAGGTTGCAGATGTCGTTTTCCTTGATGGGCAACTACTTAGTCAGTGCCTTTCTTCCTGTGATCAGCAGTGCAGTGTCAGTTCATGTTAAATGTGTGTGACTTGTATTTTGCCTCTTACTGTGGTTTAAGTATCTTGAGTTATGTAAAAGTAACAGAAAGTGCTACTAATTGTTAGCAAGACTGTTGTTGGAATACTGCCTTATCCAGCTGCTTTACCATGTTTGGGAAGATTTCATTCATAATTGGTTAATAGCTTTAACTGTAATCAGCCAAACCATTAACAATTTATACTGTTTTTTAGGAAAAAAACTCAAATCGGTTATTTTGCTGATCATTACCCAAAAGGCAGATAGTGTCCCTGACACCTGTTGGCATTTGAGACTTCTGTACCTCTTTTCTGCATAGACTACTAGTACACTTTGTTACTGTGATGTTTTTCTCTGCATACATCAACATGTTTAGATTCATGAGTGCTTGGATAGACTAGTATGTCAGGATCTTTTTCAACCAGCCATGACCCTGACCTTCAAGCAGATATACAGAGTGTGGTGATTGATGAACATAAGGTAAAGAAAGGTATTGCATGAAGAAATAGGTGTATCATATTAAATACATCATTCAGGTTTCAGTAAGGGTATTTGCGCGAGTAATCTGTCTCTCTACATTGCCATAGCCCTGATTTACTGAGAGAAAATACATTGTCGAGTGGATCCAGTTGCTTTTAAAAGCTATATATGTGCCCTAACAGGTTCCTGTGCATCAGTGAGCTGTGAATGAATGACTGGGTTTCAGGAGCTGTTGTCTCGGACACTATTGGTGCTTGCTTGTTTCTGGTCTAAAGTATGCATTTCTACTTGCCTTCAAGCTTGAACCCTCAAACGTTAACTAAAAGAACTCCTGTTACCTTGTAGGGCTGTTCACTGTCTGCCAATTTCCAATTTGTCAAGTGTTTGCTCATACACATCTTTGCATAAGGCAACACCTAAATGGTCCTAGAGAAAATTAATGAAGGACTTTTGAAGTTCCAGAATGACCTGTCAGACATTGTTTTTGCTGTGTGACTGTTTAATGTGTGTTTTAAAGAGACTCTACTTAACCATTTATTGCAGTCTTTCAAGACTGGCAGCCGTAGAATTTTAGAATCCATGTTATTTCCATTGGAGCTGATCCAGTAAATAGTCTGATCTAATGTTATCTTTTCCATGCATTCCTCAACTGATGGGTTTCAGATCCAACCTGTAATCTGACTTTGGCTGCTTTTTCCTGACTTAAGATCCATAGCTAAAGCTCTTCCTGTTACCCATAATCCAGTCCCCAACATTACCTCAGATCTTGTTTGCCATTCATAGAGTATAGACTTGATTTGTTGTCTCTGGCTTTAGTTCAGCTAAGTATTTCTTGTAATACTTTCTATTGTAAAGTATTTGGTGTTTTTCTACTGTTTTACTTTCTATTAGTATAGGTCTCTCTCTCTCTCTCTCTCTCTCTTTTTTTTTTTTTTTTTTTTTTAACTGAAGTTCCTTCCCATAACAAAAAAAATTTACTTTAGGCCTCCTTTGCACTTTCTGCATGTTTTCTTTCTTACTAGTATTAACTAGTAGTTGCTGCATTGTTGGTATTTATTGTTTTTTCATGTGTATACACCAGTTCTATTCTCTGTGTAATCTTGTTACCATTGTTAGTAGTATCATCTGTGGTTTCCTTTTCTTTTAGGGACCATGTCGGGCAAACCTCATGTTTTTAAAATAACATGTGGCTTGTAGCCACAAAATGCCAATTTCTGATTCACATCTGAAGTGTGTGTATTGTTTGCGGACAGGTCTTGTAGAATAGGATTGTTCGATTTACATGAACTTAGGTCACCAAGCCATGAGAGAACAACATAATAAGCTCAATTTCAAGTCCCTCATACCTTCTGAATCTTCAAAATCTACATCTAGAGCTTCCCCATCTGGGAAAAATTGTTCGGATAAACACAACAGAGACAAGAAGTATGGGCCCAAAGAAAAGGGCAGAGGGGTGAAGAAGCAAGGCCCTGACCACTTTCAAACTACTAAAATTTCCAAGCCTTCAAATCCCATCAGTGCCTCAGACAGTCTGACTCCTCCTTTGTTGGAACCAGGGTTCTTCCTGGATCTAGTCTGTCCTAGGCTGTGGTCTCTCTTTTTACAGAAGAAACGGTTACAGGGGGCATTGAGGCTCCCACCTTTCATCATTAAGGTCCATCAGGTGTACCAGAAGCTGATGTGGATAGAATGATGAAGATCCTCAGTACTCAGAATCCATTGGGAGCTCTGGGTCCGGATCCCTTCAGATCTGTGAGCTTTGGACCCTCTTCCTTGATTATGGCTGCTACTACCCTATCTAACCTCCAGGTTCGGGGATGCTGGAGTGATGGATCTCTGAGACAAATCTTTGGCGTCAAGTCAGGATCTAAGGGTTTGATGCCAAAGTTGGATAACTTGGCTCCAGCTTCAGTCTTGGAGGAGAATTAGGGTGTTGGTGTTGGTCATGCTGGTGTGGCATGTTTGAATCCTACCTAAAGTGCTGTGATTTACTGTAACATTGACCTGTTCTTCAAGATGTTGTTACCTTAAATAGTTTATATAACTCTACTTTGTCTACTGCCATGTTGGAGATTAAAGTCCTCACCTGTTCATCAGTGACTAATGGACCAGGCAGTGGTAGAGCTTTCCTCCCTCCCTGACTCTGGGCTCATGACTCTGTCTCTTGCTTCGAATGGGCCTATATGTGACCTGTTTTGTATTTGACTTTGGTGATGATACTGCTGGGGCATGTGTTTGCACAGGATGCCTTGGCATAAACTTAAGAAGGAGTTGAGGTACTGTAGCCTGGATGCCCCTTTCAAGAGAAAGGTTTTATTCAGTTTTCTCAGGACCTGGTGGGGCATCTCTTGAAAAAGGAGTAGAACCTTTCCACTGTGGATAGACCCAAGTGAAGTCCCTCCAGCCCCTTTGCCCCTTCTATTAGGCCTAACCTTCAGTTTTTCAAGAAGAAAAAAACTTTACTGACCTGGGAATGTGTGCATGCATCATGTGGTTTTATAGCTATAGTGGTGGCCAAGTCACCAAAGAGTGAGTGTGCGCTCTCAGTCCTGATTACAGTCTGGAGCTGCATGGAGGATATGGTTGTTCTCACGTTTGTCCCTGCTTGGAAGGCAGTCTCAGAGGACCACTGTGTTCTTGCTGTAGTCATGGCTGGCTACATTTTTAAGCTGCTATCATGTCCTACAGAAAGACCTCCACTAGCTAATCTGGTAGTATGCTGACAGTGTGCAAGGTGACCCAAGTTCGATTAGTGGCTCAGACATTTAACACAGCCTGCTGTTTGGCTGGAAAAGACCTATCCTTTTGAGGGGAGGCTTTAGCATGGGAGGATACATTTTCAAGCCCTGGTGGAGGCTAGGATCTGGAACAATCTTGGGTTCAGTACATATTAATGAAACTAAAACAGAGGCAATAGCTGTAAGTTATGTATCCACACATGAATTGTTTCAACAATATCCATATTTTTAGGGACATGATAAAATGAAGTACCTGGGAGTATGGATTAAAAATGATTCTGGTGTGGCAACTAAGGATATGTGGGAAGAGACTAAACATAAGATAATACAAAAACAGAGAAATCGGAAGCACTGTTGTATGGATATGTATAGCAAGATGCAAGCAGTTAAAATGTTTAGTCCTTTTAGATTTATGCACAGGTCAGGCATATTTTAATCAACCAGAGGAGAAGTTGTGGATAGCAATTAATAAAGAGCTGAAGGATTTTATCTGACAGACTGCAAGAGTCAAGTTGGAATAAGCTGATTCTTCCAGTTGAACAAGGTGGTTTGGGATTACCCAATTTGAAGGGTATTTCAGAGCTACACAGTTAAGGCTCCTATACATAGCACAAACAGAAACCAATAATTTAAAGTGGAAAGGAATGATGATTATACAAGAGGGGAGCTCAAGAAACAGAGACTGGGATTTTGGATGCAGATCCTTAAGGAAAATAGCAGTAATCGTACAGAGTATTATATTCATAAAGTAGTGGAAAGTATTGTAAAAACTAAGCCAACATGAGAATGGAGAAAGGAGATTCTGCCGATAGGGATGACTCTAATTAGGGATACAGACAATAGGTAAGAGGGGGCTGGAATTCATTGGAGAAAACTGATAAAAGAAGCAAGGTATTGGGAGCAAATAATTAGAGGGGGAAAGGTAATAGAATGGGAAGACGCCAAGAATTTATTTGGACTGCAGGCTACAGATTGCCTTCCCTGTCAAGGATTGATGCAAGAGTATAGGCAAAGAGAAATAGGGGTATCCTAAGTGAAAGACCAGCACTGTAGAGTTTTTGTAGAACCTAGAATAGAAGCTGCTGTTAAAGGAATAATTAGTAGAGCATACAGAATATTGCATGATAACTATAAGACTCAATCAGAGAAGAATGAAACGTAAAAGGTAACACTAGTAGCAACTTTTATTCACTGATTTTACTATTTTCAATTTGTAATGGACATTTTCTGAGCTTCTCTTGCTGGAAGGGAATACTGGTGCAACTAGCGTTACCTTTTAAGTTTAATCAGTTGTGTTGTGGGAATGCTAACTGTGTTTCGAACTGGAATCAATCGGAGAAGGTTAAAAAGGATTAGGAAGAGAGTCTGGATAAGCAGTTCACAAAGAAATAATGGGATATATATATATATATATATATATATATATAGTCTCAAATATGCAATAAAGTCTAGAAGATTTAGCATCTTTGCTTGTAAGTGTTTGCATAGATGTTTTTATACCCCAAATAGACTGCAAAGATTTTTTTACTCCGGTAGAGACCAAATGATGGAGGTGTGATGGGAAAGAATGATTTTCTGGGAGTGTAGAGAGTTGGCAGGCTTTAAGGATTCCCTGCAGACTGCTTTGTCAGAGATAGTGGGTGAGCAAATTGGTATATAACTAAGGAATTTTATTTGAGTTATGATACAGAATTGGAATTACATAGACATAGTAAGGCCTTGCTGAGTCTAATCATGATGACTGCCAAAAAAGCAGTTGGTAGGAAATGGAAATCAGTCTAAACCAACTTTACTAGAAGTAGTGAATATAGTAGCAGAGATTAAAAAAATGGAATTGGGATCTTTAGAAAAGGGTAGGAGTAAATTACACAGGAAAAAATGAGAATAGTGGGAACAATGCACGCAGAGGAGGAATGAGGTTTTAAAGAAGGCAAGATATGAATGAGCTATGTAATGTTTGACAATGACTGGATAGATTATAAGTGATGTATAATGTTTGCAACTGCAATTACATCAATATGGTTTGTTAACATTTATATAAACATATGATTGCCTATGTCACACTTGATTTAATAAATGTTTTTTGTTTAAAAAAAATCTTGGGTTGAGTACATGGGAGAGTTGAATATAATCTTGGTTGCCCTAGGTTTCTGGGCAAGTGGGAGTCAAGTTGATGGTATGGCCTAGAAAAAGTTCTAGTATGTTTGATAAGTATATGTGCTGCTGCCCGTATTTAGCTTCCTCTTTCTACTCTGCCTGTGACACCCTCTGAAAGGTGAATAGCAGCCCTGCCACACCAGTGCTTTCCTATTTCTATTCACTTCATCATGGTGGCCCCAACTGGGAGAATGGGTGCTTGGTCTGGAGAGCAGGAACATTAGTAGCAAAAGTAGCTGATGGTTAGCTGAAGGTATTCTAAAGGAACCACAAGGTCTGCATTAGGAGACTAAGCTGTTTTTTTTCCCATGGGCAACCTTGACCACCATACTCATTAAAGTGGAGGGGGTTGTAGAGACTGGTTCCTTCTTCATTGTCTGGTGTTCTGCTTCTGTGTTTTTTTCTACTTTGGAAGAGGCAGCCAACTTTCTCATCCTGTATCTTGGAAGCTTCAGCAAGCAAGTGTGCTGCTTCGGGTCCAGAATGACTCTGTAGATGACCTTGCCATCATTGCCACAAGCAGCATGAACGGTGTCAAAAAGATGACTTGCTTTGACGCTTCATTATCTTGAATCCACACAAGAGAAATAAGTTGTGAGCAAGCTTCTCTCCCAGTTTCGATTTTCCTTTGCACTCGTGGTGCTTACCAAGGTGTTGTCTGTGGCAGCCAAAGTGTTGTAAGAGAGAGATGTCAACATGTTTCATTCCCTAAATGACTAGCTGATGGTGGCCCCCCACTGAGGGACTTCTGATGTTATTTGTGGAGTTTCTGGGCCCGTTCTCTACATTGACTGTCAAGCCCCATCCATCTCACTTGCTTCAATGATAGAGTTGTCCCTGTGTCCCCATCCCCCAGTGGAGGCTCAATGGCCCATTTCTGTTCCTAGGGCAAGGGATGGGATAGCTGTGAATAAGAGCTTTCAGACATGTGCCTAGGGATAATGAGTATATTTGTGATGAGCCCTAACGTTCTCCTGCTCTTGTCTTAACTTTCTCTGGAGGTTGGCATGCACTGGGCTCTGCAGTCCACACCTTCTCCATGTGATATAATGAGAGCCCTGTTCCCCTCCTGTAAGTTGCATTTTTGTGTATGCCCCAGTAACCCATGGGGCTGCAACCACAGTGCTTGCCCAGACTTGTATGTCATCATCCCATTCTATCCCCAGAAAAGTCAAGCAGGCTAAGCTTTTATCATTCTTTTTCTCCCTTATGCCAGTGTCAACAGGTGCCCAGGCCATGATTCTTAACTCAGCTCACCTGCATCATAGTCAAGGCTTTATCTCTGTGTACCAACAAATCTAGTTTTATATTCTCTGGAGTTAATTCTGCTTTGGCTGCAGTCCTCGATGATGATCACAAAGTGGGAGATGTTCTGTCTGGTGCATCTCAGAGGGTTGGGGTTGGATACCTGTCTGGTGCATCTCGCAGGGTTGGGGTTTGTATACTCTCTTGTCTGTTATTCCTGCCTACAGAGGGAGAACAGAAAGTTACATATTTGACAGTTTGGATGAGGACACAATGAAGAATCCAAGCTCATACCTCTGTCACCTTGTTGACCACCATTATCTTAATGGTACAATTTGCATGTCCAAAGAGGTGGGTGCTGTAGTGAACTCTGAGGCATCATTGGTTACAGAGTTACTACTCATTCAGGAATTTTCATTTTTATGTCTCAGACCCTCATCATAAAACTCTTGGAATGTTGGACACACTTCTCTTGTCTATAAGTTGGCTTGGCTTTCCTGCAGTCAGATCCATCACATTTTGATGACAAATGGTTGCACAGACAGTTTATCTTGGATCCTCCAGAGTTTGAGGGAATTGGTCTTCCTTGAATGGATAGCCCCACATCTAGGTGGAGATGAATGTAGATCTCTTGGCTGTAAGCACCTCACAAAAATACCTGATTGTCCCCTTCTTCAATCCAGTGACTAGTGCACTGTGTGGTACCTAAGTAAGTGGGAGGTCATTCAGTTGCAGCCCTCATGCAGAGCACCAGTAATGTATTTGGCAAGTAGATCATAGAAAGAAAGGCATTACTCTGGCAAGTAGACCATAGAAAGAAAGGCATTACTGCTTTTACTTCGCATCCCAGGTAAGATGCATGTGGTGATGATGGAAGAATGGCTCAGGAAGGTCCACTTTCCTGGATGGTAGTGATATAACAGCCATGTTCGGCCTTGCCTTGTAATAATAGAGTACTTTATAGAGAGTTAACCTGTATGCAGCTTGTGATATGGTAGTGCAACAAGACAAGGAGGAATTTGCAGAGATGCAGTCTTTGTCAGGTAATCAGTGGGATATTTCCCTCCATTTCCATCTGATTCTGTTCTTCTTGGGAAAATTTTGGAAAGAAACACCATTGTTAGTTCTTGACACACCTGATGGCTGAGAAGGGTTTAATTTCACTTCCCAAATCCCTTGTGATTCAGTAAATTCATTTCTAGCCATAGATGTTCCCCGTGGTTGAGAGAGCAACTTGCCCTGCCTGTGTGACTAGTTGTTGCTGTAGACCAGTTGATCTTCCAGCTGGTTTATCGGAACCGACTGAGGCTACCAGCAAGCCTTCCACGCAGTATTCTGCTTGGCTGAAAGATGTTCTCCATCTAGAAAGAGCAATACCAAATTATTGCCACAGTTATTAATTAAATGTGCTTCTTGCAGAAAAATTAAATGCGATTTATGTAATTTAAGGTATTTAAGTAAGCTTCCTCACTTGCAAGGATTATTTAAACCATTAATATTGATTGAAATACCTTTTAACAGAAACATATAAGGCTATTTATATCAATTAGATATAAATTGACCATTATGTTTTGTGGGGAAAAACTTGTGAAGAATTCCATCAGATGCATTACAACTAGTAAGAAACAGTAATTCAAATGTTGTCCAACTTGTAAAGACTTTTAAGTGCAAGAACATAGTGAACGTCTGTAAAGGTTGTAATAAACAATGGAAATGGAAATTTATAGAACTACCCAAATTAACCACCTGTCTAATAGCAACAGCTATTCAGTAACTGCCATCATGGCTAATATCTGTGAGAATGTTTTTATAAAAAGCAATTAAAAAGTTCTCATCAGCTGGTGTATAGTACACTAACCTACCACAAAAGTCAATTTGTGTAAATGTCTCACATTGTGTTTCTATCAAAATATTTAAAGAACTGTAACAGAGTTCATAAATTGAATCATTTTGCATTGAAATTAGGAAAATTAAAGAAAATCGATAAACAGTATAACAATAGCATACCATTAGGTAAAGCAAAGTGCATCTGTCAAGAAAAAACTATCAAATAGTTTTATAAAATTAGAGAAACTATAAAATCTTGGCTCTCTAGTTCGATTTCAGCTAATATATTATCTGCAGTTAATAGTTAAAAACAAATGTAGGTTTTAAATATCTAAGCTATATCATGAAATATTCTTAATGTTTATAATGGAGAACATTGTATTTTAGTAAATTAATACAAAAGATAAATGTATATTCTATCCATGAAATGTATATTCTATCCATGAATTGCAATACTTTATATATTTACTTAAGCCTTTTCCTCTTTTTCACACACTTTTTTCCTTATTTCTTTTATAAAGTCGCTCTGTTCATGAAATGTATACACCTTTTATTTGCATATTATATATGCATAAATTACATGCGTATAAACTCTGTTAAATATTAATAAGGACAAAGTATGTGTAAACGTGTGTGGGTAAGGTAAATCAGTAGGTATAAAACATACAAACATAGCTATATCTTTTGACGGCATTTGGTAGCTTCTTGCATCAAAATCACATATATGCATATTAATAAGGTGTAAGGTATGTCAGGGAAAATACCAAATGTAGCATATTACCAAAGTAGCATGGCTAGACTGAAGGCAAAAGTAAATGAAGATGTAGCCTGAAGGTCTTATAAAGACACTTATTAATAAATAAACCAGTAAAAATGGATAGTGTGTGAATTCTAGCAACATCACTTTTAACAAAAGGGGTATGTAAATGTCATGTCTAAAATTATCTTTCTTTATTTCCATAACTTTAACGTATCCCAGGTAGTGGTTCCAAAAACTTAAAAGGCTTAGCGTAGTGGGTTCCAAAAAAAAGCACCCATTTTGTTACACTAAGCAAAGACGCCATTTAATATCATATCCTAAAAATACTGTTATAGAATAAGTTCACATTACAATACCTCCTCATTTTAAGGCAATCCTAACCAGGCTTTTTATAAGCCTTTTCAAATGGATATGATTTAAAGCATGCATCACATTTTTCCCCATTTTTTTTATATGCAAGTTCTGTTTCCTGAAATTAAATTATGTAAATACGTAAATAAAAATAAAACAGATAATTAATGTGTATATTGGAGCTGTTCTAGTCCACTTGTAATGTTTTAAATTCTTTTGGAGCTTCTGGCAGCATTATAACGTTGTTTCCCATTGAAGTGACATCAAAGCAAATTTCAGAGTTCACAGAGTCAAATTGCACGATGATGCTTAAATAAGCTGTCCAGCATCCCTATGGCTCGAGGCAAGCTTTTCCAAGCTTAAAATGAAGAAAAAGGGAGACCTAGCAGTTCTAGTAGAAAACTGTAAGTGTATTTACCAGTTTTGAATACAGAATCATCTTGTGCGGTTAAAGCTCGAAAAGAGCCAAGGATTTCTAAACCGCAAAATCAACCTTGACAGTAACTAGCCATATTAAAAACCCATATTTTACAGCAAATCCACACACTAAAACACAAAGATCAACAAACCAAATGCAAAATCAAATTATAAAATGATCAGTATGACAAATGAACAGTTCAACACACAGTATAAACATTCCCCTTTTATAGGATATTAATTTTCCATGGAACAGTGTGTTATCTATTTAAACAGCACAGTATTTTAAAAAGCTCACCTGAGTGTCAAATCCATAGATTAAGCTCCATGTAAGAAAAACAACAGTAAAATCATTCAGGATTCTTAATAAGCAAGTCAAAAGCTCTGCATATTAAAGGAGAAAGTAATTCTTCATTTTTCTAACTTTTTTTATCAGAAGTTTTCCATGAACCATTTTCAGCTAGTCTTTTTTCGGACATGTATTAGCCCATTCAATTTCTTCAATTTTGTCAAGAATTGTATTTGTTCTGATAAATGTGAGAGCAGCATCCAAGTCTTCAAAGATTTTTGGACCATCTTGCAGGAAAATGTTTAGTCCAGCCGGGAACAAGTGGGTTTTTGTTTGACATGTTTTAAGTTCTTTAACTAAAGGCAAAAAGAGCTTCCTTGTAGCTATAACCATTGGGGAATAGTCATTGTCAAAACAAATTATCTTTTATTTTAATGGGAGCCTTAACCCAAGCTGTTTTAAGGATCATCTCTTAGTCATGAGAAGAGAGAAATCTTATAATCACAGATTTAGTTGAGTTGTTCTTATTAGTTTTGGATGATACTAATTCTTTGAGCTCTTTCGATGCCATAAGATAGAGCTTCAGGGAGGTCAAGAACTTCATGCAGCCAAGAAGTCAAAAAGTTTTCCAATTTATTACCTTCAATATTGTCTGGTAAACCGAAGATTCTAATTATTTTTGTGTGACCTGTTTTCCAAGTAGTCTACTTTTAATTGAAGTAAAGTATTCTGTTTTAATAAACATTCTATGTTGTTCTCTCCTTGTAATCTGCTGTCCATATCATTAAGTGCTTGTTCAACTCCAGTAATTTGTGTTTTCTGTTGCTGAAGATCCTCATGTATAGTTTCCTTTTGTTTAGAGCATTTCTCCTTAAAGTTGTCTAATTTTAAGTCCATTTTGTATTTTTACTGAACTTCTGGATGTTAGAAAACAGGGACTGTAATTCCTTTTTGAGAGATGTTTCTTGGTTAGCTTTAGAGAAGCTCATTTTGAAGACCGGTGATGAGAACATTATCCAATGTAATTTTGACAGGGAAAAAAATCAAAAATTCATAAAAATGTTTATATACTATCCTAGGATATGTTTATTCGAATCTGTTGGTGAATTAAAAAATCCTGTCATAAAATATTGAAGTGACAGAGCTGAAAAGAACTGCTAACTAGAGCACACCTTAGCCATGCCTGCCCCCTGTCTTCAGTTTACTCTTAAGCCATGCATTATCCTTGACCATGATTTTGTATAGCATTAGGCCTTTGTACTGCAGAACTCAGACTTCTGAATATTTGGCCTTTTGGCAGTCTTCTCCTTCTGCATTGGCTGATTTACTTTGTTGGATTTAACTTAATAAACTCACCAAAGCAGGTCTCGTTTTGTAGTAAGCTAGAAGAATGCATCAGTCACCTCTAACATTATAGACCTGCCTTAGTGAGTCCAAAATACTGTTCTGACATTTCCTCTGCATGTTTGGGCCTTCCATGGAGCCACAGCTGTATGAGTTTCATACAAGTCAGGTAAGTATATACTTGTATGTTAACAGACTTGGGTGTCATGTTTTCATTGCTTCTTGATTTGCAGGAAATGTACTCACTCACTGGTTGGGATTAACTTGCAGTCTCAGGAACTAGGGCAGTTCTCCTAATGTGGTGATAACATCACAGTGTATTCCACCATAGAGTGCACATACCATCAAGAGTGGGAACTTTACAACAAAAAAGTGCCAAATTTGAATAGAAGAGGAGGTAAACCCAGTCATAGACTCACCAATGAAGGTCTCTATTAAATTAGCTAAGAAAGTATCTGCTTTTCATGGTAATTATTTACATTGCAGTTTTTATTGAAGTGTAGCTGTAGTTATTGGAATGTGAAAATGGTCTGTCTTGTTTAACATTCTTTTGTGGCTAGCATACACTTTTTAAATGCCATTATGCAGCTGTGCATCATAGGCCAAGGTAGAGTGTAGAACATAACCTCATCTGAGGTAAAATAACCTTAAATGCTTCTAGCAGAGCACTGTCCACAAGAGACTGCATATTGCTTCAAAGACTATTGGTTTGTCTCGATTTTTTCAGCAGTACAGAATCAGCAAAAGGTTTTCAGAAATATTGAGGGAAGACATTTTTTAAAGGGCATAATTATTTACATATGGTATTAACGCAAGTTTCTTGTTTCATTTGCAGAATAATCATGTACATAGTCAGCCTTACACCGGCCCAGCAGCACATCATATGAACAATCCTCCACGAACAGGTCCACGAGCACAAGAAAACTGGGATGCCAATGAAGAAGCACCTCTTTCTCAAACAAAGGAATAACAAATGCACACAGGTTGACTCCCTGCTTCAAAACTTAGCACTTTGTGTGCACCCAGGCCTTACAGTGCAACCTTATCCAGGTCCAACAAAATATTTAAAAAATATATATTATATATTATATATATATATATATATATATATATATATATATATATATATATATATATATATATATAAACTTTTCCTGACTCGGAGAGGAGTCCATTCATCGTCTTACCTGCAGAATGTTGCTGTCAATATATACCTGCCTGCAGTGGAAAGTGTATAGTGTTTTGTAATAAATGGCCTGATACTAATGTGTAAATGGCAAAGATGTATATAGTATATTAATGTTTGACTGTTAATTCCTAAGCAAGACTTTTCTGGCTTGAGGAGGTCAGATCTGTTTAAAAAAAAAGACAAAAGCAGCAGCAGCACCGAATTTCTCCTTCCTTATCACCTCTATTCTTTATTGAGGATTGTCTTGCCTCCTGGAAGATGGATCACTCTTACAACAGAAACCTCTCTGTCAACCATAAAATTCAACAATTCTTGCCACTGGAAGCAATTTTACTAGGACAGCATAATGAGTGGTATAGCTCTGTAATCTGGTTGATGTGGAAAGTGGTGATGTAACATTGTTCTAGCTCTCTTCATTGCCTTTTTTCATTCTGGTATTCGTTAAATCATCTTGAGGCTATAGTTATGCTGTAACATTTAGCATGGCTTCTCACCACGTTAATATAGCCAGTGGGGAATTGACCATAAAAGGACAGCGGTCATCCCAAATTCACAGCTGCTGTGCTTTAAGGGTTTTTCCCCTAGTTCACTTTGATGGCTATAACAGTGAAAAATGTTAACAAGTGACTTTAAGTTGCACATGTATTCCTCAGATTATTTGGCAATCTGTGGGTGGGATACAGAACAGTTAGTTTTCAGTAATAGGAATTAAAAATATATGCAACAATTTGCTACGCCAGGATGCCTGGAGCATTATAGACTGTATTTGGTGTGCTTGTTTTATTTCTTTTGTAGACTGTATTAGATGATCTTCTAACATGTTTCTGTCCTTCTCCAACTGTTGCCCAGTTGAGTGGAAGCTGCAGAGTTCTGAGTGCCACTGAACAGGGCAGCTTGCTGGTATGTTTCCCAATCAGATCTGTTTCAAAGCAAGAATTTTTTGCTCTTTATCTCTTATAAAGTCTCATTATTAGAAGCAGGATTGTAACTGCATACTGCTGGTTAGGCAGTGACAATTCTTAGAGATTTCTATTCCAAAAAGGCGTCGCTGTTTAAAGAAACAAATCAGTAAATACTGTATTTAAAAAAAGAAAATTGGTAACTTAAATGTGTGTTATTTTTTTGAACTTGTCTAAAAAACCAAATACCCCATGCAGAGCAAGTAAGTCCCACCCTGTTATATTTAAATATTTTGCTGTTTATTTTATAGAAAATATTTTGCTGAATTCTCAAAATAGACTTTGATTTAAGAAAACACTTGTCCTGTGTTATTTTTAAAATAAAACAGTTACTGTGGAATTCATATCCCACAGTAATTTTTATACATCATATGATGAAGAGTTCTGGAGCAGCAGTTCCGATATGGTCTTTCACTTTGTGGGAGTTTGTGCATAGAAATATGCTTTAAAGCATTGGCCCCTTAGCAAGAATAAATTAAAATGTTGACACTTTGAATGTCTCTAATGTCATTTATGTTATATTTTTATATTATGTTGTCAATTTTGTGCTAAATTAACAAAAATACAATTTGTAAACCAGACTGCAGAATTCTAAAGCTTTTTATTACCTTGTATATTCATCTCTCTTTCTGAGCAGGATTGATTTTTTTAAGGCAGAAAAAGTGTTAACCATTAGCTTCATTGTTTGATCTTATCCTGGCAGTTCCAAACTCTGTTGTGAGCTACAGCTTTTACATAGCAGTTCTTACTGATATAGTTGTACATCATCACTCACTAATGATACCATAGAAGACATCAACCATAGCTGGTATTCTCCGTTGTCAGTGACTGTGCATAATACATGTTTTGAATTGGGGTTTTGACCATCTTTTTTTTTTTTGTGAATTTGTTTTACTTTATAATCTTACTTTACCGTTTTCCTCCGTGGGTCTCTTTACAGTGTCATCCTTTCTTCAGACCTATCTTGTGTAACAGTAAGATGTTCTGGCTGTATATCCAGAGGCCATGTTTGATTGTTTGGCTCATTTAACAATGTTCAGTTTTGCACTTTTGAATTGTGATTAGCACACACTAAAATGCTAGGGCTAAATGGATGAATTGATATACTTTATGAATTCTGTCATTTATGGTGATGACAGTTTCTTAAGTCTCATCCTGTATACAAATAAAAACTTTTATTACTAATGCTACTTTATCAACTTATTGCTGCACAGTGAAAAGTTGCTTGTGATAACTATTAAGCTGCTCTTATCAGATATGCTGCATTCCTGTCCTTTATGCATAAAATACTGCACGTGCTCCACATGCTGCAATGGAATACTGCTGTAATGATGGAATCAAGATTCTGAGCACAGATGGATATGCTGTTTCTTGTCTTGTCACAGTGTAAACGCCTTACCAGGAAACCAACTTTTAACAGTATTAGATCGTAGAACTATCTTCATCTCTTTGGCAGTATGCCCACATCTATCGAAGTGTAAGCATTCAGTACCAGAACAATTTGGGAACGTTAGTCCACTAGGTTGTTTTGAAGTTTTCTATACCACATACAATATCTGTAATGTGATATGTTTAACAAAATGATCTTTGTTGCAATATATTCTGTTAAATGGGATTTGTTAAAATGTGGATGTCTGCCTTCCAGCAAGATTTCAGGAGTAGTGTAGGCATTCCCTTTTTGGGCTCAGTGTTACCCACTACACCAAGAACATCACTGACTCCAGTGTAAAGGAAAATTACTGATACCAACTTCAAATGTTCTTCATTCAGACTGCCTCAGTAGCATATGAGTTTTGTGCTTGCACAAGCCCACACTGGCAGCTATCCAGTGCTCAGAATCCCCTGTTGTGACTCCCTGTGATAGTGGATTGGCTAAGCCCCTTTCATCAGGGGAAACCTAACCCTGTTTCAGAAAGTCAGTTATTCAGCCTTAGTGCCAGCTGCAGTACTCACACAGTTGAATCTCCTCAGCAGCCTGAGTTGGTGGATTATAGCTTCCATACTCAGCTAAGAGCCCGTTGGGAAATTCTCTTCCTCTTTATTATATACATCTGATGTCCTTTTCATTCTTCCTCAATGAGTAGGTTACTGACTTATCTGATCCTCTGATCCAAAGTCCATAGTATGTGACCAACTGTCAAGTTCCACCCTGTACCCATAATGCACTAGTCCGTCCTCAGTACCTCAGATCTCATTTGCCACCTTCATACTCAGGTGCAGGTTCCTTCTCTTGAGCGATTACATCAGTAATTTGTAAGAGATTTTTTGTACTCATTATTTTTCTTCCCTTATTTCTCAACCTCACTCTTAGTTTTTTTTTCAATGCAGTGTTAGGTTTTTCTTTGTTTTTGCATAGTATTTTACATGCTTTTTCACTGTTGTTGGTATTCTCTATCTTATTCATTAACTATAGGTAATTCTTGATTACCATTGCTAGTAATTCTTTCCTTAACTCCTTTTCCAACTTAAAATTTTATTTATTTATTTTTTGACCGGGAAAGTCCAACTGGGACAGTAGCCCATTTTCAGCAGAGGCCCGATGAGAAAAGCTGCACAAACATTGCACAGTATTTTACAAGAATTTACAGAAATTGCAGTGCAGAACAATATAACAAAGTGAGAAACAGACTAATAAATTGTGGGAAGTTACAATATCAGAGAGAAGAAATGTACTATATGCATACACACTTTTTTTGTAAATATTGAAATAGGTTAAAAGTTAAGAAAGGAAAATATCACTAGAGGGGTAGTGTTAGGTTGAAAGAATTAATAAAGGGAAAGAAAAATCACTAGTAGGGTAGTTTTAAAGGGGTGTGGGATTAGAATGATGGTTAAGGTTAGTGAGGTTTTATAGCAAGTTCCTACTGGTTTTGATGGGTAAAGATTGGGGAAAGCTAGAGGAAGGCTCAAGGAGAGAAGAATGTTGTCTATTTGGATAGATGCAGTAGCAGATTGTAGTATTTAGTGGATAGTTCTTTAGGGTGAGTTTACATTTCTTGAAGCAGCCAATGGTGTTTTTGCTGGTTGGAAGTGAATTCCATAGTTTAGCTTTAGTGTATGAGTAAAGGCAGTGTCTGCCTCTCTTGTTTGGTAATGAATAGTTATGAGTTTGAGTGAAGGGTTCTGGTGGGGGTATAGTGTATTAAAATGTTCTTAAGGGCAGTTGTATGGATTGTAGATAATTGTATGTGCTATGGACAGTTGAATGAGGTTAAGGTGATGTGGAAATTGCAGCCAGTTTGATTCTTTTAAGGCTTGGCAATGATGTGAGCAGTATGAGCTGCCTGTGGCAAATTTGGCGATTTTATGGTAACAGAACTGGAAAATTTTGTGGAGATGAGTGCAGGTTAGTAAAAATGGGAGCACTTTATAATAGGGAAGGGAGCAAGTAAGTGTTGGTGAGAGCTTTTTTGGTGGTACTGTGTATGAAATTTTTGCATAGGGCTCCTAATTTGCAGTGTTTTTTTTTTATGGCATTACCAATGTGGTGTTCAAATGTAAGTTTGTCAGTGGTAACACCTAATAGTTTAGCATGGGATACAATTTCAATTTCTGTGTTGCTTTAGGAGAAAATGTGAAAGTGAGAGTCGGGTGAGAGGGGTTTTGCTGCAAAAAGTAGAAGCTTTGTGTTTTTGGCATTAAGGAAAAGTTGTGATTCAGTTAACCAGGCTTCGTTTGCGGTGAAGGTATCTTGGGTTATTTGTTGGAGGTATTGTAAGTTATTTGAGGAGGAGATGATGGTAGTATCTGCATATTGGATAATAGAGCTAAGAGAATAAGCAGTGTGATGGTTGTTGGTAAATATGTTAAAGGCCCAAGTATGGACTCTTGTGGTACTCAGTTTGGTTGGTTTGGTATTCTGATAGGGTATTTTGCCATTTTACGCATCATTGACCGTTAGTGAGGTAGCTATTAAACCATTGGTGGGTGGGGTGCAACCAATATTAGAAAGGTGTTGCAGAAGTTTTTTGTGCGATACTGTATTGAAAGCCTTTGCCAGGTGCAGTAGTAGTACAGAAGTAATATTACCCGAGTCGATAGATCTCTGTACAGTATCCATGAAGGAGATGAGTGCAGTGCTTGTGCCATGTGAGGTGTGAAAGCCATGTTGGGTGAGGGTGAGTAGATTGTTGTGTGTGAGATGGTAAAGTAATTGTTTATGGATGCACTTTTTGAGGAGTTTGGATAGTGGGGAGAGGATAGAGATTGGACGATAGAGGGTTCATTGGAGTTGCTTCCTTTGTGAAGTGGGGTGATGGATTTTGTCCAGTGGTTTGGGATGTAGGATTCTGTAATTGAGCGGTTGATCAGAATGCTAATGGGGTATGCTATGGCCTCGGCAGCCAGTTTTAAGTTTTCTGATGGGAGGTCAACAGATGAGAGAGAGCATGGTTTTAATTTTCTGTGGAATCTCTGAATTTTTGTGGTTGGTATTGGTTGCAGTGAAAAGAGGCTAGATGATGTAATATTCCTTTGATGAAGGGGAGAAGAATTTGTAAGGTTCCTGTTAGGATTGCAGCATTTGAAAATGATGGGAGTGTTTTCTGGAAGGGTGGTATTGTGAGACAGGATAGATTAGGGATACCCCACCTCTTTTTTTGTTGGTTCTATCTTTCTGTAGTATGTTATAACCTGGGAGTGTTATTTCAGCATCTTGGATTTGGGGTTTTAGCCAGGTTTTGATGACTGCTAGGATGTTAGGGGTGTTTTGTGTTAGCCAAGTATGGAAGTCCGTAATTTTGTTAGACACTATAAATGTTTAAGGTTGCTTAGAATAGATCTTTAGAAAATGGAGTTTGGATGAGTGTTTAGGCCTGAGGGTCCAAGGTTGGGGTGGATGTCACCACATAGGGATATTGTGTCATGGTTGTTAAGGGAGTGTTTTGGAAGATTTTTTTTTGTTATAGGTTGGTAGATAGTAGTCGATCTTTTTATTTATGGTGGTATAAGGTAATATTTTTAGTTTTAATAAATGAATGAAGTGGTTTTCAAGTAGCCGTGTGATACATTATGGAAGCTGTGTAATGGTTAGTCACTGCTTAGGGGGAGAAGCTGTAGAAGTACTAGCTGTGGGGTGAAGTGTAGATTTGTGGAGGTAATAAGAATTAGGCTAACAGCAAGAGTTAGAAACAGATTGGGGAGAGTGGAGTATGTAGTGCATGCCATACTTGTAAAATGGATTTAGAAAATTTTTGAAGTGTGGAAGGTACTGTTATGGGTGGGGATTGGGGAAGAGAGGGAAGGGAGGCTATCAAGGAGGGGGAGGGTACAATCGGAAGTGGATTTTATGAGCAGGTGAAAGTTGATTTGAGGGGGTGGAATTACCACTAATCATAAATCTGGGCAGTGCAAGGGTGGGTGGGAAAGGGGGTAGGGGAGCAGAGTGAGCCCAAAGGGCAAACAGAGTGGACAGAGCCAGCCCAGTAGCTGGTAAGAAAAAATTATCAGTGAGACATGGAACTCAAACTGTGGAACGGTAAGTAATTGAGAAGTGTGACTGCTAGTTTTCAGGCGTGCTTTTGTTATTACAACAGCAGTATGCTATGCATTGTAAGCAGCACTTTCAGCTGGGAGATACTGATTCAAGTAGTCTCCATGGGGAAAATGGCTTGACTGAGCCATATTAGTACATGGAATAGCCTCAGAGTGGTATTTTACTGCCACGTACTGGCAAAGTGAGCAAGGCAAGGAGTGGGGAAAAAGAGGGGTGCTATCAGCTGTCCCTCTGTGTGTGCACGTCACTTGATATAGTACTATGGCAATAAATTGAAATTGTTCACTGGTATTATCGCAGGAAAAACACATACATTAGCTTAACAGTAGGTTTCAGTTCTTATACTGTAGGGTGTGTATGTCCTTAGTTGAGTGGGAAATGCAACAAGTGAGGTTGAATGGGACCAGCTTGGAAGGGAGTAGAGCTGTGGAGATCAAGCAGCACTTCAGAATGAAAAAAAAATCAGAAGGTTTTTTGGGGTATAAAGAAAGTAGGTTTCTTGAAAAATGTTGTTAAAGGTGTAAATTATAGACTCAATAGAAGCAGTTTGGTAAAAGGAAACTGAGAAATGTGATTTGAACTGTGGCAGAGAGCAGGAAAGCAAAACGAATACAGCCAGCAGGTATGGAGTAAAAGCAACAGTTAAGCGGGTGATTGTCACTACAGATAAATGCAGTAAAAACAAAACTATACTTGCTAACACAATATCTGAGAGTGAACTAGAAGATACACTGTATGCTACAGAGCATAACTATGCTAGAAAACAGCAAAACAAAGTATAAGCAATGTAGCAGTTCACCTAATATAGGATTTGGCTTACAGCGAGCCGCATTGCTCATTTAGGAAGCACATGGTCATATTCATGTTATCTGTTGACAAATAAACTGAGACTGGAAAACTAACCTTTACAGTCACTATAGGAAAAACACTGTAGTATCTGAAAAGCAAATTAGAATTTTTGATGTAATATGTTTGTATGGTCTCAGCTAGTATATTAGGACAATAGAGGTAACATAAATACAGCAAAGAATCACTTGGCAAGCACACAGTGCTGTGGGACAGTGGAGCATCTACTGTCTATAATGCTATTTTAAAAATAAAAATATATAATATAAAATTTAAAAAAAATTCCTATGATACTTTTTTATTAGCAAGTCCATCTTTATTATAGAACTGTTGATCTATACTCTGCTGTCATGGCTGAAACAATGGCAGGGTTCAAAACAGGTGCTTCTTATGGGCATAAAATCCCTAACACAGATGCCAGCAAGGAGTCCGTTTATGGTCTCAGAACTGACTATCTGAATACTAGTTGTAATATTTGTGCTGCTTTCAATTTCAGGGCATTGACTGAAAGCTATATCAAACTTATTTTAAAAGGACTTCAGGACTTCTTCCTCCTGCTTCAGCACCTACTAATGGGGCTCAAACCCCTGACAAATCTACTAAATCTGCTCCTTTAGAGCATAGAAAATGCTCTCCATCAAAGTCCAGTAGGACTTATAGGTTCATAGGTTGGTACTAGGCTATTGGCCCTAGGGCCTGTACAAGCCTATCCATAACAATTCCCTGGATATTTCTTCCCACAATATTTACTTCTCTGGACCCCTGTCTAGCAGAGTGACTGACATGATCCCCGGGGTGAATTTCCTATCTCCCATCCAATCATCAAGGTTCCTTTTGAAGAGGGTCAAGGAGGCGCTCTGCTTGACATGTATGGGCAGTCTATTCCAGTGTCTGGGGAGTCTCTGGGTCAGGAACCTATCCCTCAAGCATGTTTATTTCATTGTGATGACAAGGTTTAGATCCCTGGAGCGTGTGGCTCTGAGGGATTGGAATTTCTTTAAGTGGAGCATGTCCAACAGCTCAGGGTATGACATAGCCTTGTATGTTAAGCAGTGATCGCCTCTGAGTAGATGATATGCCACATAGTATAGCTGGAGTTTTTTAGATGGTCAGCATATAGCATCTGCTTTAGGCCTGTGATTCTTTTAGTGAGGTATTTCTGTGGCCTTTCCAGCTGTTGCAAATGTCTTGTGAGGTACATACCAAACGGGGCATTATACTCTTATAATGGGTCTAATGAGGAATGAGTATAGTGGGACAATGACCTCATTTTTTCTGGGTGAAAAGCCCTTAGTGATGAGGTGTGCCACATAGAAGGATTTCCTGACTGTTGTGGTGATGTGGTTATCAAAAGTAAGACCACTGTCCATCTGTGTCCCTAAGTCTCGCATCACACTTTCGATGTTTAATGTACTGCCACCTATGTGGTAATTCATGGGTACATGTTTTTTTCCAACGGGGATAACTATACAATGTTGTCAATCTCGCCTTCATTCTTGCTTGATGGGTTCGGAGCCGATCCTCGGCTCCGACTCGGCACTTGCTTTAGCTCGAGAACTCCTTTTACCAGCTCGAGGCAGCCCCATATCCCATGATGCAAGGCAGTAAATACCCAGATCTCGTTTGCCGCTTCGCTTAGGAGGTCTTTTTGCCAGCTCCTGGTAAGTTGTTCACTTTTGTGAGTTTAAGCCCCTTTAGTCAAAAAAACTTTATATTTATAGTTTTAACTCTAGTTTATACCTTTTCTGACAGAAATTTCCTGTCTCCGTTAATTTTTAGTTAGTCTATCTTAAAACCCTATCCCATCCCCCCCCCCCCTGTTAGGGTGTGTGTGTATTGGTTTTATATAATACCTTTTTGGTATTTTATTTAAGTTAATTTTGACTGGTGTGTGTGTGTGTGTTTTTCGGCACCATGTCAAAGGAGAGGGTCTCAGGTTTTAAGAAGTGTGACTCGTGCTGTCAGAAGATGTCTCTGACAGACGGTCACACTTCTTGCCTGTATTGTCTGGGCCCTCTTCACCTGCAGGACTCCTGTGCTATTTGTCACTCCTTCAGCCAGAGAGTCCTGCAGGAGAGACATAACAAACTGGTTCTTAGGGGCCTTCTTAAGCCGGAGGGCTCTCCGGCTAAGTCGGCTCCATCAAAACCAGCAAGAGTTTCCAAGGCCCAGGCTTCTGTTCCTAAGCCTGCGGCCTCGGCTCCGACTCATACTGAGTCGAGATCGGCTCCGGCTGGAGCCGATTCTGGCTTTACAAAGCACTCGGCACCGATGGCTATCGGTGCCGAACCTATTTTGACCACTTCGATGTCGGCTCCGATTGGCTCCGACACCCATGTGGCACAGGCATCGGTGTCGGCTCCGATCGGCTCCGACACCGTTACTTTGGTGGCTGTATCGGCTCCGGCTGGAGCCGATACATCGAGACGTTCTGTCGGCTCCGAGAAGTCGGCGCCGACAGGATCTGTAGTATCGGCTCCGATGGCTCATTCCAGGAAGAGGTCGAGGTCTCCTTCCTTGGAGCCGATACTTTCGGCTCTGGCTTCGCCTCTTCTATCGGAACGGAGCCATCGGAGCCGATCTTCAAGGTCATCCAGGTTGTCAGATCATGACCTAGAGAGAGTGGTCAGTAGATTACTCAAGTCACAGGTACTGGCCCAAATGTTACACAGTCCGTCTCAGCAGGCGACTGTTGGTCCACACCCGGTTACAGTTCCTCCATCAACTCTACCCCAGAGTTTGGAGTTGGAGTCTTCGTGCATGTATACTGCTACGGCTGGAGGACGGATACCCCTTCTGTTCCTTCAGCCTCTACTCTTATCTCCTCTTCCTTAGAGGGATTCGGTGGTCGGGCTTCCATGGTCTCCTCCGAGGGGGTGAGTGGCATCGGACCCTTGTCCGAGCCCGCTCTTCCCCTTGGAGCCTCGGCCTTGGTGAGCTCGACTCCGACATCGGCCTCGGAGACTTCCCTTTCGGTGGCCCCTGGAGTTCCTAGCTCTTCGGAGCGGGTTCTCTCGGACCTGCCTGGGAGGGGAGCATTCGAGGTGATGAAGAGTGTACTGGCCACTGGTATCAGTCAGCAGTCTGTTCCCGTAGCTCCTCCCTCTATAGTACCTGTTGACATCTCTGCCACTTCTCTTGCTACAGGACCCAGAGATCCTCCGCCTCAGGTTTCCCCATTGGGAATTTCCCCTCTTCGAGGATTCTCCTGATGTTTCGGGAGATCCTCCTATGAAGAGGACTTGTAAGAGGAAGCATGTAGACTCCCCCGAGTCTGTCACTTCGGATACTGACTTTGATGAGTCAGAGGGATTCCCTAGATCCCCCTCTGAGGATGTCTCCTTCTCAGACATCCTAGAACTTCTGAAACAGAGGGGAAACTGGCCCACCAACAATCCCTCTGAGGATGAGTCAGTATACCTAGAGGCATTTGGATCTCGGCCCTCCACCTCCTGGGTGTCTCCGCCTTTCGACCCCCTGATGCAGGTTATTGCACGAAAGGCGTGGGCAGCTCCTGACTCTGTAGAGCCAGTCCCTAGGAGGCCTTCTAAATTTATCACTGCCCCTAGTGACAAACAATTCCTTACCAAGGGTGTCCCGCTGATGCCATGGTGGTGGCTGCGGCCACCAAAAAGGAACTTGCAGATCCTTCCGTGCCCGTCCATCCTCCTAATAAGGACTCTAGGACCATGGATAGGTACGGTAAGCGGATGTTTTCCTCAGCGACCTTTGCTATGCGTTCGCTGAATTACCTATGTCACTTCACCAGACTCCAAAGAGATATCCTCAAGGAGCTGGGAGAAGTAGTTCAGGATCCTACAGCTGCAGGGGCCCAAGAAAGATTGCTTCGCAGCTAGGAACCCTCAATTCCATTGCTAACTCCTCCATGCGGCTAATATCTTATGCTGCGGATGGAGCGAGTAGAGCCGCAGGCACAGGTGTGGCTCTTAGACGCCAGGCCTGGATGCGGCTATGTGATTTTGCGGATCCCTTTAAGGCGTCCTTCACAAATTCTCCCTTTGATGGGTCAGCTTTGTTTGGCCCTCAGGTGAAGGAAACCTTGACCAGGTGTGAGCAGGACGGCAAGACTCTTTCTGCTGTTGGAGTCCATTTTTCCACCCCTTCTAGGCCTTATCCCAAAGGACAGAAGGGTGGGAAGATGTGGTTCCGTAAATCCCAAGGAGTCACGCCGGATTCACGTGGTCAGTTTACCCCTAGAGGCAGAGGGGGTAACAACAACAGACGCCGCTCTAGAGGCAGAGGGGTCCGAAGAACCAGGGAAACAGGGAGCCTCTCTCTGATAAGCCCTTTCAGCATCCCTGAGGTGTTGCCCGGCTGTCCCTCCTTGGAGGCAGTCGGGAAGATTATCACTGTACCCAGAAGCCTGGCATTCCCTCACTCAAGACAGATGGGTACAGTCGATCATATCCAAGGGTTACATAATTCCTTTCGAGGAAAGTCCCTTCCCTTCAAGTTCCCTTCCAGATGTACCACCCGGTCTAAGGGACATTGCAGAGTTAGAAATCGCAAAACTACTGCAAAAAAGAGCCATTCAGCCAGTTACAATAGACCATTCAGAGCCGGAATCTACTCAAGGTTCTTTTGGTCCCCAAAAGACGGGAGACTGGAGACCAATATTGGATCTCAGCAGACTCAACAAGTCTGTCAGGAAGACAAGATTCCGAATGGTCACTCTTCAGTCAATTCTGCCCTTCTTACAGAAGGACAACTGGATGTGCTCAATAGATCTTCAGGACGCGTACTATCACATCAAAATTCACAGACGCTCCAGAAGATTTCTCCGCTTTCGGCTGGGGTCCAGTCACTTCTAGTTCAGAGCCCTGCCCTTTGGTCTCACTACAGCCCCCAGAGTGTTCACCAAATGTATGGCAGTGGTAACGGCTCACCTGAGACGTCAGGGATTCCAGGTGTTTCCGTATCTCGACGACTGGCTCCTGTCAGCCACCACCAGGCATCAGCTTATACAAGCCAGGGATTACACAATAGACCTGTGTTCTCATTTAGGCATCTCAATCAACTTCGAAAAGTCATCCTTATCGCCCTGCCAGTCTATTACCTTCATAGGCACAAACTTAGATACTGTTCGGATGTCAGCTACCCTTACAGAACAAAGAGTTTCAGACATTCAGACTCATGTCAGGATCATTCTGGCCAGCAAGAAAGTACAGGCCAGAATGGTTATTAGGTCTCATGGCTGCGGCCATTACTCTTCTTCCCCTGGCTCGGTTCTACATGCGCCTCCTTCAGTGGATGCTGTTCACACAGTGGTCATACCAGCAACTCCCAATGCGTCACCAGATTCTGGTGACACAAACATGCAAACAACATCTTGCTTGGTGGATCACATCGTCTCAGGTTCACCAAGGCAGGTGCTTTGTACCTCCGTCCCCGATAGCCACTGTCACCACGGATGCCTCCCTGATCGGGTGGGGGGGTCATTATCAGGGCAGGATGGTTCATGGGACGTGGCAACCGTTCGAGTACCATCTGCACATAAATGTCCTGGAGATGAGAGCAGTGCTTTTAACGTTGCAAGCCCTCAACGACTTTCTTCCCGTAGGGACAATTGCAGTCCACACAGACAACATGTCTGTAGTTTGGTATATCAACAAACAGGGCGGAACCAAGTCCTACCCCTTGTGTCGAGAAGCGCTCAGACTTTGGCAATGGGCGATCTCCTCTCATCGGTTTCTGGTAGCAACGCATATCCCTGGGAAAACCAACATTATAGCGGACAGATTGAGCAGAGCTATCCTCATGCCTCACGAGTGGTCTCTCAAGCAATCTATAGCGGAAGAGATTTTTCTGGAATGGGGTCGTCCATGTTGCGATCTTTTGCTACTCCCCAAAACAGCAAATGTCCAGACTTCTTCAGCCTCTTCCCTCTATCAGGCCATCCCCAGTGACGCTCTGACCCAGGATTGGCGCCAGGGACTTCTTTATGCATTCCCTCCATTTCCTCTGATCCCTCAGGTGATCCAGAAAGCTACCGTTTTGAGAGCCAAATTGATTCTCATTGCCCCTTACTGGCCTCGACAAGTTTGGTTCCGTTCCTCCATCATCACCTTTTGGTGCAGCCGTGGCATCTGGACCCAGTGCCAGATCTTCTGATTCACCAATCGGGTCAGCTGCATCGGTCAATCCCTTCTCTCAACCTCACAGCATGGTTGCTCCACTTCCTTCCTTAGCCAGGCTTCCTTTGATCTCTAACCCAGTTAGAGATATCATTGTAGCTTCACTTAAATCCTCTACCAGGAGGATTTACACAAGCAAATGGAAACGTTTCTCTTATTGGGCTAAGGCCCAAAATATTGATCCTTTTACTGCCCCTGTTCAGGCAGTTCTGGACTTCTTAGCAGAGATTTTTCATGCAGGCTCCTCTTCTTCCACAGTCAGAGTTCAATTGGCTGCTATTTCTAATTTTCATGTCGGGATAGCAGATCATAATATTATGTCCCATAGGCTCTGCAGGGCCTTCTTGAAAGGAATTTTCCTACTAAAGCCTCCAATCAGGAATCCTCCTCCTCAGTGGGATCTAAATTTAGTGCTGACATCCTTGATTCTTCCCCTTCGAGCCAGCTGTTTCTTGTTCCCTGAAATATCTTTCTTGGAAAACCTTATTCCTAGTGGCTATTACATCTGCCAGGAGGGTGTCTGAACTTCATGCTCTTCGGTTCGACCCCTATTTGATTTTTCACAAAGACAGAGTATCTTTGAGAACCAATCCATCCTTTTACCTAAGGTCGCTTCAAAGAACAATCTGAATCAATCCATTGATCTCCTGTATTTTTTCCTAATTATTCAGATAGAGCTGAACAAAAACTACATTGTCTTGACGTCCACCGTCAGCTTAGATATTATTTGGACAGAACAAAAAAATTTAGAAAATCTGATCAACTTTTTGTTTCCTATGCGGATAATAAAAAAGGCCTTCCTGTTTCTAAAGTGACTTTGTCCAGATGGCTTTCTTCGGTCATCACTGAAATTTATACGATCAGGGGAAAACAGCTGTGCTCAAAACCTAAAGCACATTCAACTAGGAGTTTAGCTACTTCTACAGCTTTTCAAGCTAGACTACCTTTGGACACTATTTGTGCAGCGGCCACTTGGGCCACTCCTCACACTTTTGTTTCCCATTACAAATTGGACTTGGCCTCCAGGGACAGAGCCAGTTTTGGCTCTACAGTCCTCAAGAGTTTGTTCCATTGAGCCACCCAGGATAGAGGTGCTAGGGACGCGGTCCCATCAAGCAAGAATGAAGGCGAGATTGACAACTTAACATTAAGAAGTTATGTACCTACCATAACGTTCCATGTTAGTTGTCTTCTCGCCTTCTTTCTTGCGACCCTCCCTCCTTCCCCTGGCCTGGACAGACCTTGTATAAGAAACTATTATGCTAAAGACCATTCAGACCTGGTCCTTTTTCCATCTGTAAGTTTCTTCTTCCTTTGGGAAGTATTTTTATGCTTGGTGTTATTGCCCTTTGTCAACAAACGAGATCTGGGTATTTACTGCCTTGCATCATGGGATATGGGGCTGCCTCGAGCTGGTAAAAGGAGTTCTCGAGCTAAAGCAAGTGCCGAGTCGGAGCCGAGGATCGGCTCCGAACCCATCAAGCAAGAAAGAAGGCGAGAGAAGACAACTAACATGGAACGTTATGGTAGGTACATAACTTCTTATTTCTTGGCGTTAAGCTTGAGCCCATGACTCTGGCACCAGGCATCTGTTTCTGTAAGGCTCTTTTGTAGAAAATCCACATCATTTGGGGATTCACTAATGGCTCCCAGTTTGCAGTCATCTGCGAGCTTTGTTAGCTAGAGTCCCTTAGTGTTGGCCTGTACTTAAGAGAAGTAGATGCCAAACAAGAATGGTCCCAGGACTGAACCCTGAGGTACTCCACTTGTCTGAAGCTGGATTTGGAATCGGCTACATTTACAGTCTGGGTTCTGTCAGTAAGCCAGTTGGCAACCCATCAAGTGACGTAGGGATTTATGCCCAGCTTATTAAGTTTATCTATGATTCCAGAGTGGGGGATGGTGTCAAAGGCCTTGGCGAGGTCCTGATAGGCTGTGTGGACCTCCTTACCCTCGTCCACAGCTCTGGAGACAGATTTGAAGAAGTCAGTCAGGTTCAGGAAACAAGATCGGCCCTTCACAAACCCAAACTGGGTGGGGTCCAGTGTTTGAAGGTTGCCAGTGTCTTTGTTTATAAGTTCCATGATAATGCGTTCCATGCCCTTGCAGATCAGGCTTGTCAGACTGATGGGACGATAGTTCCTGTGATCCAAGGTGGATCCCCCCTTGTGGAGTGGGATAACTGTAGCTGTGCGCCACTCAGTGAGCACGAAGCCTGAGATGAGGCTATGATTAAACATGACACTTAGGTGAGGTGCCAGTTCATTTTGTAGTTCATGTAGTACACTGCCTGGGATGTCATCTGGTCCCATGGATGCTGTATTCTTAGCTTTGGAGAGTGCTTTTCTGCCTGTGTGGCCGTGATTACCAGAATTTGGCAATCTTTTGGTATTGAGATGGGCCTTTTAGGGGGTGAGAGGGGGGTGAAGTTGGCACTAAATCGATCTGCCAGGAGGATATTGGCAATATCCTTGGGATTAGTATATTTAATGCCATTCTGTTGAAGCTCGGAGCAGATCTGAGCATTGCCATTTAGATTCTTGACATAACTGTAGAATGCCTTGCGGTTGTCTTTGGAATTTTATTTTCTAACTAGCTTTTGAGGATTTTGAGGGATCTCGGCTTCTTACTGAGGCTGGTGAGGGAGTTTTTTGCATCCTGGGATTTTCCTCTTTTCTGCAACAGTTTCTTCCTTCTGTTGTATAGTTTGTTTATAGCAGGGAACCACCAGATTGGCTTTCTTTTTTTGGAGGAGAGCATCTTGGTTCTGTTTGGGATGGCATGATTCATACACAAGTGGATGTGCTCGTACAGTGCCTTAGTGTAGGATTCTGCAGTCGAACTTTCAGATCCCGTATGCATGGGTGTCATGAGGTTTGTCATTTCTGACTTCAGTAGCAGGAAGTTGGCTTTGGAGAAGTTTTTTAAGGAGGTTTCCTTATTGGGGGTGGGATTGGGATGTGGATGTCAAGGATGATTTGCTTATGGTCAGACCTGACCAATGAGGGGGTGACCACTGGTGTGGAGCATCTATCTCCCATGCTGGTAATGACCAGATCTAGGATATTGGAGCCCCTGGTGGGACAATGGATTATTTGATCCAGGGCGTTGGAATTTATGTATTCCAAGAACCGTTGGGAAAAGGAGTTGGTACCCGAGTAGTTTTCCCAGTTAATGGCAAGGTAATTGAAATCACCCAATATTAGGGTGTTTGGTTGTATCTTAATATTTTCCAGTATGTTTAGAAAGGTTTAGTGAGAATCTTGGGGCATGGTGGGGGATCTGTAGCAAACTACAATTTTGTTTGCAGTCTTACCTAGTGTTAGTTGCACCTGGAGAATTTCAGATGCATTGTGTTGGGCAGCTAGCCTGGAGATGTGAATATCCTTGGTGAATATGGACACTCCTCCTCCTTTAGTGTTTCGGTCTTGGTTTTGTGGCCAAAAAGTGTGGTAAGAGTTGTAGCCTGGTATTGCAGGGGTACTCTCTGGAGCCTTGAACCAGGTCTCAGTTACTGCACAGATATCGATGTTCTCGATGTTCTCCATTTTTAGGAGTCCCTCGAGAGAGTGCATTTTGAGTTTTAGACTTCTAGCATTGAGTAGCATTGCCTTCAGATTTTGCATGCTTGTATCTGTTACGGTGGTGGTTTTGTCCTTTGAACCTTGCCTAAAAAAGGCACTATAGGGGTGACAAGAGCTTTAACCAGTAACCTGAATCCCAGGGGTGACAGGTGCAGACCATCTCTGGCAAAGCATCATGGTTTGTCGATCATGTCTTCCCAGGCAGACAGATACTGGATCCCCTTTGAATGACACCAGAAGTTTAGCCAATTGTTGAAGTCAATCATTTTGTCTTTATACTGTGGTATCATTCTGGGCGAAGGCAGGATGCTACTCAGGGCTAAGGTCATACCTGCCTGAGCCACATGATCCAAGAGCTCTTCCATGTCTCTTTTCATGTAGTCCAGGGAGGTATGTCTCAAGTCATTCACTCCAGCATGGACAATGACAGAGTCGTATTTGTACTTGTTGTGGAGTGACTTGAGTGCATGCGTTACGTTGTGGATCCTGGCACCCGACAGGCACCTGACTGTAATTTTCTCCTTGTTCAGCCTGGTGAGTGCCTTACTCTATAGAGTCACCTATGACTAATGTGTTGGGTACATTGTCTTGCCTTAGGGGCTGCTGTTGGGTGGCACACTGTTGTGAGCTATGTGTCACATTGGTTGTGACTGGTGTTTGCGTTTCAGCTTCGGAGGTCCTTGTTGCCCGGGCATTTTAATGTTAAGGGCCTCCACCTATGTGGGTTTAGTGTTGCTATGTTAGGGTGTTGATGGTGTGGGTTTTGAAGGGCTATGAGTTGCTTGAGATGTAGTGCAGGCGTTAACCTTCTCCTCCTGACTGTCTAGCACAATCTTGGCCAAAGAGCTTTGTTTCCAGTTTGGCTATGTAAGTGCATCTCTCGCAGGTTGTAGTGTTGGGTGGTAGGAGGAGAGGGTTGTCTGTGTACATGAAGCAGTTGCTGCATTGCCCCATTATGCCCAGATTCACCAGGTGGACAGGAGAAATCAGCGGAAACTGACCCTTGGACATGCCTGTTTTGGTGCTTTTTATGTAAAGTATAAGAGCTGTTTTCCCTTACGTTTGCAAGGTACTTTGCAGTTATAGGCTGTTTAGTGCCTACAATTAATTTCTCCTTATTGACAAGGAGAGTTGAGTGCTTGTATCAGTTTCAGGCTTCCTAGTGCTTTCCAGCAGGTTCTAGAGCAAGTGCTAGTCACAGGGGTTCAGATTTTAGTGCTACTACTGAGAAACCAGCTAGTTCTATGGGAAAATTTGAAGAACAGACTTTCTGGCACCTGGAATAGTTTAACTGTAGCCTCGTGGTGCTGCACAATGTGAAAAATGTGCAAACGCGCGTTTTTAAGACAGAAAGTTGAAAGGGATAGAAATCGGCCCAAAAAGGCTAATAAAATTACAATTTCAGATCTGGAAACCACTCCTCTAGTGTTAGACAGGCAGTATAATGCTCACCACTCCCACTGGCGAACAGTAGGACTTCCCTCTACCACACCAAGGTATGGATAGCTCTGAACACAGAAAATAAAGTCCTGAGATAAGCAAAGCCTGGGATCTGGACTGGTTAGGAAAGGTGGGAAACGAGCAAACAAGATGGTATTTTTTTTTTAAAACAGGGTAAACAATGCAATAATACAGTAAATAAACACAGAAAAGGCTAACACACTTGAGTGTGTAGTCCTAAACAGTAAATGCAATTAAAACTTTTTATATGAAGCAAGACAAGTGCACAACTGAAAAATGTTTTAAGACGTAGTAATACAGCAGAATAAGTAAGTAGCTAGTCTACATATACATAGAAGTCTATATATATATATATATATATATATATATATATATATATATATATACAGAAAAGCAGCTAAAACACACAAACAATTCAGATGCAGTGCAACCTAGATAACTTGAGTTGTAGCAATATTAAGGCAAGTACAGTTATAATAAATGCTCTAAAATATACTCTTCTTCTCCTTTCGGCTTTTCCCGGATAGGGGTCACCACAGCAGATCACCTGTCCGCTCATGACTGGCAGTGGAGTTTTTTATGGTGTCGAGTTGCCAGCCTGGGGCACAAACTCACGCACTCGCACCTAGGGCCAATTTAGAGTATCCAATCCACCTACAGCATGTCTTTGGGATGTGGGAGGAAACGGGAGCACCCAGAGGAAACCCACGCAACCACAGGGAGGACATGCAGACTCGGCACAGAAGGCACCCCAGCTGAGGATAGAACCGGAGAACCTCTTGCTGTGAGGTGGTAATGCTAACCGCTGCACCACTGCAGCTGCCAAAAAAAAAAAAAACTGGAGAAATGTGTTAGAAAGGGGGGAAGAAAAAACTAGAATAAGTGTTTTCTGAAAAATAGGCACTCACAAAACCTTGTAACAATTAGAAACAAGCTTCTGAGAGAACATCTGCATCCGTGCCAGATGGGGCAAACAAGATTTGAGGTACTGTAGGCTGACCAGGGCAATGTGGGCAAAGGGAGGAACTCAAGATTCGGATACGCAAGTCTGTGGTATGTGGCCGAGTTGGATCCATAACTAACACGTTGAGGAAGAATGAAAAACACATCATCATATCAAATATTTTCTTTATTAGCATCCAGGCATTATAACTTTTAGCCAGTAGACTTTTTTTTCAAAACTAATACCTCAGTTTTCAGACAGCTCTAATCAACCTACTGTCCAATCAGCAGCCAGACTGGGAGTCCTTGCAGAGCACCAAAAATTGTACAGGTTTAACAAATGCATGGGATGAGGTTTCTCAGGTTATTACATCAGTTTGACTGGCAATCTCAGATACATAATATCAGCTAAAAACTTGGTAAATATTTGTTATGTATAATCTTTGATGCATTATTCAGCAATCAGAGCTGCTCAATGAAGTGCCTGGAGCTTCTTGAGCTTCAGTCTTCATCAGCTCAACAAAATGGCATACACTGAAGCTACTACTGAAGTTATTTCATTCAGCTGAAGTCTTTTATCACATATCGCAGCAGATGATGGATAGTGAAAGAATGTAAGTAAAGGATCCATTCTGAATATATTTTTGTCTAGTGTTACCACCCACCATGAAGCAGTAATGTTAGGATCTTGCCTGTGCCTACACCAGGGACCTCATCAAACCCAAAAATATAAAATCACAGTTATGTTTAGAGTAGATTCTTCCCTCTTTCCTTACTCACCTATTGTTGAAGTGATAACATCACGTGTCCAGAATAGTATGACACAAATATATGTAATGCTAGGATTGTACTTCTGCATACATGGTGTAGCCACTCATTTCTTTTTCAGTTCTAAATAATAAAAAAAAATGCTAACAACTTGTATATAAACCTCTCCCCAACCCACTTGCACTATTAAGGTCATGTTATTTTGTGGGGAGGGGGGTAGACCTCCCTCTTCTCCATTTATAAATGTAAAAGAAAAAAAAAACACTTGTAATTCAGGCAGGCCTCAAAGCAATATGCTAGTTATACCAATTCATAGTAGACGGTTCACAGGTAATTATTAGGCATGCAGTCCAAGGGAGGACCATTAAGCCCAAATTCCCAATTACCCTACAGCACTGCCTGGTTAACTGACTTGCTCAAGGTCACACACAAGGTAAATGAAGGTTGAGGGAATCAAACTCTCTACCACAAGTAACTCATTAACAGCTGATTACCTTAATCCTCTGTTTTAAGTGCCAGACAACAATACAGCCCTGAGTAGATTTGAACAAAGTCAAAAGTATACTCTATATTTCTAAAATGTTTGAGAAGCACAGTCAGAACACAAGGAGAGGAGGAACAGAAGGCCTTCTCAGATGTTATCTCTGTATTAGGTAGCATGAGCCTAATGACACTAGACTGGGAGGAGTGTCCCAGATCAAATTTACAGTAGGGGTGGGAAACTGCAAAGCAACCAAGTATAACAAGACACCAACAGAGAGGGAGGGTGGGGACCCAATACTAAAGCTATTAGCCTACACTCTTTAGACAGTAAACACTACATAAAGCCACAAAATGAAAGCTTTTAAACAGATAATGTAGCAAAGAGACTCTACAGAATACTTTTAACTGCAAACAAATCAGTTACCTGTGCAGATTAGTTAATAGCAATAAAATGCAGTAAAAACTATGCAGCAGGCAATAAAAAGTGCTATATATAAATTGCTAGAAACAATCAGTATAAATAAGCCAAAAAACAGGATACCTGTATATCTCAGATCAGAGTTGTAGTCAACACCCCTCCTCCACTCTGCTCAGTGTGTATAGACAGAAATCCTCTAAAAGTTAGGGCTTAAATACCAGAAGATACAAACCAAACTTAGACTACCTTTTTTTTTAAAAAAAGCACAAAAGAACCAGCCCCCACTAGCCAGCAGCCAATTAACACAATCTAGCCAGAAAGGTAAAAAAAGGCTTTTGCTAATTCAAGATGACCTGTTTATGTGCTTTGAACAATCACTGTAAAGACAGGCCCAGAGCCAGCAAATCTGAACTAGGACAATACTAAAGCAATTAGCCTACACTCTTTAGAAAGTAAACACTACAGAAAGCCACAAAATGAAAGTTTTTAAACAGGTAAAGGAGCAAAGAGACTCTACAGAATGCTTTTAACTGCAAACAAATCAGTTACCCATGCAGATTAGTTAATAGCAATAAAATGCAGTAAAAAACTATGCAGCAGGCAGTAAAAAGTGCTATATATAAATTTCTAGAAACAATAATCAGTATAAATAAGCCAAAACAACAGGATACTTGTATATCTCAGATCAGAGTTGTAGTCAACGCCCCTCCTCCACTCTGCTCAATATGTAT
This sequence comes from Protopterus annectens, assembly GCF_019279795.1. Lineage (NCBI taxonomy): Eukaryota > Metazoa > Chordata > Ceratodontiformes > Protopteridae > Protopterus > Protopterus annectens. Next base: position 364,908,523 of record NC_056735.1, read on the forward strand.
AGACACTTCATCAGAACCACCAGCTAAAATTCAAAACTTGTCAGATCAGGCATCATCTGACCCAGAGGCGTGATCTTCAGATCCTAAGTAGTTAGATCACAAAACTCCAGATCCAGTTGTAATATCAGCCATCCCTATAGTTCCTACCTCAGATCCCAGGCCTTCAGATCTGAAACCCAGCACCTCACACAGGCAAAGAATTTGTTCACCAGAGTTCACCCTGAATCTGATCACTCTTACTCTGCACTCTCCCCTTATACAGACTCCCAAGGAACATTCCAAGCCACAGTCTGCCACATCCTCCAGAAGTTTATCAGAAACTGATGTGGAAAGGATGCTCCAAAAATTTCTCAGAGCTCAGATCCATATGGGGGTCATACCTGCTCTGTCCCCTATTGGATCCATGAGTCCTTCCAACCCCTTCTCATACAATGCTGTCTACTTCTCTGGTCCATCCTACAGTTTCAGAGCCCCAGGAGGTCTGGAGTTGGGTCCAAAGAAAATCACTTCTTCCACTCCAGCAGGCATCCCCAATGAGTTCTGCTCCTATAACTTTGGATCAAAATGGATTCTGGAACCAAAGTGTCATGGTCAGATCCATAGAACTGGGATCTACTCTGATGTTATCATATTTGGTCTTGCCCCTAGGAGCCTCAGTGCTGGACAGCTGGGGTCTGGTTCCATCCTTGACACTCAGAACCGGCAGGAGTCATTATCTACCAGTACTGGAACTCTTGGCTGCAGTGCAGGTGGCCATGTTTTCTATGGGTCCATTTTCCTTCCAGGTTGTGGAAAGGGCTTTTTCTCTTTCTAAAGAACTGGTCTCTCACCTCTTGGATCCACTTCTATTCCCTCCTCGGTTCTGCTCTCTGAGTCGATCAAGCTTATTCCACAGGGACAGCCAGTTCCAGCTAGTTTGCAATCAGTTTCCATAGAGGAACCCCCTCTCTCTTCAGATAACTCCTCTGAACATCCCCTGGAGGAAATCCATTGAAAGAGAGCATGCAAGAGGAGGCACATAAATTCCCCACTGGAATCTGGCATGGAGATACTGACTTCAATGAAGAAGGGTTCCCCAGATCACCACCAGATAATGTCTCCTTTGGAGACTTCTTAGAGGTCCTCAAGCAGAAAGTTGGTCTTCCAATAATCTTTCTCCAGAGAAATCAGTATTTTTGGAAACTTTCGGTTCCAGCCCATCTACATCTTGGGTTACCCCCTCCACAGGATGAACTCATTGATTTAGATTCCTGCTATTGAACCCATTCCTAGATGACCTGATAAATTCTTAGCTCCTCCTAAGGGTAGACCCCACAGAAGCAAAGGAATCCCAGTAGATGCTATGGTGGTGGTGGCAGCAAACACTAAAAACTAGAAGAACAGAGCTCTTCTATCCAATAAACAGAGTCTAGGGTGCTGAATAGGTTTGGAAAGTCAGTTTTTGCCTTGGTGACCTTCGCCTTGAGGATCTTTAAACTACCTGGCACATCTCACAAGACTACAGAGAGATTTAACTAAGGAACTATCAAATTCAGTCTCTCTCAGTCCATGCCTGCAGAGGATTTCAAAAGATCATCCTCTCAACTGGCCACTCAGTCAGTTTCAAATGCTTCTATGAGATTGATATCTCTCACAGCTGAAGGCACCTCACGGGACTGCTGGTTCAGGCATCGCCATAAGGGGACATGCCTTGATGCAACTGTGTGACTTTGTGGTGCTTTTCAATACATCTTTGGTCCATCAGTAAAAGAAATGCCTACCTGCAGCAAACAAGAAGGAAAGTCTGTGCTGTCGGATCAAGTTTTCTACCACTCAATCAACCTTTTCTAGGAATCAGAGGCGCTAAGAAAATGTGGTTCCACAAATCTCCAGGACCTTTCCAAGATCCACATGGGGACAATTCCTGCAGAGGAGGCAGTTCCAATGGTAGATGTCCTAGAGAGAGAGGAGGCCTGCAAAATCAGCGTTTCCATGATTCCTATCCAGACAGACCCTTCCAGCGCTCCTGAAGTGCTGCCTGATTGTCCACTTCTGGATACAGTCAGGATGATTGTCCTTGCACCCAGATGCCTGGGCAGATATAAAAGAAGATTCATGAGTGCTAAGAGTAATATCTAAAGATTATTCCATTCCATTTTTCAAAATTCCTGTCTGCAAAAAGGAAAAAGCTTCCCAATGTTCCACCCAGTCAGAGGAAGACAGCAGCACAAGAAATTCAAAAGCTGCTAGACAAGAGAGAGAGAGTCATTCAAGAGGTCCCAGCTAGACCAAACAGGATTCAGAACTTAGTCATGCTTTTTAGTGCCCAGAAAAACAGGAGACCTCAGACCAGTTCTGGATCTGAGCAAATTGTATCAGTGCGTGAAAAAGTCAAAATTCCAAATAGTCATCGTACAGTCCATTTTGCCATTTCTTCTCAAGGATGATTGGATGTGCTGTATAAATCTTCATGATGCATACTATCGCATCAAAATAGACAGGGTCTCCTGAAGACATTTGTGCTTTCGGCTGGGAGCCAGTCACTACTAATTCAGACCCCTGCCCTTTGGAATCACCACAGCCACCAGGGCATTTACCAAATGTATGGCAGTGATGGCAGCTCACCTGAGACTCTCTGGATTCAGTGTGTTTCCATATCTAGATGGCTGGCTCCTCACTCCCCCTTCCAGGCATCTCCTTCAACATTCCAGGGACTATTTGCTCCAGATTTGTCAGTCACTGGGGATAACTATCAAGACGCAAGTTCAGAGTCTGGAGTTTATTGGTGCACATCTGGACACACTGCAAACCTCATCCTTACCAACTCATCACATAGATACAGTCAGGTCCATCAGATCCTTTCCCATCCATCACCTCCAGCCAGATTTATTCTTCAAGCACTAGGTTCTATGGGAACAACAACAGTATTACTTTCCTTAACATGTTACTATATGCGTGTTTTTCAATGGACTCTAGCTGTTAAATGGTCTATTCTACGACAGCCCCTATCCTTTCAAATCAAGCTCACACAGATTTGCAAACACAGCAGCCATTGGTGGATCCAGTTAGACAACTTTTATCTAGGTCAACCCTTTGATCTGATGTCCTTTTCATTCCTCCTCCACTACTGGGTCTAGGATTCGACCATCTGATCTGATATGGGTGCTTTCTTGTAGACTTCAGATCCAAGCCTCAAGCTCCTGCTTTTACCTAATATCCTCTAAACCATCCCTCAAATCTCATTTACCGCCATTCCAGTCAAACAGAAGATCAAGCCTCTCTTCAATTTTGCAAGTGTTAAGTGCCTTTTTCTAAATTCTTGTCGGCTAGTAGTGTTCCTTTTCTTACAGTCATGTAAGACTTGCTCCTTCCTGTTAGTAGTGGTTTTTTGTTCTACTTTTCAACTTGTTAATTGACTTCTAGAAAGTGTGTACTGTTTCAAGTAGAGTGCACATTTATTAGGTAAGTAGGTTAGGTGACTAGTTGTTCTTTGTTGGTGTACTGCTTCCAAAAAAAAAAAAAAAAAGCATTAGTTTAAATTTAGATGTGAAGTTGTTCAATCTCACCGTTTGTTCTTTACACGATCCATCGGCTCCGAGTCGGCCGCTTTCCAAGCTCAAGATCTTTGAGTTGGCTTGAGGCACAGTCCCTATCCCATGATGCTCTCCGACCAACCCCAGATCTTGTTTGCCACTGCAACAGATCGCACGATCTTCAGAGTAAGCCCGGGCCAGTAACCTTCTTTACTATATTTAAAGAATTTAAAATTTCTTATTAGACTATAATTAGTTAGTGGATTGAGTGAGATTTCACATATTTCTTTTATTTGTTGTTTAGTGAGTGGATTGAAAGTTATTTTTTATCCTCTAATTCAGAGCGGTTGCTCCTAGGCCTTTAGCCTTTCTTGAGTTACTTTTTCTTGACAGGGCTCCGTCAAATTTAATTCCCTATTCCCTTAGAATTAATGTATTTGAACTTTTTGTGTAACATTCTTCATATAGTCATTACAGTTCAGGGATCTGAACTTTGTAGGAATCCGTGGCTTCAATTTTCTGATTATCAGGGATCTGATATTTGTTGTAATTGTTATAATGTCAGAGAAACAAAAATCTGGTTTTAAAAGATGTGACTGTGGACAAAAGATGTCCATCACTGATAATCATGTTTCTTGTGTGTACTGCTTGGGTCTACTACATTTACAAGAAGATTGCTCTGTCTGCCATTCCTTCAGTGGCAGGGTTTTATTAGAGAGGCAAAGGAAATTGGTCAATAGAGGGCTGTTGAAGCCAGATTTCCAAGACGCTTTAGACAAGACTGACTAGACCTCGAAAGCCTCGAAGGGGTTGAAGTCTTCTTAAGGTGTCATCAGAGCACAAGTCTTCTGTTCCGAGCACCTCTGGGAAGACTCTGTCACCAGCTCTACAGCCTTCGGAGCCATGCACTGAGATCTTACCTCGGAGCCAAGTCATGTTGGAGCAGGTGTCGGAGATTTTAAAGTCCCCGATTCTTAAGTCGGTCGCTTCTTCGACCCATTCTTCCAGTACCCTTTCTGACATCGATGTGGACCGTGTGGTGCAGAGACTTTTGGTGAACTCGGCCCTGGTCAGATTGCTTTCAGCTTTGACCCAGATGGCTTTGAAGCCTGCAGCACCCCCTACTATGATTTCTGCTCCTCCTCCGAGGCCAGTTGAGTCTTCGGAGCCGGAAAGAGAGGATCCAATAGTGGTGGAACCCTCAGAGCTGAGGCCTGTTCCAGTGCCCTCTGCTCCATCGATCTTGACTTCTTCAGTTCCGATCGAAGAGAATCGGAGCCAACACACTCTCACTGGTTCCAGGGTAGATAGTCGAACCGACGCTTCGGTTCCGACTCTCCCTCTCGGGGCTTTGGCGCAGATGAGTTCGGTTCCGTCCTCTGGTTCGGAGCCTGTGATCTTGGCCCCTGGGAGGTTGCCGTCTTCTTCTGAACCAGTGGACTCTGGGTCGGGAAACCCGTGCCTTCGATGCCATGAGGAGTGTCATGTCTGCTTAGACCCTTACCTCTTCGAATCTTTCCTCTTCCTCCCCTAAAGGGCCACGTTCTGTCCCTACACCACAGGTTCCCACAAAGCGTCGAGACCCAGAGCCTCAGGTAACCCCATTGGGTGACCCCTGCATGACTGAGACTTCACCAGAGGCCCCCACCGATGAAGTCCCCAGAAAAAGACACTGCAAGAGGAGGCATTTAGATTCCCCTCAGAAATCCTTAACATCAAACACTGACTTAGAGGAATCAGAAGGGTCCCATGGTCCTCCTCTGAGGATGTCTCATTTGCAGACTTCCTGGATATATTAAGGCAGAGGGGTGACTGGCAGTCCCTTACCCCCTACTGAGGATGAGTCTGTGCTCCTGAAGGCCTTTGGGTCTCAACCTTCCACCTCTTGGGTTACTCCGCCCTTTGACAAATTAATGGACTTGGTCGCTCAAAGGGTGTGGGAGTCTCCTGATTCCATGTAACTGGACTCTCGGAGGCCCAACAAATTTATCACCTCCCCTCAAGACAGGTCTTTTCTTATGAAGGGAGACCCCGTTGATGCCATGGTGGTGGCCACGGCCAGCAAGAAAGAGATGTCAGAAACCTCTTCTTCTGTTCATCCTCCTAATTAGGACTATGGACAGATACGGGAAATGCATCTTTAGTTCTATGACATTTGCAATGAGATCGCTCAACTATTTGACCCACTTTACTCATCTTCAATGAGATCTCCTCAAAGAGCTTGGAGATGCTCTACAGGGCAAAACAGATGATGCTGTTTCAGACAAAGTAATGGCACAGCTTAACGCCCTTAATTCTATTGTGAACTCGTCCATGCAGTTTATTTCTTATCCAGCTGATGGATCGAGCTGGGCAGCAGGTTCAGCGATAGTTCTGCGGAGACAATCCTGGATGCACTTATGCTCCTTTGCGGAAGCCTTCAAGTCTTCCTTTGTGAATGCCCCATTTGATGGCTCTTCCTTGTTTGGGCCTAAAGTCAAGGAGACACTCACTAGGTGTGAGCAGGAAGGAAACACTCTATCTGCCTTAGGAGTCCGTTTTTCCACCCCCACTAGACCATACCCCAAAGGGCAAAAAGGTGGAAAAATGTGGTTCCGAAAGTCCCAAGGAGCTTTCCAGAACACACGTAGTGAACCCCCCTCCAGGGGCAGAGGAGGGAGTTATAATGGTAGACACCGCCCAGGCGGCAGAGGGGGTCCGCAGAACCAGGGTGACGGGGAGCAGTTCCTTGGCAAGCCCTATCAGCGCTCCTGAGAGGAGGCCCAACCGTCATGCTCTGGAGGCAGTCGGGGGTTGCTTAGCTTTATACCCAGACATCTGGCTAGGAATTGCATCAGATTCTTGGGTAAAAAGTATAATTACAAGAAGTTACATCATTCTCTTTTCAGAATCCCCTTCCATTCATACAAGAATCCCAGACATTCCACCCAGTCTGCGGAATCTAGCAACCACAGAAATTCAAAGGTTGCTAGAAAAAGAGTCATCCAGCCAGTCCCGGCGGACCAGATAGGATCCAGAACTTACTCCAGGTTCTTTTTAGTTTCAAAGAAAACAGGGGACTGGAGGCCCATTTTAGACCTCGGCAAACTAAATACCTTTGTCAAAAAGGAAAAGTTCCGGATGGTTACACTTCAATTGATACTTCTGTTTCTCGAAACGAGCGATTGGATGTGCTCTATAGATCTCAAGGATGCGTACTACCACATCAAAATGGCCAGGCCATCCAGAGATCACTTGCATTTCCGGTTGGGGGCCAGTCACTACCAATTCTGAGCTCTGCCCTTTGGTCTCACCACAGCCCCCACAGTGTTCACCAAATGTATGGCAGTGGTCATGGCTCACCTGAGACATTAAGGATTCTGGGTGTTTCCATATCTCGACGACTGGCTCCTCATCACCACCACCACCAGGCATCAACTAATTTGCGCCAGAGATTACACTATTAACCTGTGTTCCAGGTTGGGCATAACCTTAAATTTTGAAAAATCTGCTTTATTGCTGTCACAGCATGTTTCCTTTATAGGAGCAGATCTAGACACCACCACCTCCCTGGTCAGATTGCCTCTAGAAAGAGTAATATCTTTGCGAAGTCAGGTGTCCCAGTTGTTAATGGAAAGGAGAGTTCTGGCATTCCAGGTCCTGAATCTGCTAGACACCATGGCAGCTACACTTACAGTGGTTCCTCTGGGACGAATGCACATGAGGATACTCCAATGGCTACTATTCACACAGTGGTCTTATCAACAGCTTCCAATGTCACACAAGATTATTCTGACAAATGCTTGCAAAAAGGACCTTCTTTGGTGGTTGAACAGCCACCAAGTTACTGTAGGTCGCCCATTTATACTTCATCCTCCCACAGCCACAGTGACAACGGATGCTTCCCTGATAGGGTGGGGGGGCTGTTTCAGGGAAGAACTGTCAAGGCACTTGGTCAGACATGGAATTTCATTTGCACAGCAGTGTCTTAGAGTTGAGAGCGGTGTTTCTAGCGTTGCAACACTTTCACAACTCTCTACCTCGAGAGACGATTGAAATACAGACAACATGTCGGTAGTCTGGTACATCAACAAGCAAGGGGGAACCAAGTCTTACCCCTTATGCTGATAGGCCCTGAGACTTTGGCAGTGGGCTGTATCCACCGGGCGCTTTCTGATAGCAACGCACATGCCCGGGTCATCCAGCATAATAGCGGCCAAACTGAGCAGAGCCATTCTGTTGCCCCACAAGTGGTCCCTCAAAGAACGAGTGGCGGAAAGGATATTCCGCAGATGGGGCCAGCCTTGCTGTGACCTTTTTGCATCCCTGCTGAATGCAAAATGCAGAAGCTACTTTGTCCTGTACCCCCCACCGGGGACAGCCCAAGGGACTCACTTGTACACGATTGGCCATCGGGTCTCCTATGCCATACCTCCAATTCCTCTGATTCCCATATTCTTACAGAAAGCCAAAAGCCTGGGAAGGAATGTTATTCTAATAGCCCCGTTTTGGCCTCGGCAGATATGGTTCCCCTTCCTACAGCAATACCAAGTGGAAGAACCTTTGGTTCTGTACCCAGTGCCAGACCTTCTGACTCATTAGTCCGGAGTTCTTCACCCCTCTCTTGTCTCCCTCAAACTGACAGCTTGGCTGCTCCACTTCCCAACCTAGCCAGGTCACATGATTTGTCTCCTGCGGTTCAACATATTTTAGTTTCCTCTCACAAAGTCTCCACCAGGAACCTTTATAATAGCAAATGGAGGTGATTTGCTCATTGGGCTTCTCAGCATGGTATTGATCCCTGTGTTGCCCCTATTCATAGTATTCTGGAATTCATGACTTCTCTCTTTCACAATGGTGCTGCAGCTTCTACGATAAGGGTTCAATTAGCTGCCATATCTAACTTCCATGTGGGATACAGTGGCTCAAACATTGTCACACAGATTATGTAAAGCCTTTTTGAAAGGGACTCATCACCGTAGGCCACCTATCAGACATCCTGTTACTCCCTGGAATCTCAATTTGGTGCTATCTCAACTCATTCTTCCACCTTTTGAGCCTGCATCATCTTGTCATTTGAAGTTTCTTTATTGGAAGACAATTTTCCTAGTGGCTATTACTTCGGCTCGTAGAGTTTCTGAACTGCAAGCACTTTCTATCAGGCCCCCATATGTAGTCTTTCAGCCCAACAGAGTGTCTTTAAGAATGAGTCCTACCTTTCTTCCTAAGGTCTGCTCCGAGGCAAATTTGAACCAGTCTATTGACCTTTCTACTTTTTTCAGACATCATACTAGTAGAATGGAGTACATGTTACATAAGCTTGATGTTCACAGACAGTTGAGGTTTTACTTAGAACAAAGGAATTTAGGAAATCTGATCAGCTATTCGTCTCCTATGCAGACAATAAGAAAGGTTTGTCGGTATCCAGAGTTACATTGTCCAAATGGATTGCTGACTGTATAAAACTTACATATTCTTCAGCTAAACAACCTTTAGAACATGAGGTGAAAGCTCATTCTACCAGGGCTGTTTCTACGTCTTTAGCCCACGCAGCACATCTACCTTTGGACACCATTTGTGCAACTGCTACCTGGTCCAAACCTCATACATTTATCACTCATTACAAAGTGGACAGGGCCTCCTTTGGTTCCACCATTCTCAGGAATATACTCCCATGAGCCGCCCAGGATTAGGGTGTTTGGGACACTACCCACGTGTAAAGAATAAATGGTGAGATTGAACAACTTCACATAAAGAAGTTATGTTCTTACCATAATGTTCCATGTGAGTTGTTCATCTCACCTTTGCTCTTACACTCCCTCCCACCTTCCCCCTCCAGGTTATGGAAGAACAGGTGTGACTGGTGGTCTGGTTGGTCTTGCTTGTGTCCTTCTTTCCTGTCAGATTATTGTTTAGCTATTGTAAATAGTTATGTACTTTGTACATTGTTTATAATTGGTTGCTTAGTGTATTTTTTATTACTGGTTTAGCAAATTAGATCTGGGGTTGGTAGGAGAGCATCATGGGATAAGGGACTGTGCCTCGAGCTAACTCAAAGATCTTGAGCTTGGAAAGCGGCCGACTCTGAGCCAATGGATCGGCTCCAAACCCACTTGTAAAGAACAAAGGCGAGATGAACTCACATGGAACGTTATGGTAAGAACACAACTTCTTTTTTTTTTGTCTGACTTGTGTCCTGGTGTCAAGGACCTGAATGTGTTTACTGGTTGCTTTTTTCTAGCCTCTCTCTCTCTTTATGTGTGTGATTTAGGATGTCTGAGAAACCAAGTAAGCCTACTGGCCTCAAAAAGTGCACTTCTTGTGGGCATAAGATCCCAAATTCTGATTCCTACAAGGTGTGTATACAGTTTAGGAGCTGCCCATCTGGACACTCCTTGCTCGGTACACAGTACCTTCAATCCGAGCGCTATCATGGATCGAAGAAACAAATTTATCCTTAAAGGGTTATTGCCTGCTGGATTTCAAACCCCCACTAAACAGGTAGTCTCAGAGCCAAGGAAGAAACACCATAGGTGGTCTCCTTCCTCCTCGGAGCCGTCCTTGAAACTGAGAAAAGTATGAAATCTGACCTCTGTTCTTCAAGCCTCAGATCCTGCACTTTCCGGGGATCTGACGGTCTTGGCTTCCAATACCAGCTCACCTATTCAATCCATCCCAGTGTCATATCCTAAGTCCTTGGATCTGACAACTAGAAGCAATGCCCTAGACCTGGCTTTTTACATACCATATCTACCAAGCTCTTGAGACCACCCACCACCACTTTGTCTAGGTCTTCCAGGAGCTTCTCTGATTTTGAAATTGACAGGATGATATGGAAGCTCCTTAGAGCTCTAATTCAGATGGCGGTCATTCCAGCTCCATCCCGTACCAGATCCGTGAGCTCTCCAGTCAGACTACCTTCTCCTTCTCTCATCTGTCCACCAGTTTTGGACCCCAAGGATTTGAGATGTGAGAGAGGGATGCGGTCGGATCCTAAGAAGTCACTGACTTCAGATCCGACAGTCACCCTGACCAGCTCTGTACAGTTGTCTTTGAATCAAAGTGGGTTTCTGATCAGAGAGATCTGTGCCGAGTCCAAGAGGACTGGTTCGCCTCAGATACTTTCCTCACTTGCTTAGAGAAAACCAGCTCTTGTACTCACTTTCCTCCCTTATCTAGAGGAAAATAGTTTTTTTTATTCAGGCATGTCCAAGGGTCAGCTCCCAGTGTTCTCTCCTGTCTATCTGATGAATCTGGGCATCTTGGGGCAATGTGGAAATTGCCTCATGCACACAGACAACCCTCTCCTCCTACCACCCAACACTACAACCTGTGAGAGATGCACTTATCTAGCCAAACTGGAGGTAAAGCTCTCCAATCAAGACTGAACTTGACAGTCAAGAGGAGAAGGTAAACACTTGCACCACACCACACTCATCACATAGTTTCACTAAATCTACACCACCAAAATCCACACATAGAAACACAAAAACATTTGCGGATGTTCTCAGTAGTAATCTGCTCAAGCAACAGAGACCTCCAAAGCAGAAATCCAAGCAACCTCCACCACCCCCAACACAACCCAAATGACACGTAGCCCGCAGACTCAGTGTGCCCCTCAACCACAGCCAATAAGGCAAAACAATGTACCCAACACACTAGTCATAGGCGACTCTATAGTCAGGAACACTGATGTCCCACTCACCAGGCTAAACAAGGAGAAGGTGACTGTCAGCTGCCTGTCAGGTGCCAGGATCCGCCACATAACCCACGCATTCAGGTCACTCCACAACAAGTACAAATATGACTCTGTCATTGTCTATGTTGGTGTGAATGACCCGAGACGTACCTCCCTGGACTACATGAAGAGAGACAGGGAAGAGCTCTCTGATCTTATAGCCCAGGCAGGTATGACCCTAGCCCTGAGTATCATTCAGCCATCACCCAGAATGATGCCGCAGTACAAGGACAAAATGATTGATTTCAACAATTGACTAAGCTTCTTGTGCCATTCTAAAGGGCTACAGTATCTGTATGCCTGGGGTGACATGGTCGACAAACCATAATGCTTTGCCAGAGATGGCCTGCCCCTGTCACCCCTGGGATTCCGGATACTGGCTAAGGTTCTTGCCGCCCCTATAGTGCCTTTTTTAGGCAAGGTTCAAATGACAAATTCACCACCGTAACAGGAACAGGCAAGCAAAAACTGAGGGTGATGCTACTCAATGCTAGAAGTCTAAATCTCAAAATGCACTCACTCGAGGCACTCCTTAAAATGGAGAACATCGATATCTGTGCAGTGATTGAGACCTGGTCTAAGGCTCCAGAGAGTACCCCCACACTACCAGGCTATAACTCATACCACACTTTTTGGCCATGTAACCTGGACCGGAACACCAAAGGCAGAGGTGTGTCCATATTCATTAAGGATATCCACACCTCCAGGCTAGTTGCTCAGCATAATGCAGCCGAGGTTATCCAAGCGCAACTAACTCTGGGCAAAACTGCAATCCAAATTGTAGCTTGCTACAGATCACCCACCATGCACCAGGATTCCCACTCTTTTCTTGATGTACTGGAAAATATTAGGGTTCAACCACCCTAATAATGGGCAATTTCAACTACCCCACCATTAACTGGGAAAACTAC